>NC_057883.1:6799561-7099561 GCF_019740435.1 Gambusia affinis
AAAGAGCCACAAGTTGTAAACCCCCCCGGTCTGTAACATAGAAACCCATTAAATTAGTTTGTAGTTATAATATGACACACTTAATAACACTTCTGGAGTTCTGCAGGCTGGTTGAGCGCCACCAGAGACAGGAACAGTGAAACGCTTCTCTCCAGATGAGCCCAATCCAGAGATTTGCTAATTCGTAATCTGATTACTGAGTTTTATTATCAGATCAAGGATCATCTCCGGACCTTTTGGTGTCACTGCAGCTGTTGAGCTTAATAGGCTGCTCTGCTAAGTGCCTTTAATCCATTTTACTTTTCAGAGCTTTTGAAAAAAAAAAAAAAAAAAAAAGAAAAACAAGGGGGAAAAAAGCTTGTGGTTTTAGAGGAGCTAATAAAAGCCCTTATCTTACAATAACAATGTTTTGTTTTTGTTTTGCAAGAATTTTTTTTTTGGTTTGTTTTCCTTTTCTTTTACCTTAATGGTTTTGATCACCATCGTTGTATTTTCCAAGGTTTTTTTTTTCCGCCCTTGTCAGCGGCGTTGTTTTGTTTTGCTTGTGGAGGAGGCAGATGTTGCCGGCCGGGGGTGGGGTCATCATCCAGGCAGGGGGAGGGGCCCCGATTTTCATCTGTGATTTGCAGCCATCTGCCTCCTTCCGTCTGTGCTGTCCCGGTGCCCTCTGGGATTTAAAGAGAGAGAGAGAGAGAGAGAGAGAGAGAGAGAGAGGTCGTGTGTGTCGATGGTCGATGATAGTGAGGTACACTTAATAATAATGATAATAATAATAAAAAATGCAGTTAGAACCCACAATGTTCCAAACTGAGCAGCGCATTGTGAAACCAGGCAAACGGCTAGAGGAGGGAGAAAAATGTGTGCGTGTGCGTGTGTGCGCGTGTGTGGTGACAGGACCAGAAAAAGGATTTCCCCCCTCTGTGTTGCCATGGAGACAGCAGTGGATGGAGGATGACTGATTTCCTGTACAGCTGTAGGAAGAGAGAAAGAGGTGGAGTCCGGTGAAGTGAGTGAAGCATCCAGGTTTTCTTTGCCTCTGCTGCACCAGAGCATTCTGGGATATGTCTTCTTCCCCAAGTTTTGGAAATTTACCAAAAGGAAAAAAAGAAAGAAAGAAAGAAAAGAAACCTTGGACGATAATCTTTTCCAGCTGCTGATTGGAGAACAACACGTGGAGCTTTTTTTTTTCTTTTAAAGAGAGAAAGGATCCGCAGAAAAACACTGAACACTGATCTGACGATAGCGCTTTCTGAAAATGGTTTATGAAAAAAAAGCAACTTCAAACTGTAACGCTTTTTATTTTTCGTCCCTTCACTTTAACAATCGAGAACAAATTCTTTTTTATTGTGACAGTAGCAGAGCAAAATTGTTTTGTGAACAGAGCACGACATGTGGTTTTTACTGTTTTTTTGCAGATTAAAATCTGAAAAGTGTGGCATGCTTGTATTCAGTCCTATTTGATCTGTTGTAACTATAATGGTGCGCTCACACCAAAAGCGTTTCGAGTGCCAGGCGCGTCTGGTTTACATTCAAAGTCTATGTGGAGGCCGTCGTTTCGAGCGTCTAGTGCTGCGTGATTTGAGCCATTTGGAGCCTTTTGAGCGTTTGATGCGTCCAACGGAAAACAGCGGCTAGAGCTGATGCATCTGACGTACCCTTGAAATAAACTTTGAAACCAGACGCATGAAATGTAGAGCAAAATGTCAAGCGTCTGCATTCAGGGTGCACAAGCGTCAAACCTGAAGCGTCGGACACGTTGATTGAGGGGCGGAACGCTTTTGGTGTGTGAAGCACACACCAAAAGCGTTATCTGAAAGCAGAGACCGTTTCTAAAAGAAGGAGAATCCTGTTTACAGTTTGTCACAAACCATGTAGAGCACCCCACTGTGAAACAAGGTGGTGGCAACATAATGTTGTGGGAGTTGCTTCAACAGCGACAGAAGAGCTGGTGAGAGTTAAACAGTTCAATGGTTTAGTTTAAAGAATGTCAATGGTGTGTTACAACGGTTCAGTCAAAGTCCAGACCTAAAAACAGTGATTATTTGGGCATTATGAGACCAATCTCTCTCTCTCTTTTTTTACGGAACATCTACAGCTACATCTACAGACTTGAAGACATATTTACAATTTGTTGTGGCCCGGTCACTGAAAGACTGAAAGAGTCTGAGGAGCAAAAGATTAGGGTGATGGCAAAGAGGCCTTCCCAACTCAAACACCAAAAGCTCATCATTAAATTGAAAACAACAAAATACAGAGAGCAACATGCGAAAAGCTGGTCAGCACTTACAAGAAGAAAATGGCTAAATATAGCTTAAATACAAATGCAGCACAATTTATGTAACAATAGAACTATTCAAACAAAAACAGCAGAAAACAACGGACCAATATTTCAGATGTGCTCTCCTTATATCACCAATATTTATATTGTACAGTAGAGGCGACGCAGAAACCAGTGTTGTGTGGTACACTACTGCCACCTTCAGGTCAGATTTAGTTATTGCTGACGAATGTGTTCCAGCAGAGGGCAGCATAAGCTAAAGAAATAGAAACCTTTCCTTTACTTCTCCCTCCTTTCTTTTTTTTCTTTCTGAAAGTTAGTTATATATTCATTACACAAATATTCCAAGTATTTATTGCTGTTAACTTTGATGATTCTGGCTCACAAATAGTGATGTCCCAATTCTGCTTTTCATAAAATTTGAATATTTTATATTCTACAATTATTTTACTAACTGCAAGTCAATTTACTGTACAGCATGATCAATATCAATACCTGTTTGGGGCTCCTTGGTGTTAGTTTTTTGTATCTTTGCATCGTGGAGATGATCTGTCTGTGGCTCTAAGAAACCCCACGTTGGTTTAATAGTGACTTTAAGTAACATGTATGCACTCTCTCAACTCTTCCTTTGCTTTCTGGGACACCAATTACCAAATTAAATGCAAATGTATGTTTAATCAGAAAGACAAATCAACAGTCCTGTCTTTTCCCCCCTCATAGCCCAGGTAAGGCATCTATGACTTCGCTGTTGGTTAAAGAGTAGTTTATCTCCAGAAGCCCAAAAGTTGTCCAGTTATGCACATTTTTGTCTTCCACTTAACTTTCTACTTTTATGCGTGGACACAGCACTTTATGAAAAGCATTGGATCATGTATCCACCTGGTGTAGGGGGGGTCAATGATGATCTGCTGGGCAATCATTGACTATGTAGCTAATTATAAATTTCTGTCAAAAATCATTCTTACTGTATTCAAATATATCGCTTTTGAGGTCAATCCATCCATCCATTTTCTGAACACCCTTCTTCCCTAATGGGGTCGGGAGGGTTGCTTGTGCCTATTTCCAGCTGCATTCCAGGCGAGAGGCGGGGTTCACCCTGGACAGGTCGCCAGTCTGTTGCAGGGCAACACAGAGACATACAAGACAAACAACCATTCACACTTAGGGAGAATTTAGAGAGACCAATTAACCTGACAGTCATGTTTTTGGACTGTGGGAGGAAGCCGGAGAACCCGGAGAGAACCCGGAGTTCACCCACCATGCACAGGGAGAACATGCAAACTCCATGCAGAAAGACCCCGGGCCGGGAATTGAACCCAAGACCTTCTTGCTGCAAGGCAACAGCTCTACCAACTGCGCCACTGTGCAGCCCCGCTTTTGAGGTGAATTAAAAAATAAGTTTGACTTTTTTAAATCGAATGACTAAAATAATTATACTCTGAACACATTGGGAAATCTGCACAGCGTAAGGTAAATAACAGACAGCAGCTCAATAGTAAGATACATGTACCTGTTTATTAGATGTGAGGAACATTAGTACCAAAAAGGCACAGAGCAGATCCATTATTACAAATTATTTTTTAACAGTAGGGTGACAAAAAAAAACAACTCTTCTTTTCCTGCAGGAAGATCCTTTCACAGAAAGGATTACGGGGCACAGACTCTTACAAAGCGTAAGTAGGACCATTTACTAAAGCCGGAGAAGTAAATCACAACGAAATGACGAAACCTCTCAATGGCAGGGTTATGCCTGCATGGCTGTGTACCTAGACATTTAAGTTCAATAATAATAATAATAATAATAAAAAAGTCTCGCTGCTGATCAAAAAATGACTTTGACACCTTCGATTAATTAACAGCTGTTGTAAAACCACAGGAAGAAACAAAGAGATTAATTAAAATTTCATAGTATTATCAATTTAAAGAAAGTATTTTATTCTAGATATTCTAATACTTAAAACTGACCTGGTAAAGCTGCAAAGAAAAGCGCGACTATCCACCTTACTCCTAGCCCCGGTGAGGGTTTACGTGATTTATGGGCGCGACTTCCGCCGCAGACCGGAACCGCCATTTGTTTACATATTAGCAACTCGCTAACCGGCTTTCGTGAGAGGTTTAAGGTTGTAAAATATGTGGGAATACCAGCGAAAAGAGCTTAAACGTTGTAATATTGTTTTGCCGCTACCTGAAGCTATTGAGGGTGGGATGGTGACTTTAAGAAGTGGCCGCAAATAACCCGCACATATAAACCATTTTGGGTACTTCATTCAAGTTTACACTTTTTTAAACCACATTCTTTTTGTTTCCTCATCTGTCGGTAGGCATAGAGTGTTATTTTTTTTTGAGCACGTCCAAAAGTAGTCACAAATTCAATTTGGTCTGATTATTAGAGTACAGTCACGACCAGAGCAACGGCTTCCGGAACTCCGCGAGGGCATCTTAAGGCGGTTTTCCACTGGAAAGACTAACCGGTTCATGTGTGGTCCGGTTCTAGCCCAGTGGGGAGCTTCTCCATATTACTGTCTGGAGCGCACAGCGGCGGTGGTCACCTCTACGCTTGTGTTCGTGGTTAAAGTCATATTTAGCTCCTCTGTACTGAGAAGCTGTACAGGTACTTCCGGTGGGCGCCGGAAGTAAGACCCATAATAGTTCCACAGCAACTTCTCCCAGGAATAAGGTAGATACTATATTATTAATTAAATTTGGCAAATGTAAGGATTTATTGCTGACACTCAAGGCAACCATGTGGAAATTAAACATCAGCCAGCCAAAACAGAATCTTAAAAATAAGAAAGTTGTGATATATGTGTAGCAGTTATTATTTAAGAAATAAGTTCATGACGCACACCAGAAGTTTGAGACCGCTTCAGACTGAGAGCTAAATGTGTTTGCTAGCATATCTTAGCATACAGATTAAAAATAACCAGAACATCCAACCTGACAAAATGAGCACATTTACTAAGTTGTATTTAGAATGTAAAAGTTTTTAGATTTAAGAGAAGTAAATCGATGAAACCATATAGATAAAATGAGTGAAGCCTTATGAACGCACTTGGTCCTGTCAATTCCTGAGCATGTTTTTATGCTAATGTGGGATTGATGTGACAGCTCCAGCTCCTCTATTGAAAACTTTAAATAACTCTTAATGCTGCCAAAAGTTTGTGTTGATGACGTCAGTGTAAAAAACAGAAAAATAGGCGTGTGATCCAAAATTTAAGTTTTGAAAATATGCAGAGAGGGAAAGCAGCCACAAGGAGCAGCAAAGAGCTGATAGGAAGACGGTAGTGCCTGGCTAAGTGTTTCCTGCCGTCAATGCTAGGGTTCAAAGGTTAGCACGGTCCACGCCTGGGTCAGATGGAGGTTCCAAAGCTACAAAATGTTTCTATTGCACTGTTACAATGGTTAAACTCCCTTTATTGCAATTCCAGGTAGAATTGGTTGTTTGAAGCACACAATCAACAGAATACTGCCCCTCCCCCACCTATTGCTGTGCATTGTTGGTCAACTGGCTTAATGAAAGCTGCAGCATGTGTCCCTTACTTCTAAGAAAGTTAAAATTAACAGTTGGAAATAAACACTCAGACCACAATCTTCAGCTTTTAACACTGTTATAAAACTACGGTAGACAAAAAAAGACAAATGTTTTGTCCAACGTAAAGTTTCTGTGAGCGTTGTTCTGTATATTTGCTTAAAGGAACAGTTTGAATTTTTTAAAAAGTGAAATTCTGTCTAACGGTTAGAAGCGGTTTAAATCTTTTCTACAGAACAGGAAGTGAGAATTCTTCCTTTCCTGTTTGATGAGCTACCAATTTAGCATCCATTATGGCCGCCACACATGTAGACCATACTGAAAGTTACAAACTGAAAACCAGTCTCATGTAATATATTAACAGTGGCATTCAGTGTTGTGAAACCACAATTTGTGAGCATATTAAATAAAAAAAACTGAGAAAAATACATAGTAATCGATGTGTGTTAAGAAAAGTTAACACTAAAAAACCTCACAAATCTTGTTGTTTTGGAACTTGTGACTGAAACTAACTAAACTTCGATGTGAAGTCCCTCTTCACTCTGACTTCTGAAACTAATGGATCGCAGAGTTGAGATAAATCCAGAACTGTTGGTCCCAGAAGCTAACAGCTAGTCTATCGTGCTAAGCTAAAGCTAACTTCTACTGGCTTGAAGTTACTCCAGTAAAAAAAGACCAACAGTGATTATGAAGATTAGATCCATTCTCAGGTTGTAATGGCTGCTTGTTAACAAAAGAAGCTGAGTAATATTTACACAGGAAACAGAGGCTGGGAAGCAGTGCGTCAACAATAATCATCCTCTGTGAAACATGTACAAAGAAGAGAACATAACGTGTTCATGGTCTGAATAACTGAGTGACAAAAAGCAAAGTGGTTTAAATATGAATAAAATAATGTTATTAAGTAACTTTGACCGGAAGTTGCTTTACACGTTTCACTGTCCGTTTACGTTTCACACAGGAATATTACTGGTGACGCACCGTCTCCAACCTCAATTTCCTGAGTAAATGACCAACTGATGTAAACATGACAGTGACTTAAAGGATCGTAAAATAGAGTTTACATAACATTTTTTGAGACTAGAATTTTATAAAGGCTGTATAGAAATCCTCTTTAGGCGTCCACGCATCTAGCAGTTAGCATGAGACAGACTTGGATGAAATGAAGATGCCGAGGTAAGCTAACTCCAGATAAGATCTCACTTCCCTTTGTCTGCTCATCAAAACATTAAAAGAATGTTGCAAATAACAGTTAAAACTGCAAAAACCTCTACATATCCTGGCACAAATGTTGCTTTTTTGTTAAAATATAAGATGTTCATGTTTAAAATCTAAGTGTAAGCAAAGTGAAACCTTGGTTTTTAATCTTACCGTGCGAACCTCTCCGACCCATGCCTGCTTTATGACTGTGGTTTTGTTCGTCCTGCTCAAGTACTGGATCTCAGTGTTGATTGTTCTGTCTTCTATTTCAAATAAATCCCTTTTTTTTGTGTCACTTTTCAAGACTCAAATTGCGTTCTGTCGCATTTAAAACTAAGAAACTATCAAACCGAAGACTAACCTGCCACGTTGTTGCATTTGTTCTTATGATCCGTAACAGAGCTCCATGTTTATCCACGCCGTCTGCAGTGAATTAACATGTCGGCTGTGACACCTGACCGCCTGTCTCGCCACGTCCTCAGGCCGTCTGGACTCTTACTGGGAGACTGAAATGCCTAAACCAGATGAAACCAGTTAGTCTGTTTTGTAGCTCCACATCCGTAACACTGCCACCGAGATTTGTTCGTAATACTGAATGACAGCAGCCACGCACAGGATAATATCTAAACATACACTAGATTTTTTTAAATATAAAAATACATCTAAAAAAGGTTTGTTTTTTTTGTTTTTTTGGTTGGCGGAGGATGTGAAATAAAAACAACAAAACAGATTCCATTAAAAAAAAAAAGAAGATAAAAATCAGCATTGATAGAAGGCTAGAAGTGTAAAAAAAAAAGAGACATAAAGCATCAACATGCATGGTTTGTTTTGGCTAACAGCTCCACTTTTGACTCCAGATCACACAGAATCGTATTTTGGCCACAAAACTCGACTGCATGCTGGAACATGTAGGCGCTCTACTCAGGCTCACTCCTGCCTGGAAACTCGGCTAAATTTCACAGGACGAGTAGAGAAACGTCGGCGGAACCGTCTAAACAGCTACAGAGCGAGCTCGACTCGCTGACTTAAGTGTGAATGAGAGGTTTAAGAGCTTGCAGAACCTTCAGTCTTCATGGCTTGAACGTTGGGAGAGGGCTGTGATTGTCAAGGCGAGCGTTCGACACCTGCATAGAGTTGCCAAGGCACGGCGGTGGTGTGTTCACATCGGTTTAGTTGACGTGAAGAAGAAGATGATCGTAGCTCCGGTTCGTCGCGCAGGAGGAACGGTGGACGTAGAATCAGAAATCTAGTTTAATTCCACTTTTGGTTTTTGGCTTGTAGCCCAGAAGACGTCCATCTATTTATTTACAAACAGTCCTGCTTGTCTTTTTTTGCGACCTCCAAAAAGCGGCTGAAACAAAAACAATAAAGATAGAAGGATCCCTTTTGTTACCTTTGAGCAAAAACAAACTCCGTTCAGCCATTTGTTCTGTCAACATATCTCTCTTCACCCAGAATCCTCCTTGCCTGCAGGTCAGTCTCAGGAAGTGGACGAGCGTTCTCATCGCTGGTTTGCTAACCGTTAGCAAACGCGCCGACCTCGACCGCTACCGTCACACCACGAACTCGGGCACCTCGTCGTTGGTCAGGTCCAGGGAGAAGTACTTGTTCGTCCGCTTGATGGGGAAGGGCTGCGGCTCGCCGAGCGCGCCGGCGCGCTGCTCCGACAGTCCCTGGTGTCCCTCGCCGTCGTTCAGCTCCTGGGCGCAGCCGAACGTGTAGCTGTGGGCGGTGTCCTGGCAAAGCTCCGCCCACTGCTGGCAGTCCTTCTGGTAGAGCCGGATGTCGTCCAGCGATTGGCTGTGGCGGTCCGTGGAGGACTGAGGCTTCCGGCTCGTAGTCGTCTGTGAATGTGAAAAGGAACAATGTTGCTGTTATACTTTTGCTAAGCGGTGCCTTTTGGTTTCCCTGGCGACCAAATGAGGTTGAAACCCGTTTCGGTGTGTAAAAATGGAGCGGCGTCAGGCTTTACAAGTTGTAGGATTTTTCTTTTGTCATTGGTAAAATAATTTCTCCCTCTAGTGCAAGACACATGCTTGTTTTGATTTTAATTACCCAGAATGCCCTGCGCTATAGTTAAATTCCTGCTTTACGAGCAGCCTTTGGTCTACCAGGCATTAACATACGCATTCGAAGAATAGCAAAAATGTAGTCAGTTTGGAGCAATAAAAGCAGGATATGAGTTTGAAACTCAATAGATGTTGTCCTTGGAAATACATTGCATTTTCATAAAATTTCAATTTGTCTGACCTCTTTCTTCCCCAATTGGAAATAAAGCGCTTCTATTTGCACAAAAATGTGCTGGAGAGCTACATTTTTTATTATTCTTGAATTGCCACGCTTTGAATACCTTTTATTGATACTTAAATAGACCTGGAAATGACTTTTTTCAGTTTCTTACACTGCAAAACTGTCTCATGCTGCTGTCAGATCAATCAGACCTTCAGTCATCCCTGTGGTACTGTTGCATGTTTGTGCTAAATTATGTGGCTTTCAAAGAGAGGGGGGGGGGGGAAAAGAGCCACACTGGCTGAACGTTTACCTCTGGAAGGGTGGAACCGACTGTGTTAAATTAGGCTGGACTGTATAACTGGGCTGAAAATAACTTCAAAACACTCTGGAGGTTTGTCGTCGTATTTCACCCTGTTTGCTTCGTCTTAGTGGCGTTGCCGCATGTCGCCGAAATGAGTCGGGAGTTACCTGAGGCAGCGACTCGATGCTCTGTCCTCTCATCTTGACGACGGTCTCCGAGGAGCTGGAAGTGGAGGAGCTGATGTCTTTTACTACCAGACCTGAACAGAAGCCAAAACACGAACGTTTTCGAGCAAATCACAGAAACGTGGACGCCGCGTGTCGTTCCCTGAACTTCCGCACCTGAATATCCGTTGGTCTGGTCTGGTGACCTCGTCAGCATGTCCTCGGTGATGTGGATGCACAGCTCCTGGTCCAGAGCCATCTCGTGGAGCTCCTCGTAGTCTTTGGGGTCGTCGACCAGCATCTCGATCTCTGCTGGGGACAAAAACAACGTCAGAGTAAAGAAAATACAAAATGCCTCAGTTCAAATGCCTGAAATTCCCTCACATGTACATCAAACTCTCAGCTGTAGAGCAGCTTTTACACGATGTAGTCCAAGAGGAAAACACAAACCTCCCACAAAAGGAAAAAGGATAACAAAAAACATGAAAACTTGTCAAAAGAGATTAATAGGCAGAAAATGAATCTTTTATCTGATTGTTAGAATGCAGACACAAACCTTTACTTTCTTCCTATCTACAAGGACGTAAAGAGGAATGAAAATCCTTGTTTATAAGTAAATAAAGTAGCTAAATTACAAGCATAGTGTGCTAATAAAAGAAACATGAGCTAAAGTTTAAAAAAAAAAAATAGATAAATTATTGAAGAAATAAATTTAAAAAAGGAAGCTTTTTAACATATCGGTATCATCCCGATACGATATTAACAGCCGACATTTATCACCATCTTGACGTAATTTGTTCATTGGCTGAATATAATATTGACACCGACATTGATTTTGATAATGGTGCAAAACTGAATGGAAAAAATATAGAATTATGGTACTAATGGAAAACGCGTAAAATAAAACGAATACAAAGATAAAATTATTCCCTAAATCCTGAAAATTCCTGTTTGAAGGAGCAAGTAAGACCTGTTTTTCCCTGGTTGAGCAGAAGAAAGTTGTTAAGGTCAGAACCATCCTGTGAGGCTGGTGTCATAAAACCTGACTGTCGTCTGCACAGCTGTGCATGACCATGTTTCCAGAAGAAAGGACACAAAGTTTAAAAAACACTGGACCTTCAAGTCTAACCTTGTGAAACAGAACATTTCACTGCACGTCTCTGTGAGCCAAACTCAAAAACACGTCAGCCTGAATACAGAACAAATGGGGACCACACAAACCATCCGCTCTTACCGTCGTCATCCAGGATGCGCTCTTTGCCGCTGCTCTCGATGCCGGAGGTGTGGGAGCTGCCGTGGCTGGTGGTGGAGGAGCTGCAGGTGCGCAGGGGCCGGTGAGGGGCCTGACCCGGGGCCCGGAAGCTGTCCGTCTCGATGCCGGACGTGTGCGAGCTGCCGTGGCTGGTGGTGGAGTGGCGGGAGAGGCGCTTGTGGTGGGAGACGCTGCCGGCGCTGCTGCCGCTGGCGCGGGAACGCTTGTCCAGCTGCTCCATGTCCAGCTCCAGGGCGTCGCTGATGTACGACTCCCGGTACTGCTTCTTCTCTGGAGTTACGACAACGTGAGAGAACTTTGACATTTAACACGCTGATAATAATTCACAATCTTAAAATTATTTCTTTTCTTTTTCTTTGCAGAAAATTGAAGGAGCACTGCAACAAGATGCAGTGCTAAGTAAAAAAACAACAACATGAAAACTTGAGCCTTTGCACACGTTATAATAGAACAATTACATTAAGACTCTGACTAACAGTTATTTTAGTTATTGGTTCATCTATTAATTAATCTGTACATTTTTCAGACAATTAATGATAGTTATTTTGAGAACCTGGAGTTTTTCCACTTAAGTCTTTTTTTTATATAATATTGCCACATTCCAAAAATAATGACCTAAGTTACTTTTTTTTTTTGCCAAAAGTGATTTTGTAAAAGACAAAAATAAAAAATAAAAATCACCACCTCATCACTAACATTAACCCTATTGTATAAAAAGGCTTCAATTAAAATTATTCAGGCTGTACCAATTATTTTATCACATTAATCAATTAATTGCCAAAATAACTGATTAATACTAATTATTAATAATAATAATAATATTAATAATTGGATTGCAAACGTTGCTTAATACAATGTTTCGTTTGTTTACAGAATTTGAACCAAGTGAATGTAAAACCGTCACTTCAGGAGTTTTGTGTAGAAAACATTTACAGACAAAGGTGTTTATTTAACCTTAAATGCTAAATTTATAGTTTTTTGGTACATTTTTGTCTTAATTACGGCTCATACAGTGTTGTTATTTCAGCAAATGGCCTTTTTTAAGTCTATACTCCAGTCAACGATTATTTGATCACTAAATTAGTTATTTCAATAATCAATTCATCACGATTAATCAGATTAAATTACATGTTTCAAGGCTTTTAAATGCTTTTGTTGAGCAGGTAAAGGGAAACTTGGTCACAGAGTAATGTGGGAGCAGAAGAAGAAAAGAAAACTGATGTATACAAACATCCTCTATCCACTGCAGTACTGTTTCCATGGAGACTGAATATGACAAATAAACAACCCGGATCATCCTCTCCATAGTAAAACAGAGCGTCTTCAGTCAGAGGCTTCTTCAAATTTGTTGTAATACAGACCTCTGCAGGAGATCTTCCCTGCCTACAGCCACCACCGTCTGTAATAACAGTTTAACTAAATAACTAAATCATTTAAGAGGTTTTCCTTTGGGGCTAATAAAGTAGTTTTAATTCAATATAAATATGCAGACCACACTTGCAAAGCCTTGCCTCGCTTTCCGTCCACTTCACAAGTATGCAGCACTTTTGTTCCGGTCTGTCCATAAAACCCTAATAGACCGGACCGCACGCCGCGGACACACTTTAGCGGAGCAGCGTGTGTAAATGAACGCCGAAATCACCTTCGTTCTCCTCCAGCCGACGGACCTGCTTGAGGACGGGCTGCAGGTTCATGTAGAGCCGGTGGCTGTTGCTGA
This sequence comes from Gambusia affinis, assembly GCF_019740435.1. Taxonomy (NCBI): domain Eukaryota; kingdom Metazoa; phylum Chordata; class Actinopteri; order Cyprinodontiformes; family Poeciliidae; genus Gambusia; species Gambusia affinis. The sequence continues at coordinate 6,812,256 of NC_057883.1, forward strand.
GCAGCTGCAGCAGGTGGCGGGAGCGCAGCGGGCAGCCCGTGTAGTAGATGAGCTTCCGGGCCGAGGGCAGACCGTCGGGGAGGATCTCGAACTTTTTCCCCTGAGGAAATACAAACATAAAACATTTTAAAAGTGGCAGAGAGGCTGGAGGGTTTGGGGTCAAGCAGCGGACGGTCAGCCAAGCCCTCCTTGTTACCAAACAGCAGGCGGGAGTCAGCTCATGTTTCTGTTCTTTATTTTCTCATGCAGAATTTTGATGATTTTTTTTCAGAGAGAGGACTTGTTAGGGGGATACGTGGAAAAATTAAATCGGTTTATGTCTAAAAACATCTGTTTGTGTGCACACCTAAATACTTTTCTTCTTATTTGAACCACATTCTGACTGCAGGGCTGAGCCAACCTTTGTTTATTTCAATGTTGCTTTTTTAATGTGTAAAATATAAGCCAGCTTTTATTTCAATGACACAGAGCTGTTAGGAATAGTAAATATTCAATACGTTGAAACAAACAAACAAATCGTCTTAACGTAAATCACCGTCCGGCTCAAATTAAATGCCAAGACACAAAATATGAAGAAAGTTACAAAAAATCTCTAAAAATGGTTCCCGCTACATTTTCTGGTATTTAGCAAAAATGAAATAATTTTGGTAATTCTAACTAACTTAAAATAAGGAAAGTGTGTTCTGATTTAACTTCAGACCAACAAAAAAATGTTTCTGTCTTTTTAGCAGGTGTGTGAAAATATCTGGTCCCAACTCTAAATTATGTTTTCCAAATTTAGGTGTTTAATAAAACGTTAGATTACACTTTATTACATCATGTTTGAATATGAAGCGCTTTCAAGAACTTTTTACAGAAATCAAGCACTTTCCAAACCTTGAAAACACCTAATTAAAATCCAGGCATGTTTAAAAGAAATGATTACGGTTGAAATAATGTCTTCCTACATATTCCAGCAGCATCACAGGACTTTTCTGCCACTCCTGTAAAACATCAGGATCAAATTAAGGCCAGATGCAAACTAAAAAAATCTGCCAGTCTAGAACACGCTCCGCCTTCCTGGAATGTTTTATACCAAAGATAATCTCAAGTCCAGAGCCCCAAATCTTTCCCCCAAACCTTCCTAACATCTGGTGTTTATTGAACTTCCAGTCCGTCTGTCCGCGCCCCGCTCGCTCGCTCTCAGACTCGCCCGCTGCTGGATGACGTGAACCATGGGTTGGGTGAAGCTGGAAGCCTTTTGCTATTCTGAAGAAGGGCAGGAGAAACCGTCCGGGTCCAGGCAACCAAACCACAGCCCCGCCACGCCCCCCCCCCCCCCCCCAAAGAAAAAAGAAAGAGGGAAAACAGGACGTCTATCACAGCAAACCCCAAAACAAAATGATGAATCCAGACGTCTAAATTCTTTTTTTATTTTTATTTTTTTTAAAATCCAGATATCTTTCCAGGCTCTTTTCTGTGTCTGGATGGAGAAAAACGGCAAGCTGGCAGAAAAAACCCCCTCCGGCTATATTGAGAGCTTCTCTGGCTCACTTAGAGCAAAGCGGCTGCTGGGCTCAGCTTAACGACGCGCTGAGTCAGAGCAAAGACGAGGAGATTCAACAAGGTTCCCTTTAACGCCCGCAGGGTTAATAATAAAATCAATGAAGCACGAGGCGTGTTTATCAAAAGGCAGAAATTGCTTGTGCTAATTACTAAAACTCCACGTGAAGTATGCAGAGTGTGTTGGAGAGAGTGTGTGTGTGCTACAGTGAGGAAAGTCTTTCAAAATCCCCGATTGGTTCCAGAGGCCTCGCCGGCGCAGATAAATCTGCAGTTTGGAGGGAAAAACAAGGCCTCGCGTAAAGGTTTCCTGAGTAAGAGCTCGCTTTCCGCACGCATCCACTCCGAAGCCCAGGAGGATGCACCGTTTTTAATCGACGCTGCGGCTGGTCCAGGAACTCAGGAAGAAGAGCCTCTCTGAGGAAAACGACGTGCCGCCGCCATTCGACTCACCACAAAAACGAGTTTGCCCACGTTGGTCCAGGGGAAGTCGTACAAAAGCTGCCTGACCGAGCCGACGTTCTGCAACACAGAGAAGGGGAGAGAGGATTAAAGCCAACAAAGAAACAAGGACAACACTCCTGCAACCTGAGAAACGTCCTACTTCTATGCTGCATCGCTAAGGTATCTGTGCTTTGAAACGTTACAGCCGCCAACGTTACTGTTCTCTACTGAAAACAAAGAGAACGGGTGATCTAACGTAAATATGTTGCTTTGATTGATCACAAGGAATCACATTAAATTTATCCAAGTTCATTTATGAAGTTTATTCATCTGTGAAGAAGTTAAACAAGCATAAAAAAGTAAGTTTGACAAACTTAATTGAGTTATTAACATTTTAACATAATTTTTTTTAAGTTGCAGCTCCATTCTCATTTTTTCCCCCAGTGGTGAATAACTGGAAAGTGGAAGAAAAATGATTTTAAACTTTTAACCAATAAAAAAAATCTGAAAAATGTGGTGTGCATGTATAGTTCTGTCCTGTGAGTTATTACTTTGTAGAACCACCTTTTGCTGCAGCAGCAACAACGGATTACTTTATGATCCACCAAATAATGCAAAAATGACACGTAGAAATGTCTTTGGTCTCGCAAAAGTACTCTTTGTTTTGTTTTTGTTTGTTTTAACTTTTCAGCATTCTGTCACACCCAAAATCTTTTCTAGTTTCAAAGGCAAAAATGTTAGCACACTTGAAATAAGACAAAACTAAGTTACAAGTAACTTTTCAGTGAGAAATAGGAGCTTGTTGAATACAACAATTTCTTAATATTGATGAAAAAGTATTATTTCCACTGACAGATTATTTCATTTATAACATGGGAAAATATCTTGTAATAAGAGAAAGGACCTGCCAGTTGAACTAGTAGTTTTTCATCAATATTATGAAATTACTGACTTGAAACGCTCTTATTTCTAGCTGAAAAGTTACTTTAATCTTCTTTCAAGTGTACTAACATTTTTGCATTAAAAACTACACAAAAATACTTAAGATTTTGGGCTTTTGCAGTGGAGTGACAAAATGTGCAAAAAACTATGAACACTTTTGTGAGACCACAGACATCCTCACATGTCCTGCTTGCAGAGAATGATCCTAAATTGTTTTGAGACCCTAAAATATGCCCAATTCAGCCTCTTATAGGTAAGGAAGAGACTTTACCTGAAATATCTGGATTCCACGTAAGGTCAGACCCAGTGTGAGAGACGCCTCAACTTCCTTCTTATCCTGCTGACACGGGGGAAAACAGATGAGGAGAGAATTAAACAGAACACGAAATCCAGGTGAGCTGCCGGAGCTTTTCTCACCTTGTACAGCCTGTAGTAGTGCACCGTGACGTCGTCGAGCTGAGCGCACTCCTTTATGTACTTGAGGTGCGCCTCTGAGGCGGTGAGTGCAAACTGGTCCTTGTGCATGTTGGGGATGTGCCTCAGGATGTACTCTCGGCCACGCTTGGCTATCACCTGAGCAGGATGAGAGGCAGAGGGAGCCGTCAGGCTGCAGAGAGCGAAGAGGCGACGTAGGCGCCGAAGCCGCCAGGCGCGGGGCGAACAGACGCCAGAGAGGACAGCCTGAGCGCTGGCCAGAAACGTTGACCGGAAGTTCGGCCACTGAGCTTCTGGCTGATCCAGTAACTATGTCATCTCCTAAATCTGTGTGAGGTTTGCTTTGGGGAAAGCGTACATTCCAACAATTTCCTGTAGGCACCGGTTTGTGCTGCGATAAAGAGGCAGGGGGGCTAATCACAGGAAGCGGAGGGCAATCAGACGGGTGTGGCCGTCAGAGGGCCGATGTTACCAGAATAGTCGTCTTAAGGAACTCTGTGTGCCACTTTCAGGGTCAAAAATAAACTAGAACTCCCAGTTTTCATCGGGCCGCATGCTAAAACGTATGCAATAGTGTAGAGTTTTATCAGCGGCATATGTAGATAGTTTGCCACGAATCCAGGACTGTCCACTCTCAGGGTCAGGAAACTAAAGGTGTAAAACTGTGTGTGATTTAATCTCCTTATAAATACAACTGTTTCGTGAAGGCCTCAAAGGTTTCTTAGAGAACATTACTGAACAAAAAGCACTATGACGTCAGGGGAGACCCGAAGGGGTGGGTTTGGGGTGCCATGGCCCCTCTTTAAAAATACTGGGTACCTTATTGGCCTCCATTATAATCATGTTCATGTCATAGAAAACTTCTTCAATGAAGACATAAATGTTAAATAAATACAAAAATAAATAAATAAATTAAAATTATTATATTATAATATATATGTATATGTTTTTTTTAGCTGAAATGTTTAGAGGCCTGATCTGGCCATTTTGATTAAAAGTTTATTTATTTATTTATAAAAAGTTCCTGCAAGCAGAGCCACAATGGAGAGGTTTAGATATAAGCATATCTATGTGTCATAAGGGCCCAGTCAAAGTTCAGACCTAAATAAAAGAAAATCTGTGTACAAACTCACATCTAATCTGACTGAGTTTGAGCTCTTTTGCAAAGAGGAAGCAAAAAAAAAAAGTCTATAGCTGTGCAAAACAGGTGGAAAAATGATCGAAAAGACTTGCGGCTATAAACTTCAGTGAAGGTCGTTCTACAAAGTATCCAATTCGGAAAATCTGCAGTCATGTGCAGTTTCCCTCCAGCTTTCCCATTATGCACTACTTTTTGTCTGTCTAGTCTAATAAATACAATTAGTATACACCCGTATTTGGGAACAAAATCTGAAAGAAGGTGTAGTGAAATATCTAAATAAAAGAACATTTCCTAAATTATTATTTAAATGAAAGAAGTGTGAGGTGAACAGAAGACCATCTACAAGCTGTTTGTGAGTCCCACTCACCCATTGGGGGAAGTAGGCCTCGGGTTCAAAGTACTTCCCAAAGTGCTTGTTGCGTTTGAAATTCCCGAGGTCGGCCTGGAGAGCGAAGGCTGCCAGGAGGAAGTAGGCCTCCTCTCTTTGGATGCACTGCGAGAGCAGCACCTGTTTCCTCAGGTGCCAGTAGTAGTAATACCTGGCTACTCGGTCGCTGCACGACACACAGAGTTTCTGACATTACTGTGAATGTTGGCGAATTAGGAAAACAAGGCTCCCGAATCTTTACTGACCTGATTAATCTGCCGTTCTCCACATAATACTGAGCTCTGAAGTGAATGATCATCGGAGGCCCAAACTGGTCGATACCCTGGAAACACACAGGAGGAAACACATCAATCACTGCAGCATAGAAGAAAGGCTGAAAGTACAACAAAATATTGGTTCTAAATATGTTTTTTTACAGCCAAAAATAATATTTTGGTTCTATAACCAAAATATTGATTATAGAACTCTAGTTCAATAAACTATTGAACTATAGTTCGTTTGCATGGAAAGTCCGGCTCATTTTTTGAATGCGTAATCAAACTCTGATACGGACCAAAGAAGCAAACTGTGATTTGCTTAAAAACCTCAGCTCAGTCTCAGTTCTGTTGAAGTGAACTCTGGTATTCGTCCGGTATTCGTGTACCGGACCATCGGGTCTGAAAACATCCTTAAAGATCCTTCACTGTTCTAATATTTACTGTAATTTTCTGAACAGTGGTTCTTGTTACAGTGCCACCACAGGTCAGGAGGGGAACTAGTCTTTCAAAGGGTTTGGTTCGTTTGACACAGAACAGCGGAAAAGCATACTCATGTGAACGCCAAGCAGACTGGAGATTGTTTCAAAGGCAGGAAGTGAACTATTACTGCAGGGCATTCTGGGTAAATACAACTAGAACTAGCACTAGAATCTAGCGCTAGCGAGAGAAATGGCTCGTGCACGTTTACCAATGACCAAACCTTCTACAACCACTAAACTCTGACGCTGCTCCATTTTTGTTTACATTTTGTGAAGAAGAAAGTTGCACGGATGTTTTCCTTTGAGGTTTTCGCATCGTTTCCTTCAGTGGTTCTTGTTACAGTGCCACCACAGGCCAGGAGGGGAACTAGTCTTTCAAAGGGTTTGGTTCGTTTGACACAGCGCAGTGTGAAAAGCAAACCGCACCAAGTAGAAATGTAACAAATATTGCAACTTTGGTCTCTAATAGTAGTAGCTGTAAGACATTGATGCTGATAGTCCGGTATTCGTGTACCAGACTATCAGGTCTGAAAACATCCTTAAAGATCCTTCATTGTTGTAATGTTTACTGTAATTTTCTGAACAGCTAAATTCTTCAATAACAAGCATGGTTTAAAAAAAAAAACAGCAACAACAGAGCCAAGTCACCACATGAGTGCATCACTTCCACTTCATGGGGTGATGTAATGCAGTTAAGCGTCGTAAACAAGATAGAGGATGAGATCTTTGTGCTAGTATTTACGAACACCTCAAAACCCAAACAAACTGCAGACTCTAAGGAAAGTTTTGCTGACAAACGTGTGATTTTTGCACATTAGAAGTTTGGGGGCTATCAATTGTCTTCTGATCTACGTCTTATTTTTTCTTACCAGTGTGAGTAAAAACAATGCTGAAATTGCATTTTCCGTATTTATTTAAACAAGTCAATTTTGAGCTAAATGTCACATAACGTTTTTCCTCACCTTGCTGGCTTCTCTCTTCCACTCTTTGGGGCAGTACTTGGACAGCTTCTGGTCCAACTCCATGTAGATGTGTTCATTATCTGTGGGTCAGGAAAGCAGGCTTCACTCAGTCATTCAGCACAAGCAGATGTTGGAGAAACTTTCGCTAATCTACCAGAAAAAAGATGCGGACAAATAAAAAAAATCTTGAAATGGAAACAGTTAGGTACAGCACACATGTTTTTTGCTTTCACTCTAATTTCGTAGGACATGCCAAAAACATTTAACGACCGGGTCCACCCAGTCGTTAAACTTTGCTACAAAAAGAGAGTATTTCTGAAGAAAGAATGACCTTGTTTCTTGTTGCCGAGAGACACAACGTAAATACAGAGAAAATGGAAAACAGAGTCGACGCAACTTACTTTTAATGGATCCTTTTCTATATAAAAAGAAAAGAATCTAATGACTTTGATTGTTTTAATAAAATATCACCATTAAGAATAAAGGTCACAAATCATTCCAGCATTTTTAATTTGAACGTTTTGACACGGCCGCCATAAAACATGATTTAGATTTGTGCTCCGCTGTTAAGAAATCAGCAGATTTGACGGCCAAGCAAGTTCAAACTTTGTCCCACCCGTTCGAAAATACAAGAGAAAAAATACTTATTGTCATGCAGCAATATTGGATGTAAGGCTTATTCATCAATCAGACAGATGTCTGAACTCCGGTCCGGAGGACAGCGGGTGACAGACGGGGAGTGGGTGGCCTCTCTGTTTGCCTCGGGGATTTCATGCTGCTCAGACAAGCACTCCAAGAATGTCCCTCAATCAGAGCCATTGGCTCCCGCTCAGCTGACCCGCTGTGCCGCCATCAGCTCATCAGGAGCCACGCTGTGTGGAAAACACTGCTTTTGCAACGGATTCCCTCCCATGACTCCCCGCTCCCCCGACTAGTCGCTGCCCACAACTGTCACCAGCTGCCTCCTCGCCGCGGTGCAGACTCAGTGACTCACGTCGCTGTCAAAAACAACTGCAGCTCGGCGGGAAGCGGCCATGATAAGGTGGCTCTGGGTTGCTAGGCTGCAGCATGACAGGTAAGGAGTGGGAAAGTGTGTTCATGGGAGATTTGTGCTTTCCTGTCAACTTACTGAAAAAGTTACAGCCTACTTCCTATTTCTTTTGAGTTTTTGTGACACGCAGTTTAATAGGAAGCCATCTCTTTGCAGTTCATTCGGGCTGCGAGGCAGCGAGAGAGAGCAAGACGTGTGGAAAGCAGAAAGGACTTAAAACTTTCAGCGTTTTTTTTTTTTTTTACTCGGTTTCTTACTGCTTTTTGTCATGAGATTAGCGAATGAATGAAATATCGGGGAAGAGGAGACGCCTTACTCTGAATGACGCTGAGCCCAAACAGATGACAGTCCTTCAGCCGGAGGAGATCGCAAACCTGGACCAACAGTTCCTGGCACAGACTCTTCACCTTACGAAGAAAATTTGGGAGATTTTAAGCTTTTATCAGAAACAACAAAAGTTATAACTTGGGATGCAACTAACAATTATTTTACAATCGATTATTCTGGTGATTAATCGGTTAATCAGCTTTTTTTTTAAATTGGCACATTCTGCTGATTTTTTATTTAAAAATAAGTTTATTTTATACACAAATAATTGCATTTATTGAAAAATACTCCTGACATCAACATGTGAAAAGTTCAGCCCTTTCAGTTTGGCTGGGCATAAATCAATAATTTTTGGATTAGACGTTTAATAATTGGACAGCTAAAGGTACTTAATGCAAGAATTTTTTTTTTTATTCAATAGAATTTGAAGCAGGTGGAGCTGAAATTGTTCCACATGAGGAGTTCTGGGAAGAACATATTTACAGACAAATAACTTTTTTTATATTCAATAAAAAAACCAGATAGTTTTTGTTTGGGGTTAATTGCGACCCTCAGTATGTTTTCTCAGCAAATGGCCTTTTTTAGAGTCTGCATATTCCAGTTAACGATTAATCGATTACTAAATTACTTGACAATTATTTCAATAATCAATCCATCATAGTTAATCCGATTAATCGTTTCAGTCCTAGTTATATAAAAAAACCAAAAACACTTCAAGCTATTTTATTCTGTTAATAATTGTTCACAGATCAACACAATCAGGTGGAAAGGTCCTAGTAATAAACGCTTCTTGTTCTATTTTCATATCTGTAAATTAGTCATATGTAAAAGAGATAAAAAAAAGTGTTCACTCACATTGACGATGATATTGAGAGTGTCATCATTGGGCAAAAAGACACAGACACAGCGGCGGTCCTGCATTGTTTTGTTGTTATGGAAGCTCAGTCTGTTCATCTCGAGTGGCAGGAGGCGGAACAACGCAGGCCTTTCTCCGCCTGCTATCGGGGGTTCTGGGCCCTGTGACGACCCACCTCCACCACCGCTGGCTCTGACACCACCACGTCCAGATTCTGCCGTCCCGCTTCAGATGCAGCCCAGAGGAGGTCCGACTGTGGGCTCGGCAGGCCAAGCAGAGGTGGCAGGAGAGGGCATGGGGAACCTGGAAGGAGCCGCCCGGCTGGAAAGACGGACAAGACAGAAGTCATGAGACGTCGAAAACAGGTTTCACGGTTTGAGCAGCAACGGCAGATAACAAATCCACAGTGAAAGCATCTGATAAGAGCAGAGCGACGGAGGGATGGAAGAGAAAAAGGGAAATGTTTTGTGTTTACGTCTAGAAACATAGAAAAAACATTTTAGAAGAATGTCAGTGACTCCAGAAAAACAAGTGGCTGGTTTGGAAATGGATGACGTGAGAATGGGGCAGAAAAACTCCCAGCAAAGAGACTCAAAAGTGGGTTTTTAATGCACTATGTAATGCTGAAACGATTAATCAAATTAATTTTGATTATTCTGATTAATCGTGATTAACCAAATTAATCACGATTAATCGATTACTGGAACTAATTTACTAATCAATTAATTGCTAATTGGGGTATGCAAACTTAAAAAAAGGTAATTCGCTGAAAGAATAACACATTTAGAGCAGTAATTAAGCCAAAACTGTAGTATATATATACAGACACACACACACATGTTCTACCCAGAACTCGAGTGGCACTGTTTTAGCTTCATCTGATTCAAATTTCTTAAAGAAGAAACTCTACTGTTAAGCACCTTTCCTATCCAATTATTTAAAAATCCAGTTCCACTGAAACAAAACAGACGGAAACTAAACTACCGACCTGAGTAACGCTACCAACACCTGAACCCTTTTCAATTTGTATCCTCACAAAAGTGCTGCTATTAGTTGCCAACTTCGACTTCTCCTGCAAAACAACCACTGGGGACAAAGTGTAGACACACCGCAGCTGCACAAACCAGCTGCTCTGGAAGCACAGCGTCAACTCCCAGCCAGAGCAGCACCTGAAGAGGTGTGAGACCTTCCCAGGGTGTGAAACGTCTCACGCCAGACAAAAGAATGTCGCAGAACAATCAGTTCACCTTATCACTTTTTCCTGTTGAAAGCAGCTCGCCTTGAAGCCGTGCTATCACTGTAAACAGATAGGATGGATACCAGTGAGGCTCACGTTACAGAGTGAAAAGTTATTAGCATTTAAAAAGGGGGCAGGAGTCAGCGAGGGTACGGCTTACTGAGTTAAACTCCAGCAGCATAAACTGCATGCATAAAAAGGTGGAAGTTACACCTTAAAGCTGAAAAAGCCACTCAAATTACTGAACTGGACTGATAATAAATAACACCCTGCACCACTAAAAACCCATTGAGGTTTTCCTCTACCCACTTCTAACACTGCTTTGTTTCTGCAGAGACAAGGTGCACTGTGGCTAAAGCCAACCATAAATATAAATGCGTGCAGCATCAGTTCTCATTAGAGCAGGTGATTGGATGCACAGTGTGGCAGGAAGGCAGGCAGGCAGCCACTGGGTTTGCTGATGGACTGGGAGCCTCTGCACTGCTGCTGCTGACCTTGACAAAACACACGCCTTCTGCTCCGCACACAGCCACACATGTATCTGCACAGGGGCGAAGCTTGAAGGGAACCACAAGGCCAGGCAGACGGGCTAACTTATTCTCTCTTTAGCAACCATTTGTCAGCTGTTACTGCAGGACAGTTTGTGGGGTTAATTAGGGGCGAGAAGCAATCTGGTCAATCATCCAGAGAGCTGAACCAGAGCCCACCGGCTGACAAATAAACCAATAGAAACTAATAAAAATGGTGAAACAACAAGTGGTGAGACAACTGGTGGGTGTTTCCCACACCCACCAGTTTAGGGTGTTTGAAAATATGCAGATACCTTCTTTGGTACCTTAAATGACCAGCGGAGATTAGGGACGAAACGATTAATCGGATTAATTGCAAACTGGAGTAAGCGAACTAAAAAAAAGTTCATTTACTGAAGAAAAAACCCCCCAAACATTTTCAGACTTAGTAAAGGAAAGCTGCACTTTTGTATTTTAGGCAATAAACTATTTATTTTCTTATTTTAAAAAGTAATTGAATTACTTGTTTATTTGCATCGTTTAATGTACTTCTAATATTGTATAAAAAGACTTAAGTGGCTAAATAAAAAATCTGCAGATTGTGCCATTTTTTCTGATTAATCGTCAGAATATTCAATAGATTAATCGATTAGTAAAATAATCGCTCCTTACAGCTATAGCAGAAATTAATCGATTATTCTAAGCAATTATTTTTTCCTATGAAGCCGCAAATTAATTTATCTTTTTTAACAATAAACATATATTTTGGGATTGTAAACTCACGATTGTGTTCAACATCTTAGTAAATGCACCGTATCCAAGCATTACTGTGCTGAAAACAACACTCTTCAGTGTGGGTGCTGTTAATCAGAAAGCCGTATTGGAAGATGCTGCATTTGGAAACGATGGCAGGATTCTGAAAATCCCACAGTTAAAGTAAGGATCTACATTCTCTACATGGACAGACACACTGCTGTTTCTTAAACGCTAGCTGCGCTACTAAAGATTAATGCTAACATAAAACACTAAAGCTGGTTTAAAATGTCAATTCTGTATTTATTTTGGGCTTTTCCTCTAAGTAGTAAAAGCCTGAAACAGACGTTTATTACAGCGTTCCACTCGAAACAAATGTCAAATTATCCAAATGATCAAAGTCAGCAGGTCAGATCTCAAAGAAAACCAGAAGTTAGTGTCGTTCAGTAAAGGTTAGAGTTGGCTGATCTCAAACGGCCTTATGTAACCGCATGGCTTCATGTATCACATTCACACAACCACTGCTGTCAATAAGTGGATGGCCTTTACTCTCTTTGGTTCATAGAAGAGCCTTAGTACTGCATCTTCAAATATAAAACTGAATCTGGACCAGAGAGGTTCAAGATTGGTTTTACCAACTCTAAGTCAAACATCGGGTCCTTCGGTCTAAGTCCAAATCAGACATAAAGGCTTTTAAACTAAGTCCAGGTCGAGTCTTGAAGCACACCACCTCTTCTGCCTCCGGTACTGTATGAATGAGACTCAAGGTCTGAGACCACGGGTTAAAGTCAACTCAAATTATTTTGACCTAAATGTGTCCCGGGTCAAGTGTCACACTGACACTTGAGTTATCATCTGTGGCCTGGAGTTCACAGACACGATAAAAGCGCTGATTTATCACATCAATTTATCATGAAATAGTTAGGGGTAATCAGGGGTATAGTCAGGGGTAATCCAAAGATAATTGTGCATAAACATCTTTAATGGGTTTAAAGTAGGGCAGGAGAAGTCAAAAGTAGTCAACACATCTAACATTTGAAGTATAATGACTTTAAAACCAAACGACAAGGTGGACTTTCTTTCAGGCAGTTCAGAGGAGAAAGTGCTGAATAATCAAATTGAGCTCTTTCACTACAGTTAAGTGAACGATGTAGGATGTGATGTGATGTACAAGTCCAAATCACCCTCGCGTCTTCAAAGCGTAACCTGAGCACACTTATGCCTAGTCCATCAGGCAAGGTCTTTTTGCCTGATTTTATCCCGATTTTTCCCTTCTAACAATATCACAGGCACCCCAATTATTGGGCTGCTCTTCAGATAGTCTTAAGAGATTTTCCTGCCATGTGTTAAGAGTGATCTGGTCCGCTCAGGATGTCGGGACAGCTCTGATCTAATATCAGGGATATTCAAGATGTCGGATGGTCTTGTCCCGATATCGCAACTTGCGTGGTGTTGTCCAAATGACGAATGAGAAGGCAGCTTCCTGAATGTGTAGCCAATCAGAAAGGGAGGCGATGAAAACGCCTCACTTTCCATCACAAAACAACTGCAACGGCACAGCAGACCGTCCAGTGAACACCAGATGAGAGACGCATCGATCAGATGTTAATATCCGCATCAGTCATGATATTGTAATAAATTATATATCCAGTATCTGTGACAATATGTCCGATCTAATGAATTAATCCAATGAACAAAATTAAACTTGGATTGTCTTTACATGTTTGATGAAGCTTGTATTGGTTTATTTAATCGGCCTTAAATAAACCAATAGCTTCACAAGCTTGGTCCTGAGTTATCAAATAAATTTGTATTCCAGTACATTTATGTCTGTGTTTAACAAAAGGAACCTTTCAATGCAATTCAGCGATGTTCTTCTGTATCGCATTAGTATCGGCCGATGCTAAACTTAAGATATCTGTATCAGAAATGCAAAAAGAGTGGATTGGTACATCGCTGCGGTTTTTTTATCTGTTAAACACCATCCACAAACTATCAGAATTGTTTCTTCTTCCGAGGCAGCCATATTTGGTTAGTGTGAACTTTGAGAGACCGTGTTTGTGTTTTGAAAACTGCCTGATAATTTTAAAATCTTGCCACGTGAATCAGGCATTAGGAAAAACAGTGGCCCTCTGTCACAGCTACATCTTTCTCTTTATCATTCAGATACACTCAGTCAGAGAGAAAGAGAGGCACAGGAAGGCAAAAGGAAACCTCAGCTGCTTAGAGAGAGAGGAACCACCGTGTATTCACATCGAATTAACAAAACCTTCAGGTACAGTGTTCATCAAAGCAAAGAAAACAGAAAGAGAAGAGGATGGATCCACACAGCGACGAGCGAGACGGCGGGAGGGTGGGAGATTTGAGCCGGGAAGCGTCCAGAGCTCAGGCATGAAAAAGGAAAAAGAAAAACTGCTGCAGTCAGGAGAATTCCTCGCTAACATCTGCTTCTCATTCCCACAATGGCGGCCTTTGATTCCTGATGTGCACGACCCACCACACAGACACTACCTCCATGTGCCCTCCACCTTCTGACAAAACCCTAAAACATGGAACAGCACGTGTGAGCTCTAATCCTCAAACAAAAACTCAACCCTCACTGGACAAGGAAAGAAAGAAATTAAAGTCTTTTTCATTACTTAGTTAAAGTGGTCACTTAATTGATCAAAAAATTTATATACTTCTATACTTGGCAATTCTTTCCAATTGGCAACAATGGAGTCCTTCATTTAGAGAGTTGTACTCTATTTTTTAGAGAAACTGACTGCTGTGCTAAATAGGAATGTTTTCAGCTTGATTGATCAGAAATTCAAAAAATCCATCCGACAGAAGTCTCAGCTGTCCGCCAATGTGGCAAAATGTGACAAGGTGGTGGTAGCAACAACACTCTTTGGTGTAGAAGTTGCTACTGTCATAAGAAGATCTACAGTTCTGTCTTTGAACGCCACTGAGGTGTTTAAATTAAGAACCACATAAAGGTAAAAAGCAAAAAAAGTGTATTTCTGGACATTTTCAGACATTCGGGCTGCGAGAGAGAGAGCAAAACCTGTAATAGATACCAGGAAGGACGAATGGAGTACAGCAGATGTAGCTTTTTGAAAATCTCAAAACAAAGGTAATGGTCTAGGCCAGTGGTCCCAAACCTTTTTACTACAGCGGACCGGTCAACCCTTCGCAAATTTTCTGCGGACTGGGGTGGGGTGGTGTGCGCGTTGTGAGGATCGACACCAATGCAGTTGTTTCTTAGTCATTCTGCTGCATGTTAGCGCGTAACCGACAGCATCCGGTTTAGGATTTTCAAAATAAAAGCTCCACCAGACTCATACATAGCACGGACATATTTTATTATTTTTTGTGCGGCCCGGTACTGGTCCGCGGCCTGGTGGATGGGGACCACTGGTCTAGGGAGTGAGTATATACCAGAAACTGCTGCTAAGCAATGCTAGTCATTTTAATCGCTAATATGAAAAACTTAGCACAACTTATGCAACCATTTTGTCTTCATTTAAAATGTCGGTAAACTCTGTTCAATCTGTTCTTTAAAATGTTTTATTTAGTGGTGGGACTCAGTTAAAATGTTTAATTACAGGGTCTGTGATTAATTAATCAAAATTAATTGCATTTTAATTGAAAACCAGATATTGACTAAGTATTTTGAATTCAAAAAACATTTTTGTTGCTAAATTATCGGACAGGCTAACCCCCAGTGGGAAAAGAGATGCGGCTTTGTCGTCCATCGCTATTGTTTATCAGATTGTGCATCAGATTTACGGGTGTACCTGAAACATACAGACACAAAGGTTCCGGCTTTGGACTAAAGGATAACAACAAAAAATGCTTGATTGTGTTAAAATCTACATAATTACTTAATCAAAATTAAAGCATTTAAGTCCCAGCCCAAATTGTATTATATTTTTCAAAGAGAAAGCTGAAATGGAAGAGTAGAGATTGGAAATTGTTCACCAAGGTTTACAGTATTTTACATCCATAAAACGCCCATGGTGCATCACCTTCTAAAGCAATTTAAGCTCCATGTGCTGCCAAAAATATGCCTCTGTCAAAATAGGGTTTCTGTAGAGACAGCATAATTTTATAAATAATCATCAGCCTCTAAATCTATGTGGACGCTGGTTCTTTTTCTTCTTTAATTCCCTGCCAAGAGACCAATAAATCAGTTCCTGACAAAAGTTGCTGAGATGACAACTAGTTGAAATCACATTGGTCACAACCTGGCTTTCCGCTAACAGAACTGCTTCCCTTCTTTCATGTCCTGTCCTAAAAACACGGTGTACTGCACTTGATAAACTAACCTCAATCATGGTTTTTGTCTTTCATAGCTGTATGTGGAGCCACTGATAAATCAGCAACTAAACTGCCTGTAACAGCAGACATGTTGACATGCTACTCTTTAAGTGCCTGAGTGTTTTAAGGCTACGTTTAGGAAAACACAGCTTGTTTAAGACACTTCTGATCCCTTTCCCACAGGATAATGTACTAGATATTTCCACATTGACACAATGTCTCTTTTTCTTGTTGTTCAAGAAAAAAAAAAGGACTTATCAAGGAAGGCAATCAAAGAGATCCTCCACAACGCTGATAGATACAATAAATAACACAATCTACATGTTTCCAGATTCCAAATCAACAACGCGATGGTTGAATACTTGGGTGTCTGCCTTGATTACTTATCACGCTTACAAGCTGCTGAAGGTCAGGCCTGTAGACAGGAGATTACTGGGAGGCTGAGGTATGATGTCTTTAGAAAAGCACAGAAATAATCCTGGGTGGCTTCATGAAAATGCTGTTTCAGGATTTAGTCTTTAGGGGAGAAGTAATTCCCCACGGAAATAATCCTTTTAATCCTTCTAGGTACTAAATTAAAATTTGTTATGGATTTAAACAATCACATTGCCAACTGCCATCCTTGAAATATGTGTCCGCCAATATTGGTTGACTTTACAAGTCCTTTATTAGCCCCAGGAAGAAGGACTTTAACTGTTCCGAGTGAGACATTTTAACTTCAGAGAGTATTTTGGAAGATTCTTCTGAATAAAGAGTAGCACCCCCTAATATTTCTGCTATTGCTAACTAGTGGGTATTTTTCATTTTAGCTCTTCACTGGACATAACTGGCAATGCGTTAAGCAGAAAGTAGAAACAAATTGTCATCAGGAAACGATCCACAGCAGGTACTAGCAACACTCCTTCAGGGTTTCTGCAGGTCTCACCAGCTTCATTTTCTGGCTTTTTAAGGATCTTTATAAGAGCATATTGAAGGAAATTTAAACCCTTTATCACTACAGAAATGCACTAGCTTTTCTGCACTTGCTAGTTAGCCAGCAAAGCTATATTAGCTGCCGTTTCCAACAGCCTCAACCATCTTGAGTCACAGAAGAAGAAGATGTCTGCACACAACTCAAACCTTTGCCAAACAAAAACAATCACAAGAAAATAAAATACAAAGTAAAAATGAGATTAAATAGTCCTGCTACAACAAAACTTAAGACTTGTGATTAATGTATTTAAGGCTAACTTATTTTAAAAAAAATTATTTTAAGGCCTTAGTTTTAGATTCATAAATTTAAGTTTTTAAGAATCCACTGTCCTCAGTGTGGAAGTTGCTACTGTGGGGAAGAAGACTCAATGTTAACAAACGTCAGCATTGGTGAGGTGTTTAAAATAAAGTCGGAAGAAGCAGAGACATAAGAAGATGTTTAGGAGGAAGCTGCATGTTTCTATAAGATGTTGAGAGACAGCTGTGCTTCGCTCAGACAGTGAAGGAGAGCAAAAGAATACCGCATTGTTCATCTGTGTTATTATTCTGAGCTTTCAACGCGTCACTGTGAAATGCTGGCAATTTTTTGGAAATGTCAGCGCTGCATTCTCAAGAATGCACACAATCATGGCTGTTGTTTTGTTGATGCAAGCCACGCTAACCTTTCCAGCTGCTAATATATGTTGACAAAGACAATTTAAAATATTAACAGCATAATGTTTTTTTCCCTGTGTTTTAGAATAGTAAAAACTTATTTTATAGCAACCGATGTCACACAAACAAAATGTGACACCATATCAGCAACTAATATAAATAAATGAGGATGGTTTATGGCAGGAAGTTAAGAAAGACTACCTTTTAATGCCGTTCTTGTATCTATCTGTGTAATGAGCTCGGAGAGCTGATCCAAAACGATCACAGTTTCTACTCAGGGTTTCCAGTTGTGCTAGTTTTTATGAATGCTAGAGTGTCGTAAGAGCGATCTTCTGCATAATGACATTCTGAGCACCGGCGAGACTGATGTGAGCACACTTATCTGTGTGGACAAAGAATAATGTGTCCGTTTACATCTCAACACCACGGCTCGTGTTCTGATACCACCAGCTAATCACAGACGGGTCTCTTTCATCCAGAATATCCGTCAGGAGTCCCATCAGAATATTTCTTCTACATGCTGGCTGGGATAACCAGCAACCACTTACAACCAAAACACCAGCAACAGGAAAACACAGAAAGATGTAATGCAATAAATAGTTGAATTTTGTACCCTAAGAATATCCAGTTAAGCATAAAAATACTCTTCAGGATTCATTTTAGGTTGCAGTTATTTTAATCTGTTTTACATTTGAATTAAATAGCTTGTTTAAGATCCAACGGCTGATTACTTTGGTCTTAACTTTAGGGCAAAACATTTAATATTTATTTTAACTGTATTTTTGGATCTTTTTCAAGTGTTTAAGTCAATAATGTCTACCAATAACAACATAAATATCTAGTCATATTTTCAAACTTCCTGTCAACTTTGAATTGTTCATGTTTTCCACTAAGAAGAAAACTAAACAAACCCTCCAAGCAGCCGGGCGATGTAACATCTCTCATTCAATGTCATTGGCATCATTTGTAAGGTGGAGATAAATGTGAATAAGGAAACAAACAAAAAATAACCACCAAAGTTAGTCACATATTATAACTGCTCTTTAACTGAATCGCATCCACCGAGGTAAACCCGGCTTTAAAAACTTGTTTTTGAAGCAATGATTGAGAAGAGTGCAAGGAAAGTTCCCTTTTAAGTTAGTCAACCTCTATATCTCCAGCACTTTGAATGACACTTAGACAAACTGCCACATATGCAACAGCTAAACGCTTCTCTTCTGTAGCAAATAAAAGGTACCTGAAGTTTGAAGAAGCAAGTTCCCAGAGAAGTCCGACTTCAGCTCACATTGGAAAAATGACTTTTAACAAGTACAGCATCTGGCATCCATGTGGCTCAGAGCAAATACTAAGACACACACTCACACACTGAGACACACACACACACACACACAGAGACAGGCATACCTCGAGCTGCCAGCGCTGCCAGACATGTTTGAACAGAGTCAGCAGTTGCTCCCTTCCCTCCCCGCCCAGCATTCAGGCTTGGACTCAGCATGAGTAACCTCACAAAACTAGCAGTCGCAGTGCAACACACCACAGAAACATCAACCCAGCCATTACGTATGCTAGAAATAGTGCGAGCGCCCTAAAAGAAGGGGGTAAGGAGAGAAAAAGAAATGAGCAGCAATTACAGCAAACCTCAGCCAAACACCGTCTTTTTTTTAAGATTTAGTTGAAAGCTTTCTGTTGCGGCTAGATAAAGAACACGGTTGGATCAGGTGAACTAATCTGTTTCCTGTCGGCAGCTTTCCTCTCCCTTTTTGCTGAAAAGCCGTCACACCTGAGGAGTGACAGGAAGTTTGCGAAACTGTTGTGAATATTGGGAAGGAGGACATCCACGCGCATCTGCAATAATTCAGCATTGAATCGAATATGAAGATTACCCCGATTAAAACAAAAAAAAAAGAGTAAAAAGCCAAAGCCAGCTCGGTGTCCGGCGTTTGACCTACATGTGGAAGCGTCTCTCAGGAACACATAACCCTGCAACCAATCCTGCTGAAGCAAACAAAATATCCTGAAGGAAACCCGAAGAGCTGCAGTGAGAGGCATGTGAAACTAGCTAACATCCTCAAGAGAAGGTTGAGGGTTGAATCCCTTTGGTCCACTTCCTTGAAAACACTTCACCCCGAGTCGCCCAACAAGCAAGACGGGAAAAAACAAGGACAGAAGGAGACAAATGCAGGAAGAGCCGACCCAATTTCCCCCCCCCCCTTCGTCTCCTTGGTGAAACCTGCGGCGGTGATGCGAGGAGCCACAATTTAGCATCTCTGCAGTTAAAGTAAGGCCATCCAGCTCCAAGGTTTGCACACGCAGAGCCTAAGCAGCAGTAAAGATAGTCAAAACACATTAAGGATGGAGCGTTTCTATGATTCATAGGTCATAAACCTTCCTGACATACAAGGTGTGAATACTAAAGCAGCTTCGAGCCCAGAGCACCTGGATAGAATGTGCAAACCCTCACACTCCAGACCTGCGGAAGATAAGACGAGCAGTCGCATAATAACAGATAGTTTCTCATACTTCAGTACAAACTGTAATCTTGTTCTTTCCCATGGAGATGTTGTCTTCTCTTTTTTTTTTCTTATTTAATCGGTCATTTTGTCTCGACACTTCAGATACAGTTCATCCTTCATCTAATCTTCAAGCGACGACGCCTAAAGGAACGCTAAGAGATAATGTCCGAAAGCACTGCTTTTCAATCTAGTTAGATTAAAAAAAATACCCCAGAAAACTCAAAGTATAAGAATAAAAGATAAAAGATACATGGTGATGCTGCGCCACTCTTGACAAACACTTTTAAATCACTGAGGAGTAAGACAAATTGTTCGGACTAACTCCGAACAATTTGACTACGACACATAAAACTGATGCACCTCTGATATTTACAGATGGTAAAACGTGCAGAGTTTTGGTGTGAAAACTAGCTTAGCACCACCAAGCTAGCACAGCTTGTGCTCGTCCACAGAGACCAGAACAGCAGAATGTTAGAATATCCTGGTGAATAAACACCTTGAAAACAACTACTGAACTATTTAGGAAGTTCCTCTTCTAATTTTTATTGACAATTTCCTCTTTCTGCCAGTAACTTGGAAGATTTGGTTGTTTGGAACCCGACTTACTGTCGATGAAATGAAGTCGTCTACCATAAGACATTTGTGACAGTTTGGTATCCACTGATTTAAAGCCATTTCCCATAATTTACTCAAAGTCTACTGCAAAGAAACTCATAACTAACAACAGTAGGTCATCTATGGTTATTGCTGGTTTATTCAGGGTGAAGACCAAGGATCAACTAGCCAAAAAAAATGGGATCAGAACCAAAATAAATGGAAATAGGATGTAGTAGATGGTTTTTAGAAAGTATTATACCAATACATTTAATTTTACATTTAAGCAACAGGAGGAATTGCTGTAATTTTTCCGTTTTAAATTGAAGGAATCGGATCACCCTTAACATTCTAACGATCATCTAATTCTGGTTTGTGTGTAGAAGATATAATGTGAAATTGACGTCGCACGTTGTGTCTTGCTAGTATTTCAGGTGCACAACACGTTGTATTCACTGGTAAAATGTTCAAAGTGATGTTAAAAGTTTCACATTTCATTCAGAAAAGCAAAGATTGCATCCAGAAGTTACAAAAAAACGATGATGCAAAGACTCCCGAGAACTTTGATGAGGTTGGCAGAGAGAGGGTCTGCCTTGTGTAATTACGGACCATCCCACTGACATTCCAACAGACACATCTGAATGACTCAGGACACACACACACACCAGGAATGTTTGTTTTTCGATCACACACACACACACACACACACACGCAAACACACGCACACACGCTTCCTCAGTATTTCCTGCTAAAGCCCGGTTCTTCCTGCGCAGATGACACCTGCTCCATCACGTCCCTTCCAAATTAGCCGGTTTCTTTTAAACAAAATAAAACAACGTAGCCGAGAGAAAGAGAGAGAGAGAGCGACTTGTTTTTTCTTCCCTCTCTGGAGCGGAGTCCTGGATGACTAGTTTGTAGTCATCCAGTTTGTAGAACGTCAGCGGGTCACAGGGGGGTGATTAACCTGCCCATAAAGCGAACCGGATGTGCCTCCAGACTTAAATAGTGGGGGAATCCCCGGGTTGAACGGTGAATATACAACAAGCCAAAGAAAATAAAAAATAAAAAACCTGTTTGAGAAACACGGTAAACTGTTTGATTGTTTTTTTTCACACGCCATTTGTGCGTTGTGTAACAGTGTTGGTGTCATTAGTGTCTTGGCAAACGACAAAGTGAGCTAAAACAACCAGCCAGAGGACATGACTTTGACTGTCGTAGTAAAAAGCCTCGGGCCCCAACACACGCTCCGACGTCTAACTCGAAACAATGCATACCAGACTTGACGAACCCGAACCGTGTTTACAGCTTTAAATAAACTCCAGACCGAGAAGGAGAAAACAAGCCTGTTTGCTATGCACTGCTTTCTGGTCTAATATTAAACAGAAGTGGAGGGGAAGGACGGGTGAGGGGCTTTCTTAACATTCCCGAGTGGAGAAATCTAATTACCACTAATACTAACAAACTAGAGTTTGTTAGGCCATAATAACTACACGAGGCTAACGTCTTCTAGCTAGCTTCTTTCTAAGCTCTGAAAACTACGTCTGAGTGAGTGGTAATTACACATGTAACCCCTATGAGACAACTTCCCTTCACTGTATAATATAGATGGATTAAGGGACTTCCTAAGTGCCATATTCACACCCTACGCAGGATGCTGAGTTGTTTTATGGATAACTTTAATTACAGAAGAGTTGAAGCTTGAGCTAAAGCAAATATTTTGGACCAGTTAACCTACTTTGGAGCGACGATTTCTGCTCCATAAGAAATAACATTGAAACATAACATTCAAAGTGAGTGGACAACAACATATCCAATCAGCGTTGCAATCCTAACATACAAAAAAAGTCTAGATTTTTTTCTTACCAAATCTTGTAACACCCAAATTAGCAAAAAAATAAAAAATAAAAATTAAGATTTTCTGTCTGCTGACAATAAACAAAGTCCCGGCTTCTGCTGTAGTTTTTCAAAATACAAAGTTTATTTAAAATACTGTGCAGACGGGATGGGAAAAAAGAGTAATTCTACCATGTTTGTCTTGTATTTGGGTCGATGACATCACAAGAGGCACAGGAATTGAATTAGTAAACACTATGGCAGCCGAGCGAGTTTTGTCAGATTTTTAAGGCAGATTCAGGAAACTTTTGAGCTGCAAGACATTCAACATTCTTGGTCAGAGCCACACCAATGATCCCCAAGCCCTGATGAATACAAATGTTGACAACAAGAATAATTAAAATTAATTAATTCTACTAAAATTAGATTTTTATTTTTTTTGGCTCACTTTAAATATTTTTTTGCAGTATGTACTGTCATGGCATACTGTCTGAGCTCATACTTTTTTTGCTTGCTTTGCTTTCCTCTTGTGTGGACTGGAAGAGCCAATAAGAAAAAAACCCAATGGGTATAGCCAAAAACTCTAATAAATTGCCTTAAGTGATGTCACCAGAGGTGAAGCCTCCTTTTAGAAGGGAAGGTTTTGTCATTGCATAGAAATGGTAAAACCGTCAAGAAAAATTGCCCATGGCATGTTTAATAAGCTTAAGTATATCTGAAGTGAATATGCATAGTATTGTGGGAGAGTCTGTTTTGTAACTTTAACCACACAGAGGAAAGCTGAGTGTAAAAAAAAAGAGAAAGAAAACGACTGCTGCGGCAGTAAAAGTCTGAACTCATAAAGACGGATAAGTGCTTAAAAGTATGAAGAAAGCGAAATAAAACCCACCTTTACACGGCAAAAACACCTTATTCCTGTCCAAACGATATATCCAAACCCTTCTCTTGAAAGCGAACAAAAGGATGAAATCCCACAGTTTGGAAAAGTCTGCTGGTAATTTGGGAAAAGCGTCGTCGTTCCTCCGCCTCCGCTGTAGCCGCTGTGTCCCAGCCAGCAGCCCTGCATAGGAATACATGTGCGGTGAGAGGGAGCGGGAAAAGGAGGGAGCTGAGGGAAGATGGAGGCTCTCGGTTTGTTTCAAGCTAACATTACAGCAACATCTTACATCAACCGAGGCATTTACTTTACTAAAAAAATATCTCCAGTAGTATAATTAGAATCTAAATCACATTTCAGACGTTGAATATCGCCTCTGTTTCGGCGGGACTCCCCCCTCTGAGAGCATCCCGACTTGGTATCTCCCACGGCTGCCTCTCATTCCGTTCCTCCCAACTGTGCAGGACTGGTGCCCCGCTGCAGTAAATTTGGAAGTGTTGGTCGGACGAAGCGGTAACAGCGATGACTGCGTGTATTAAAAGAGCTCTAAGAACAGTTTTAAAATGTAGGACGCTTTATTTTTACGCCATGATGCCAAATGAGTCAGCTGGCTGCCTGTCTTTCACCAACGACACATAGAAACAGAGCGACACAGACATTATAAACAGACATTACATATGGAATAATAAAACTTAGCCATTTAACAACACGACTAAATAATTTTGATAGTACTTTAAAATGGAAAGGTTGACTGAACTGAGTTGAACCCCTTTTCTCCCAGCCCTATGGTAATAATGTTAATATTTAATTAATTAAAATGCTTTGTTGCCAGCATTGTTGAATCATAAACTTCAGATCAATCAATAGCACATTTCAGCAGAAAGCCAGTTCAAGGTGCTTCACATTAAAACAAAAATACACAAAATTACAAAGTTATAAAGAAAACACCATACAGTCAACAGCTGAACTAACACTTCATTTTGATAAGTGAAATTATTCACATCAAATATGTGGGTCAGTGTTTCAGTCATTTCAACTTCTACAGCATTAGCCACCCACTGAAAACACCAACAACTTCTTCCAGTACTTTTACTGTGAACCCATTCTAATTATTACTTTTTTTTGCCTCGGGGTCCCCACTCCCTTTTGCCGCCCTGAGCTGAAAGCCGTATCACCCATATTAAAAAGCTATTGGTTAGCTAAGCAGTAAATTCAATTCACAAGAGTGGGGTTTTATTTTGTAACTTAGCAGCTCTTACATAAACAAAATGATCACAAGCTGATTCCCCCCCAAAAAAACTACAGACCCATACTACTACTACTAATAGTGGCAATTGTAAATAACAACCGGACATACAGCATCAGAATAATTACCAACTCCTTTCCCATGTACACCTCATAAACTCTTCATAATCTCTGTTATGTAACAACAAATAAACAGGCTACAGGATATTAGTCAATTTCAAAAATACATTGAAGTTTGTGGCATCAGTTCAGCAAAATATGCAACAAGCAGCTCTACAGGTGTAAATACTTTTGCAAGTCAGTGCTTACTGCATTCATCTGCTTTCTAAAACGGACCATCCTCTGCCCACCCGCGTGATGTCAGACAGAGGGGAGAGCCGTGACACCGTGACCCCTAATTAGTGCTCAGGGGCCCCAGCTTCTGTTCCAAACTGCTTGTCAGAGAGAGAAATGACTCCGCACATGAAAAGGGACAAGGAAGTACGGCCGGTTGGGTCCAGAACACCCCCAACCGCCCCACCCCCGCTCAGACAGCACAGAGCTTTGAAGTCACATCAGAAAAAGCACCTGTGAACAACAAAGCTACCAAGAGACTATGATCTCCAAAAAAGAAAAAAGAGAGAGAGCGAAAGAGAGAGAAAAAAGAAGAAAAAAAAACATCACAAATCCCTGGATCAGACACTTAGCTGATCAGGTTACTGTAATGTTCAGGGTTGACATGTGATATTAAATGTGATACTGTGCAAGAGATTTTCAGTCGTGATTTCGCTTCTGCAACTTTTCTCTTCTTCCTCATCTCCTCTCTGCCTCTCCCTACTCCCTAAATGCATATCCGCCGGAGCAGACGCAACGCACCTGACCTATTCCACAGTTTACAGCCCCACCACCCCCACTCACCACCTCCCTCCTGAACTAGCTTCCTCCTAGCTCTTGTGGGCAGACGTTGCTGTCTTGATTTGATCAGCCGTCTCTGGCCGGTTTTGAAGTGCAGAGCCGAGCACGATGGGCTTTCTGTTGCTCCGGTATCTGGCTAATTGAAACGACTCCCTCTGCGTTTCCCTCTCCCCAGGGGGAGATGAGTGGCTCCCCCCTGACCCCCCACAGCAGACTCCAGGAAGCAGAGGGAGTCCTCGCCATATGCTCTTCCTTTGCTTGGCTTAATATGACACAGGCAGCTCCATAGCAAGGATAAAGAGGGAAGACTTTAATGCTTTGCCACTGCAAATCTCATAAAAACTCAGCGCATGTCACTTTGAACGCAGTAGTTAGCTCCCATGTTCTTGCAAAAGGGTTTTCAACTTTCCTGAATCAACTCAAAGTAACAGCGTTTACCAGCTGTTTGGAAAACAAAATGTACTTTTAGGAATTATTTTTATGTTGGTCTTTAAATGCTAAAATTTCAACATAACTAAATGTTGGTCCTTCCTATGATGTAATTTTTAACTCTTTCATGCATAGTGGCCATTTTCTTGAGTTTCTTGTGGATTTTATGTTATGAATGCACACAGACCACTAAAGTGGAGGCTAGTGCGTCATACAATACACTGTCGACTACTCACCATCGACTGGAACTGCAACAAAATATTTGTTAAATCCAAATACTTGGGAGATGAAAAAGCATGCTGACCAATCCAGACCCTCCTTCTACTGTAGAGGACTCTTGCAAATAAAAAAATAAAAAATATTGTACGATATCAAGTAACCCCTAGAGAACAATACTACTGATGTATTTTCCAAATAAAAGCTTATTTGGAAAAAATTACAACTGATATCCTGGAAAAAAAATTTTGAACTTTTTTTTTTATGCCTTAAAAAAATCAGAAACACATAATTCCTGCATGAAAGGGATAAATATTAAATGATTGATGTTTCGATCGGTTAGTAGGCTACTTGAGTGGACTTTTTTACCAAATACTGTTTCTTGAGTAATTTCTTGGACGATTAAGCTGAACACTGACCAAATGCATTCTTCAGTCCATTTCCATCAGGGCTGCATGATGTTACAACTGTGTGTCCGCGCAACCTTTGAAAGTCTTAAATTCATGAATCAGAAATTGAGTCATTAAAATGTCTTAAATTCTTTTTTTTTATGCAGGTTTACCTCAAACACATTAATGGCAGGTCTTAAATTTTGCTGTGGTCGGACTATTTTATCTCATACATAGATTTTATTTTCTGGTGGGACTTTTCAGTCAGGCAAAAAGTTTGAGTTGCACGCAGATACGGTGTCTTTACTGCAACATTTTACTTGGTGTGAAGCTACCGCTAACTGGACGCTGATGTACTCGTGCTAAAAAGCTAGCTAGCTAGCTTTTATGCGTCTATCATAAAAATAAGTTGAAGTTTATCGCCATGACGTTGGTTCTCACCCCTCTGTTCTAAACCCTTATGATGAGAGGCGCCATAAGCAGTGTGAAAGACGCAAAACTGCTGCTGAGAGCGACAGAACCCAGAAACTCTGTTTTACTTGAGTGGAAACATCATGAAGTAGTAAGCTACTCTTACTCGAGTACAATTTTTTGCTACTCTACCCACCTCTGCTTCTGGCAAACTGGAAACAGGATTTCTCTTTGCCTTTTTATAGAGTTTTGGAGAGTTTTAGAGTGAAGGATGCCCAATACAAGCGAGGTCTTTTTTTTTTCAGGTTGTATCTGTATTAAAAACATAAAATCGTTTATAATTCTTCTTTTATCTCACTTTAACCGTGCTATATTTTCTTTCACATAAAACCCCTAGAAAAACCCTAGCTGTTCTTACATCCAACTGGGGTGCTGCGGTGGCGCAGGGGTTAAGCACAATCCACATAAGGACGCGGCTGTCACAGGTTTGAATCCTGGCCTAGTGACTGTTGCCTCATGTCGTCTCCCTCTCTCATTACCCTACTTTCCTGTCTTAGCCCTACAACCAAAACACCTTAAAATATCTATATATATATGTATATATATATATATATAGAAAACCATGTAACCAAAATGTGGAAAAAAGGTGTGAATACTTTTGGAAAAATAGTGTTTTTTTGGGGTTTTTTTGTCAAATCACTGGCTAAATGTTTTGTAAGCATACATACCTACCTGACTTTTTATAAATTATACTGTAGGAAACAACAACTCTAAGAGCAGCACAAGTGATCATGTTTACTTTAGGCATGGATATACAGTATTCTCTAACAACGAGGCAGATGGTCTAGTCAGGTGCATGAGATCATCGACTCAGTTTTGCCAGCCCTCGGGGAAATAACGTGAAATTGGAGGCTGGCTATCTGCTCAGAGCCTGTTACAAGGAACCAGAGGCTGAAGGCACACTCTGATGTACCATCATTTTACTATGAGGTAATACTGAAACGCCATTTGAAGTTTAAAGAATGAACTTCCTGTAGGATCTCAGGGACAGAGTGGCTATAAATGTGAATTCCTCCTCGAGTCAATCAAGAAGAAGCAGAAGCACGCAAAGTTTTTTGGGTTTTTTTCTCTGACGGCGTTTATTTAAAATCACCTCCTTCGGATGCTGACTGGCAATCTATCTGTAATTCCTCGCTTGGCTCCAGAAACGTATTCGTGTGGCAGAAACAATCGAGCAGAGATCAAGACTGACTAATTTATTGTCCAAACACGGCACGCCCAAAAGCTTCTAATGAACTTTTCGCATCTTTCGACGGAGAACGCAGCGATGCGACGGGCCGCCCTCTGAGACAGACGTTGCTGTTTCGCAGAAACAAAAGCAGTCATCCAATTTGCTGCTGAACTATTCCAGCCTTTTGCACAGTCAGGACCTTGTTTCCGAGCGCACACTTCTCACTAGAGATGACGCAGCGCTGGAAGCACGATGAGAGAGACAGAGAGAGAGAGAAAGGGGACAATGTAAACAGAGAGAAAAGAGAGAGAAAGAGAGTAATGGAGGAGTGAAGTCACCAGATGGTACAGTGAAAAGAATAAACAATGGTAACAATAAACTGGTTTCATTCAGTGAGCCTCAACACAGCATGCAGCTCTGGAGACGGCAGGGCAGGAAATCATTTTTAAAAGTAGTTTCATTCAAGCAAATATTGTCTGGAGTATTTGTACCTAACAAACTTTTTGATAGTTTGCTGTGTATTTTATTCCATCTTTTTGTGACAGAACAACACAATGTATCACATAAATAGGAAGCGGAAGAAAAAATACGACTTATTTTCCAAATCTCTTGAAAAATCTACAGTTGAATACTTTACAGAATCAAAACCAGCATCTATAGGAGCTTGATTTTTGAGTTTGGCTACAAATCTTCCATTGTCTGGGTCGCTCTCGGTGTCCACGCTTATTAAACTCTAGTGGGCCACAATTGTATTTGTTTATTTATTTTTGATAAAAACACAAAATTACATCTAAATCTGATTTCTTGACCAAAGTCTATGTAAAAGTTGTGTGACGCATTTGGTTTGATTTACTTTAAGCTAAACTTATAAATCATGCTATAATGAATGAGAAACAAGTTGTCTTTTACCAAACTCTTTTTTTATATTAAAAAGATTTTATTATCGGATAACACTTTTAACACCCCTGATGTAAAACATCCCTCTCTTGCTCTTCTTCTATGGTCTTGTGGCTTTCTTCTTCCACAAATATCAGATTTATGGAGTGCAAAACTAATAGTCCTTCTTTTTTGTTGGTTTATTGTGTTTTGTTTCCTGTAAAGCACTTTGAATTGCCTGTACAAATAAACTTGACTTGTTCAATTCTTCTATAATATTTTCTTATAACCGTCCGATCACAGAAGTGGATTTATACATGGACTGAATTATATATACACAGAGGGGGGCTTTATTTTATAATTTCTGACAGCAGGTGTTATTTTGGGGTTTGTAAAGTGGGAAGTTAAAATTACAAATGTAGGCAACAATTTTTATATTCTTATTTGTGAAAGCTTTTTGAAACTCACCACTTTGTGTTGATGTTTACATAAAATCCTTATACAATCCATGAAGACATTCAAGAGGTGTGAACTTACAGGAGACTGTACGTGTGTTTTTGAACAAATGTTGACAAATGACACTAGTCACCAACAAACATCACTATCTGTGATGCCCGTAATTTCGAAATCTCAGCAGATTTCTTATCCACACGAGTAGGATATTCTTTTTTTTTTTAAACCAGGGGTTCTTTTGTGGGCTCTAGTGTCCCTTATATGACAGTAGGCTGACAGGAAAGGGGGAAGGAAAGGGGAGAAGACATGCGGCAAATGTTTCCGGGTCCGGGAACTGAACGTGCGACTGCCTTGTCGAGGACTCAAGGCCTCCAAGCGTGGGTCGCGCTATCCCCTACGCCACCACAGCACGCCCATGAGTAGGATATTCTGATGAGGGAAGTGATATTTTTGTGGTTTCGTCGTGTTTATAAATCGCTCCTATGCTAAGCTAAGCATAGCTCCCAAGCTTCCACTTCTGTCCCGTCACTCAAAGAAGGTTATCCAATGATAATATTTAACATTAACACAACCCTCTGTAGCTTTCAGTTTGTAAAAATGACGGTAGAAGCTTTAGACCCGTAGGACCGACAGATAAACATAGCTATCTATCCGTGCTACGGTAGGAAAATCTGACGAGGTAAGAAGAACGGTTAATTTCATATTCACTTATCACAGGTGTTGCATGCAACTCTGTATGCTTTTGAATTCGTTTGCAGATCACCCACTTTGAACCTCTCTGATCAGATGAAGTGAAGCGCTGCATTTAGATAATGAACCGTAAAGAATGATTGATTTATTGATTGATCCTCCCAGTGTTTTAGCGCCAATTCAGCTCTGAGGAAGCTCGGCGGTTTCCTGTGGTTCGACACCGGTCAGGTCTCTGAATGAATCTCTGCCGGTTTGATGCTCGTTTCAGTAAAGAAATAATTGTATGGATGTCAGTTCGAGTCCTTCCAGAAAGCATCCGGTGTGAAAATAAAAATAGCAGCCACCAGAACTGGGACACTATATACTATAAATAACTGCTGTATATGAATATAGTGCGCACTCTGGGAGTCAAGGTTAAAGTGTGTCAGTGACAAGTTCCTGAGCAAGCAGTTGGCTTGTGACTGATGTCGCGGTCGCAAACATTACAGGACACCTTGACAAATCTCTCCTCCCCCATCCCTCTCTCTCTTTCTGTCCTTCCAAGTCCATCAGCCTCCGTTTGCGAACCCTGAAAAGACTTTATTGTTGCTTCCCAAAGCAGAAAGCACATCCGCACTCCATTAACGTGAATTAAGATGTTTACCTTTTGCTGAAGCGTCCGCAGCAATTCTCACTCAGCAGCTCATTGTTCGCCTCACCACAGGTCACCGGGTTTTTTTAGTTCCCCCCCCCCCTTTTTCTTTTCTTTTTCCTGTGCCATAAATCACCTGAGCTGACTTTGCCCAACATTGTGTTGCGGAGTGAGAACGTA
Source organism: Gambusia affinis (assembly GCF_019740435.1). Taxonomy (NCBI): domain Eukaryota; kingdom Metazoa; phylum Chordata; class Actinopteri; order Cyprinodontiformes; family Poeciliidae; genus Gambusia; species Gambusia affinis. The sequence continues at coordinate 6,842,969 of NC_057883.1, forward strand.
TGTGGTTGGGATTTGAGCTGATTGTAAGCGCTGATCCTTCACTCCCGTAAAGGTCCCGGTGCTGGAGGGCATGAAAAGGCTGGAGCAACAAACAAATCCCACTCCTACCCCAAACACACACACACACACACACACACACACATATATACACCACTCACCTTTTCTTTTGTAGCTTCTCTCCACCATCGACTGGGTTTTGCTCTCTTCGCCTCCTGGCATCTACTCAAAAATAGAAATAGAGTTAATTATATGACGAGTTGTCAATTAAGATCTTCTGTCTTAAATCAGTGCAGTGAAATAAACTTCTTGTTTATTGGTTTTGCGAAATAGCAAACGTATCAGCGATCTTCTGGCCAAATGAAAACGGAATGAAACGTTTGGAGCCACATGCAAAAAGGTGTGTGGACCACCAAACACACCATCCAAACAGTGAGATAAGGTGGTGGGAGTATTATGCTGTGGGGCTGCCTGTTAGCTGCCGCAAAAGACCTGAGATTGGTGCGGAGCTTCACCTTCCAGCTGGACTACGTCCATGTGGGAGAATGACCACATCCCCAAAACGTGGTTTTCCAAAACATTGATTTGAATGGGTTAGAGGCTACAAACAAATCTATAAGGTTTTATTTGCAAAAAAGAAAAAAGAAAAAGGGGAGGTGTAAAATTTAAAGGCTGTTTTATTTTATTATTTAAGCTTTGTTTCCTGGCAGAGATGTGGGGGGAAAAAAAGCCTTCCCTCAGCCTGCGTCTCAGGGTGCAAACATCCCTAATCTGTGCTGAGTCGAAGTCTGAAACCTTGCCTGCATCCCGCGAACTAACGCCGATTCACACCAAGACACAACAGGATCAAGTTAAACAAACCGCACGACAAACCCGACAAGGGCAATACAGAGAGAAATAAGCTGTTGTGTAGGAAAATAAATGGAGACGGAGCAAATATTTGCCCACAGCGGAAGAGTGTTTGGGTTTCTGGGTCAAAGTACTGAAACCAAAATTTATCTCGGCCCCCGACAGACAAAAACACTGAATGAAAACATAAAGTCGGAGGTTTGATACGACTCCCTTTGACCTTAAATTCTTGGTTTTAGCCTAAAAAAAAAGAAAAGATTTTCTGTTTTTAGGCACTGAGGATTAGAAACATTGACAGAAAAGGGGAGAAAAAAAGCGTTTATACCCACATGCGTGTTGAGTCTGTGCGGACGGAGATACGGCTGCTTGCCAGGCATTGAAGAGGGGGAATTAGTAAGAAAGTTGGATTAAATTCACCGGGAGGTGATGGCTGTGGGAAGTTTTTAGGGATTAGACTATAAATCACCACAGCTGCTGATAAGACACACATCTCAAGTCCTAATAACAAGACCACCGAGCTGTGGTTACATAACATCCTGATGTGAGATGATTATATGACACCTCCGGTGGAAATGTAAGCTTCATGCTCCCACTTGGGGGTATTTTTAGGCACTTTGCTTCCATTTTTACTTCTTTAACCGTTTCACACCAAGAAGAGCGATTCAGGAGAAAAGTGGAGGTTAGATGGACTTCTGTATTCTGTGCATACAATCAGGGCCGGATTTATGAGGTTGTATGATTATATAAGTATAATTAAAAACACACATTCATTAAGAAAAAAAAAATTGGTGACTCCCAAAAATTAGGGGTCACCAATTTTTGTGGGTCAAAAAATTGGTGACCCTTTAAGGCCTTTCTAAAGTCTGGCATACAATAAATGAACACAGCCAAAGTAGAAAGACCAAATTATGACTTTAACAATAAATATATATGCAAACATATTTACTACTAGCTACTTTAGCAGCATTACAATTTGACATTATCACCTTGTTAATTTTATCTGCTGTGAAACTTTAACATGTTCTCCACGGGCAGAGTTATGGAGTTACTTACCCTTTATGGGTATCGTTCAGGAGAAAAGCAGAAGTTAGACACTCTGGGCTCCAAGAAAAAAAGGGGCTTTATAAAACTCCTAATGTGCGCCAAATATTTAATATATATGTGTAGAATGTAGTTAAACCAGATGTTTACATGAAAACAACCTCTTTTTTCCCCCCTCACAGTCTGACATTAAATCAGTTCAAACTGTTTTTCTTTGTTTGTTTTGGGTCAGTTCAGATTCCCAAAATTGTTCCCATCTGCTAAATGTAGAGAATAAAAAAAAATGCAAAAGCAACAAGAACACAAGAAAATGTCATTAAAACAAAAAAAAAAAAGTTTCATTCGGGTAAAACATGTTCGGTTTCCTCTGCAAAGATTCAAACAATAGTTTGTTGTAATTTTGTCTAGTTGGTCTGCATGCAGAGCCTGTCTTTCTCTCATCCTGCACGCCTCTTCGGTTCAAAATAAAACTTTGTTTTTCAACTGAAACCATGATTCTGAAATGAATCTGTTTCACAGACTCGTTTATGCTCAAGCACTGACTTCCTGTCTGCTGCTGTTTCAAAATTTCCGCATATTATTCTTTATTATGCGGCAATATTAAAACTGCCCCAATAAGGTTAGGGCAATTTCAAGAGTTTAATATCACAATTGGTAGAAAACGTGACGTAAAAAGCAGTAAATAAAGAAAAGTACTTTGATGTGCATATTTAAAATGATTTGCTAGGAGTACTGGAGGTAGTACATTGTATTGTAAACATTTTAAATGTGTCTATAGTTATAAGAGGACATTTGGGCTATCCTAGAACCACGATACGTCATCGAATGCACAACGTTGTAAGTGAGGATCAAAAAAAGATCTTTGCTGTGGTTTTTGTTTTGTTTAGTCAAACCAGTTCCCTCGCTCTTTGTGAAATGAACCGTGTGCGCTCTTTTCTTCAGACACTGGCTTGACGCTTTCGGGGACGTGAGATGAAAAGCCAGGCTCTTTTAGCTTTCGAGGGACGGCGTGAATGAAGGGACTGTCCCGTCCTAGCCGCTCTCTAAAGTGGAGAGCATCGTGAGGCCAAACAAAAGCCTGGCGTTTGCATCTTGCGAGTCCTTTCATACATGCTCCACGTTGCCAAAAGTAAAGCTAAAAATAGCGGCCGAGATGTCGTTTGAAAGCCCCTCTGTCACAAAGATGCATAGTGGGCCTGCAGTGAGCTCATTGTTAAAGGTCCGCTGGCAATTATTACTGCTAGACTGTAGAGCTACAATAAACAATGTGGGTCTGTTTTGTTTTGTTTGTTTGTTGTTTTTTTTTTCACCTAAAGTACAGTTCTGTCAGTGGTTCACAGATTCTTATTATTAGCATTAATAACAAAACAACTTTTGGTTTTAAATACACCTAAACAGTTGTTTTTCCAAACTGAAAGGCATATCCAAATCTTTATGTTCCTAAATCAAGTTTGTACAAATATTGTTTTTGTGCTCACGGAGTCAAATTTTACTAAGAGAGAGAAAAAAAATTCATGCTTCATTAGCATAATTTGCAATGATTATGACAAGAGTCCATATTTACTACAATTTTATTTTGTGTGCAAAGCAATCCCCTCTGGCTCTAATAATGCAGGCTTCCTTTTCTTTAACTCTTGCACAGAAGTTGTGACTCTCAGTCCTAAAGCTAAGTCATTCTTTTTCCTTCTTGAGCAGAAGTCTTTATACATTAAGACTGGCCTGAAGGTAAACTAATGTAAATGGTGCATATCGGTGACCATTAAGTGAATGTATCCCAAAATTCATAGAAGTTGTGCTTTTTATGGCATTATGAACTGAAATTTGAAGTTGCTTCCAAATGTTTGGCTTGTAATAAACTTCTTAATAGAGATTAGGGAACACAATGCATTTTGACTACAGATGCTAAATATTTTTCCACTGGGAAAATATGTTTTTATTTTTATTTCTATATATATCTGATTGAAATTAAAAGCAGTTTCAGAACATGCTGCATTGGAGGAAAAAAAGTAATCTGTCACTCGCATTAAAAAAATTCCCATTGCTTTTAGGATGGTCAATCAATGATTAGCTTTGGTTTCGGTTAATCTAAAGGGGTATTTCACTATGTTTTTGTCTGTCTTTAATTAAAAATTTATACTTAAACCTAAACTGGATAAATCTAAACCCTGAACATCGATATTCTATTAGTTGTGCTTTGTTATTATTAGTATCCTTTATCTTGTTATGATCCTGTGACGACCCCGTCGGCTCCCACTGTTGAATAAACGTTAAAATAAATCCATAACGGACTCCGACAATTATTACTTCCGTAAACAGAGCTCTTCTGGGTGACGTCAACGTTCTTTATCTGCGCATGCGGGTTGCTTAGGGGTCTTAAAACGTTCGCGGAGAAGTCTGATTGCGGTCTCATTAAATCAGTAGCATGAAGGACCACGGGGAAAAAAAAGAAGAATAAGAAATAGAACTGAGTATCAAGACCTGCTGTGTGCACGCAGCCTTATTTTGTTCTGCAGTTTCCCAGGTCCACATTTGAGTCGAAAAAACAATTTGGGAACCACGTAACTGGTTTTCAAACCCATATAATTTCATATTGGTTTGTAACACTCGGCCATTAAAGCGAGTCATGACAGAAAACAGGTTAACATGAAGCAGCTGTTAGCCCTGACGCTTAAGTTCCCCACTAAGCTGCCCGTCAATTACATCATCATGCGATGACATCATCTCCCACCGGGACTGGTGACGCATGGTTGGTCCGGTGAAGTGGCTGAACCGCTCTGCCTACGACACAATGAGGTGAACTGTGGAGCCATTGGGAGAAAGTAAAGATGTCAATCTCACCTGCTTTCGCTCTGCTGCTCCCTGCTCTTGCATTTCAGCGCGTGACCGCAGAGTTCAGCTAGAGGTAGCGGGCCCGCGCGAGCGCTGCGGTGTTCTACCGCGCCCTGTAAGCACGCCGCACTCCTGTGATTTACTGCACGCAGTAAAACGCAAATATGGCCGAGAGAGTAAGGTCAGCTTTGATCATGCGTTTCACATTACCCTTAATGTTGGGTTTCACTCGCTCAGAGCATGTGGGGTTCCTCTGCCTTATTGTAGTGCAGAGGAAGCTAACAGCCTCCAAACATAATCAGTGATGGCAAATAGAAATTAAAATATGTAATTAACCTGATAACAATGTACGTTTATCAGGCTAATTTAATTTCATGCACTTTCTTTTGGAGGACCGGAACAAGTGTCTGTTTAGAACAAAGATCAATCTGGTCTCTACAGCTCTTTGACCTCATTAGCTAACTAGCTTTTTTTATTTTTTATTTTACTTGTAAACAGTTGATACCAAGTAATCTCGGTATCCATAGCTATCCATAGTACCGCCAGTGTTGCTTGAGATCTATGGTGGAATAAGATTTCACAGAAAGGGGTGTCAAACTCACTTTCGTTTTGGGCCAAATCAAGAGCATGAATGCTCTTAAAGGGCCGGTTGTGCCAGAATGTATTTGTGTGGGATTTACTCCCTCCCTACCAAGTGCTGTTTTTTGCACTTCTAATTCATCTGGTAAATGAATTATTTTTGTTTGAAGAAAACAACTTGTTTATGTAATATTTTGTTTTAGTCATTCTCTCTTCTCTTTGAGTTTCACCTGGTCATGTGTTGCCATGGAAGCGCGCCCATGAGCAGTGCCGAGGAGAACCTGGTGTTTCCAATCAGCCTCACTGGGAAAATCCATTGTTTGAGAGGGAGGAGAGACGTTTTTGGGATTTTGTTTGGGCCCAGATTGTTTCTGCTTTAGTTTTGAAGTTGTTGGAGTTAGTTGTAATTGTGTAAATATTTTTCTATGAGTATAGTTTCGTACAAATATGTATTTCCTATCTGGAAATGTAAATGTTGTCTCCACCCCCAAATTAGACCCTGGTAGGAGCCAAGGCTTTAAAAGCTGGGTGGTTTAGCTCAGGGGAAGACTCTCCCTCCTGTTGATTTAATCCATTTCATAAAAACTAACTCCTACAAACTGCATTGATTTGATTGATAACATTTAAGCACACTTAGTGTTAAAAGAGGTTAAATTCCATTTCTTTTGAGATGATTTCCTTTGTTTTAAACCTACATCCCTCTCAACCCCCTGACTTAAAAATGTATAAAATCAGCTCAACAGTTTAAATTTTGCAGTGAGTTTATGCTACTGTATGAGTATTTTAAACATGTTTTAGGTTGCTTAGGCTGATTAAAAATCTTTCTCGTCCTTCTTTTAGTTTTGGTTGGAGTTCGCAGTGGTGATGACTTGATGAGAAGCGCCAACAAAAACAGTCCATGCTAACAAGTTAATCTTTTAAACCCAAGACATGCGGCGCACATTAAGGGATCTGTGTTCTGGTACGCGTACAATGATAAGAGCACGTCTTTTCAGCTTACCTTGAACAAAATGTAGGATAAACGTGAACTGAGACCTGAGGCTGGTTTCTACATTCCGATGCATCTTCTGTCTGAATTCAGCCGGACGCCATCCTTGTTTCATAGTTTTTCTTTGTGTCAAAGTGGGACGGTATTTGCACAGATCAAATAATTGAATTAATTAAAACAAGGAATTTTTAACATCTTGATTTTATTATGCATTAGAGGTGATTTACAGCTAGAAAAATGGCAGAATCCAGGAGGAGGAAAACTTTCTTCTCACTCAGGGTTGAGCTGGATGATGAACGCTGCCGTCTGTAATTTCACCTGTCATTACCCCCGCTAATAGAAGTCCCTGTTTAATCTACATTTTATTACTGGGTGCCTCTGGTATAGTGACAAAAAGAAGAACTGGAGCTAATGTTGAGAAAAGATTGCCTCTTCCTCCATTTAGAGACTGTCTCTTCATGCTTGAGAGTCCATGAAGTGCCTGTCCCGTCTTGTGGTTTTATCGCTGGGTTTGATCTTCATTTGCAGCTTTTGTTCTTTGTGAGACACTTTCTCAAGTTTAAATAAGGAAAGTTTGTCCCCGTGAATGTCCCCCCCTCACCCCCTCTCCAGACACCTCTCCCTCCCTCCCTGCATCCAAAGGAAAGTCGGCTTCGTTTCAAGTGATGCAGTCGCCGGCGTTGTTACACAAGGGGTTTCGTGCTTTGTGGAAATCAGAAACAGACTTGGGAAGACACTGGTTGAGAATCCGGACATTTCCTGGCTGCTAGCCAGGCATAATAAGCAAAGGAAAGAATTATGACTTAGCGAGTGATTGTAGTGAGCGCTGTGTGAGCAGGAGGTGCGTCCGCCGCAGCAGCTGCTTGACTCTCAGCACTACGCAGCGCCCGAAAGCTTCCGATCAACATGAGGTGGAAAACTGATTTTGCACGTCACTAAAAACACAACATCCCAACCTAAAACATGGCGTTGGCAGTATTGTGGTGTGGGAATGGACCTGACCCTGAGCTAAACAGAGGGTCACTTGAAAGCTGATTGCTTAAAAAGGCTCTGGATTAAATCTAAATAAAATTCAGATGAGCAAACAGGCAGAAACAAAAACCTGAAAGGTTTTTTTTTTTTTTTTTTTTTTTTTGGGCAAAATATTCAGTGCACGGATTAAAAGCATCCCAATAGTTGTAGATTTTTATGTGCAAAATATTTTAAAAACCATATATCATGTATTTCCATCTGCAATTGTGACCTATTTTTATGTGCTTAGCCGTCACATTCGATCCCAATAAAAAGCTCTGAAGCTGATTGCAACATCACAAACTGTGTTAATAGTACTTAATTGCTTCAAGAGCATTTTAAAGGAGCAGTATTAAGTAAAATCACCTTTTTAGAGCTTTATAATATGCTATAAAGTCATTCCCTCATCAAAAACATACTCAGAGTGTTGCTTTGATCCTTTCATGCAAGAAAATGAGAAAGTACTTCCTGGAAAGAGCAGGAGTTTCTTAAAGAGACAAAGGCCCAATTTCAAATACAAAGTCAAATTTCTTTGACGTCATATTTAAACAGCATTTTTGGTAACAACTGAAGGATAGTTACTATAGTGTGCTATAAAAGACATAACAATGCTCCTTTAACTAAATCTTCCACCTGGCCACACGACCGTGTCACAGTTATAGTGGGACTGGGAGGAATTTCCTGTTTCAAAAACAGAAAAACTCACCTGAGGGAACATTCTCTGAGCGTGATTAAACAGCACACTGATGTTGAGTCAGCCATGAAGGCTTATCAGGTGTTTTGGAATAGTTAGCTACATTTTTGTTTTGTTCTTTTTCCAGCTCAAAGTGTCCTTCCGACTGATACGTACGTGATCGGACATGAGAAGTGTACATGCTCCCAAGTTTTGTGGAAGTCGTGACTAAGCTCTGCGGTTCACCTTGACGGGAGCCGGGGCTTGTTTGCGCTTGCCGGCTGACTGCAAACTCCTACACAGGCCTTGGCATTGAGCGTGGTCAGGCTCTAATTACAACCTGATTGTTTGTTTTTAAAGGCTTTTCCTTTTTAATAACCTTGCCCTCCGTCGTAAACGTGCTTTACGGCGTCTAATACGACGGCAGCCGGTGGAATTTGGGAACCGACAAAAGGGAATTTTGTGAAGCATTAATCTCCTGCAGGTCGGCCTGTTCCTCTGTCACGCCGTAAAAGGCTCATTAGGGCGAACGGTAACCCGGGGGGAGCGCCACCCACTGTGTGGCTGGGAGTCACTCGCTACTTTCCTGTGTAAGGGTTTCCGGCTCTAATAAACAGCTGTTCGCGTGAATAAAAGTTGGTCTCTTCAAGTTTTATTTTCTAAGTTTTTTTGCTTTTGTTTTTGCTTTGTTCAAGCCAAACCCAGGCCTGATTTGTTTCTCAAAGGTGCAAAATAAATAAATAAATAAATTTTACCAAGTGGTTTTGCCCTAGTTTGTAGTTCAAATATCTCGAAGCTTGTTTTAATCAAATAAATCCTGAATATTGATTTTTTTAAAATGCTAGCTCCATTAGCAGATTATTTCACTAATAACAAGGCAAGACTATCTTGCTATAAGTGAATGATTCAATACATCTTGCTCAAATGTTACTTGTAAGTTACCCTTGTCTTTGTGCAGTGTTCATAGGTTGCCGTGGCAGAAGAAATAAAAACCTACCATGCGCCGAGTTGGACAAAATAGGTGTCAGCATCAAAGATTTTATCAGCCAACACCATCTCTTAATCAAATTGTGGGTTTTGCATTTCAGTCTTGCCAACATCAATGGTGTTTCAGACATTCGTCTGATCCCTGAACGCAGATATCTGGAGTGGATCAGACCAGTTTGCTAATCTGGCGCACGAGGCGTTCTGCGGGTCGTGATGGTGAGAATGACACAACTAGTGCTTAGAAGTTCATGGACAAGAGCATCGGAGTTACTAGGATGTAAAACAAGCGTATGCAAATGAAAAACGTGGGGTAGGAGTGCTGGGGTTGGCCGTGACGTTTCATCGTAACATACAAGTAATTAGAGCCCGCTGTTTATGATTCGGCTTAAAACAACCAAAAAAAAAACATTCGGCGCTTGAATGAGTGAATTGTGTAATTAAAAAAGGAAAAAGAAAAAAGAAATGCCTGCTTGCTGAAGTGTAAACTGAAATTAAAAAGTTAGATAAAACCACCGTGTTTGCAGTTTCTAAGCTTACCATCTTCTATGTACCATTCTGCGTCCCGTCATGTTTTCTGATGTGTTGAGGCCTAAGCATGAGAAAAATGGATGGTTTCGGTGAAAATGTGTACATTTGTACAGCACAGTCATTTATCCTTCCATGTGGCGCCTCCCCTGGTCCCCTGCTATGTTGCAGCTATAGCAAAGAATGTCATGAATTCTCAGGTTAGGTAGCAGGGAAAAAATGTTTTCCTGTTTCTCTGCCATTAGCACATCTAGTAGTATGTACCCGAGGGTGATTGACAGCGCCAACACCTTCTTCATCGCTCTGCTTGGTTGTTTTGGGTCGGAGCAACTCAGTAAGGAGATGGAGGAGATCGTTTTTTTAAAATTATCTGTCTCGTATTATCCTGTCACAGTTTGAACACGTATGTGAAAAACATATTTTTTCTAAACGTTACGTCCTGAACCTTTAAATTGACCCCATCTACACAGGTCAAAGCCATACCAGGAACAATCATCCCTTTGCATGCCGTGACATGTTTCCATTTGTGTGTGAGTGAACGTTTGGTGAAAAGCATTGTCTATTCGCTCATCTCAGTCTTCCCGTTGTTTTTCTTCTGCCGTTCTGGCGCCGAGTCGCGACGCCACCGGCTTCTGTAAACTGTCCTTGGCTGCAGATATGTTTGTGCAAAACCTGCTTCATTGTTGTCCTGTGCTGCATCTGCGGTTCACCAGCGTCTGATTCCCCCGGGGGGTTGGGGGTGGGTGCAGGGCAGCTGAGGTCATCCACTTCCTGCCGATTGTGAGGGACATCGGCGTTGAGGCAACAATAAACCGCTCCAGGAAACTGTGAGGAACCGACGTGTTGAGTGGAGCTGGCGGCAGAGCAGACCAGAAACACGTGTAGCCGAGCGGGATCGGGACGGCAAACCGGGCCGGTTTTATGGATCCACGTTCCAGTTAAGATTTACAGCCCTTTGGATAAAGCCGTAATGATTTCTTCTCTTTTTCTGGGAGCGATGCAAAGTGGCCAGCGGAAATGACCGTGTGACACAACCTCCACTTTTCTATTTCAGGCCTTTAGCGGTGCAATTTTTCTTTCCTAAAACAAACGCCTGCTTTAAAATGGCTGCTTTACCCGCCTGCGTTCCTGATTGCTTAGCTAAACAAGGCCATTTGTTCACAAAAAATGCTTCTGTGAATCACCTGCCTCTCTTTTACGCATGGCCCCCTCATATATAAATATATAAAAAAAAGATTTAAGAGTAAGGGCACAACCCTATCTGATGGCCAAGGATAAAGAAGATTAAATCCAGGTGAAGCGTGGCTCAGGGAAAGTCCTGTCCAAAAAAAAAGGTGGGAGGTCAGCATCTTTTGGCTGAACTCCCATCTTTGGAATCTTGTTGACTCAGGAACGCATTACAAACAGCCTTTGGAACGACACGTGGAAGAAAAGCCGCACATAAACTAAACCAGATGTTGCTGAGATCCTGCTTTGGGTTGGGCTTGATCCCCAGTGTCACGGCGGAAAAGCAGCTTCGACTTTAGGCTTTTGGAAAAGCAGCGTTCTTCCTGCGCCCCCGCAGGAGCGCCTTCTGAGGCTCTGCATTCAAGAACGTCGCGTATTCGTTCGTCTGGTTTACTCGACCGGGTTTGTCCCGCTGAAAACACGGGTACCTGAGCACAAATCAGCTGCAAAGATCCCAAAACTGAGTGGGACGTCTCATTTAAACACGCCTGGAAGCACTTGCACACATTTCGCCTGCAATCTGGTGTTTTCAGCTGGACTTTATATTCCTTTTGGGATTCTTAGTCATGCGGCTGAAGTTCAAACTGAAGACTGTTCCAGGCATTGTGTACCAAAAACCCCAAATGCTTTCGTTCCCAGCTCAGTTCTTGCACTTGGAGCCATTTTTTTTTTTTTTTTTTTTACAAAGATTTACATTTGATTGTTGTCTAAAGGAATGCCTGGAAAGAGTTCAGGGTCATTTTAACTTGAATGGCTTTATAAAATACATATTGGGTGACCAGTTCACACTGCTAAAGAGCGAGTAAAGTAATGAGAAATACACAAATAGTAATGAATCTCTGGACCTTTTCATATACACCACCCAGGTTTGTTGGAGATATTTAAAAACTGTTGTAGGGGGAAATTGCATAGTCGTCCACAAAACAGAGGAAAACTGAATGCAAAAGGTTCTGTCTCAGGATATCTATTAGCATTTAGTGAGCCAAGAACTGAGCCTTGTGGATCCTCATTATGGATTCGCCATCAGTCTTCAAGAATGCCTGAGTTCTTCATGAATAATTTGTGCAGCTGTGGCTCTTTGAGAAGAGTAGCAATCTTTTTCATTAGCTTAGATGACGTTCACTCGGGTTATGGCATTCGTTCTGAAAGACTCAACAGCCAAAAACCATCTGGAGTGGTTGAATTAAAACACTTACAGAAACCAGAGTGGATCAAAATTCCTTCAAAGCAACATAAGTGACTCATTGCTTGTCCTTAAGGTGTAAGATAGCCTCAGAAAAAATGAGTTTTCACCTTTCTGTTGTTCCTCTGTTTCGAAATATTCCACTAAATGTGACTGAATTAGTCGTGCTCCAAAACGGAGCGGCGGAGCCACATACCATCGTTTTCAGAAGGCAAGACAAATCCTCTTTGGAGTGGAAATTCATTTCATCTTATATAACGGTATCAGTATACAGACAACAAGGCCCTTGCTATTTCTTATGACAGTGAGTCTGGGCATTAACGGCAGTCCATAAATCCTAAACTGAAAACCTCGATGGCTGTCTTGGCAAAAGAAACTTACTTTTGTTGTAATTCAAAACTTGGACAGAGGAAAGTTTACAGAGCCAACAACTTAGTGAGATTAGTCTCCGCAGCCTGTGTCTATTTTCACTGAAAACAACAGATTTTCACATTCCACCCACATCATTTATTCATCCGACAGGCATCATGGGTTCAGGGCTCACATTATTCCATGATGCAAAACAAAATTTAAATAATAATAACAATCTCTCCCTCATGGGTGGGTGGGATCTGGCTTGTTTTATCTGTTCCCCAGGTCAGAGTTTGGACCCAAAGCGAGCATCCATTCGTTCCAAGGGCTTGGCCAGATCCAGCCCTTTTCTTTTGGAAGGCAACCACTTCCACTCCATCTAAACGGAGGCCAGCCGCAGCCTGATGTTACACAACCGGAGGGTTGGAGCTTGGCCTGCTCACATGCTGATGTCGAGTACATGTGCAGCTCTCTCCGCAGGTCAGAGCCCATCCTCCGAACCCACAGACTATCTCTAAAGCCTTAAAGTGAAGGTAATTATTGGTGTTTGAGGTCCAGCTTCCACGCAGTGTAGCGCTAAAGACACTTGTGGTCTGTCATCATCACACAGAAAAGATTAAAGGGGCAGTGTTGTGTATCTTCCAGGAACATAGTGCCTGGAAAATATAATCGAGTTACAATGTTCACTTCAGTTTTTATAAAAACGCCATGAATGTCAAATAAAAGAAATTTCGCTTTGTAATTTAACGCCTTGAAATCGGGCCTCTGTCTCTTTAAGAAGCTCTTGCCGTTTCTGAAATCCCGCCTCCAGGAAGTCATCACAACATGGCTCCTCTATTAACCCTATAACAACGTTTTTACCAACATTTCACGGAGAAGTAGCTCCTGTAATGAGTTGTGCAGTTGAACCAGGTGTTTGCTAATTGTTGCTGGCTAGTCTGAAGGAGCTGAGTGGAGAAGGGCTGCTCTGTGTGCCAGAAGCTCTGAAGCCTGGAAACTGCAGCTCTAAAGAGGAGCTACGTCTCAAAGGCGGGGCTAGGTCCACCCATGCGTTTTGCACAGTTGCATGGTTGCCATGGAGATTAAAGGACCGCTCATGGAAGAATCAAGGCAACACACCAGGTATGTTTTTGATGACGGAATAACATTAGAACATGATGTAAAGCTAACAAAAGTCGATTTTCCATGATACTGCCCCTTTAAGAATTAGCTCACCAAAACTTGACGTCTCACTGCTTTCAATACATTCAGTGCCTAGCAGAAGACAAAAGAAAGGTTTTTGAAAGACCGACACAAAGTTGTACATGACTGTGCTGTTATTTTAATGTATGACAAGTAAAAATGTTAAATCCAAAGAAGGATTACATTAAGGCATGTGTCAAAAAGTTCAGACCTGAACAAAATGGAAATATGCAGCAAGACACGTGGAGAGATTCCGCAAAATGCTTGCAAACATGGACGCCACACTGTTTAGATTTTAAATGTGGGAAGAAAGAAAAAAACAATTGTGTATCTTATCCATTCCACTTCAAAGAAAGAAAATAAAAGCTAAACTTTGTGTTGGCCCTTCACATAAAATCTCAAGAAAACAGATCAAAGTCTGATTGTTACGGTCACAATGTGAGCATGTTTACCTTTGTTTTTGTTTTGTTGTGTTTTTTTTAAGGGAAATGTTTTGACGGACATTAAAAGTCTTTGGAGTTTCAAACAACAAAAAGCGGTTGGAAAACACATTTTGTTTTTATAGTCGGTTGGGGAAAGAAGACTTACAGACAAGACAAACAGAAGCTTTTCAGCCTTTAATGTCCCTTTCTTGTCCCCGTACGAGCTCCCAGTTCTGCATTAGAGTCAGAAAACTCCACATCTCATACCGTGGCGTCAGGAGTTGGGCTGGAACCGAATCAGAACACCAGAACCACATCAAGATGGACCGATTTGTCTGCTACACCACAGAGCCATTTGCTCTGTCGACGTCTTGAAGCTAATGCGCACAAAGGCAATTTTGATTCCAAATAATTAGCTGTGAACAAATCCCACTGCGCTCCAATAAAGCCCCCTCAGTCCCTAATGCCCCCCGAGTTCAAAACCCAAACTGTCTGGGTTCTTCAAAGCCCTCCTCCATTTTCATTCCAGGGCGCTGGCTCGAACCGCGGAACAACAAAAATAACAACAACAAAAAAAAAAGTCATTTGGCATTCAAACGTCTCACGCATGTCTTGTGTGCACGCTGTGGCTTTAATAGGTTCTGGGTCGCCCGCTGAGAACCAGATTCCTTCTCCCCCCCCACCGTCCAAAATAACTGACTGTTAAAGTTAGACGATGTGTTTCAAATGGCCGAGCAGATGTTATTCCCCCCCCCCCGCTCGTCGTTTCATGTGGAAATGCAGGGAAGCTGCTGTAAACACGTGGAAGGAGTCAGCGAACGCCTTCTTTCCGAGAAGGGTTTGAGTTCCGGCCGAAACACTCTGGCCTGCACCATCGTGTGACAAGATCAATAATTAGGAATTCAATCCATATCGCAAATATGCTTCAGACGATTTGGAAAAATCCTTCCGCTTATTTCTAGTACACATATCGAACCAAAGTATTTTCAGGTTTCGTCACATTTGATCCACAAATCTAATGCAGTGGATTGTTTTAAAGATTTTTTTTTTTTTTTTTTAACCAAATAAAAATCTGAAAAGTGTGGCGGGCATTTGCACTCGATTGAACTACTTTCACACCACATTTTTGGCCATGTCTCTCACTCCACAGTTTTGCACGTCTGGAGACTGAAGTCTTCTTCTTTGTAAAACGGCTGGCACTCAGATTGTGCAAAGAACCTTTTACCACACACTGTGAACTGGATGGACCTTACCAAGCTCCGCCCACAACCGACCCACGTGACCGCAAGTCTCACAAGCAAAGCCTCGTAGCGCATTGTTTCTATGTAAACATGACTCCATTAGTGCATTATTTCTACCGGATTTTCACAATATATAGGCTACTAAAATGGACAGAGGAAATACCAAGTTCATGTCATCATCTGGGAGGAGGTTACTGGTTTCTCAGTCACAAGCTGGTTGCAAACCTGAGGTTAGCAGGTGTCAGTCGGTCAGTTATGGTAGATCTGAAATTTGGTTTGATGACCTCAATATGAGAAGCTACAGACTGATAAGAGGAACCAAAGAGCTCCGTTACGGTAAAGAAGCCATTTGTTTGTTAAAATTTTATGAAATCTATTTGTTCTTTTTGATGTTTGTTATGAATGACGTATAGTCACAAACAAACAGGGTAATTGGTCCAACGTTTAGAAACTACAGCGGCTGTAATGAGCCACAGCAAATGTAAACAAAGGTAAAATAACCCGAACAGGTGATCAACTCAAAACCATTCGTACCTTTTTAGTCACTCTCTCTTTGTAGTTTAAGCACACTTGTTACCGTATCAACCGCCTGCGCCCCGCAAGACGAGCAAAGATTACGTTAAAAACATAACATTCACTCCGTTACGATATCAAGTTTCCAGGCTTGATATTTATTTCTGGATTATTAATCAGCGCTTCCCTGAACACAGCGATGGTTGATTGACCAGCTGTACTTTGTGCTAGAGTGGCTAACACGAGTAACAGTTTAGTCCAAAGCGTTTTCTGCTAAAATAAAATCTTTAGTGTGTGTCAGATACAGTACACGTTGCATATTGATCTGTTTAGCTAACGTTAGACTGTGTAGCAGACAGGCTTCAAGGTGTAGAAGTTGTATCAGAACTGCTATTATGCGGTACTTAGCTAACGAAAAGCTAGTGTTTGTGAGACTGCCACCCACGTGACCACGTAGAATGAGCATCAGCCAATGAAAAGCGGCCCCTCTGGTAAGGTCCATTAAGGCCTGAGCTTTGACTGGGCCACTCCAACAGATGGAACAGGGCCCAAAGAGGAGCGATTCTGCTCCTTTTTGCTCCTCAGTATTATTGTATTACTGTCATTAATACAGTAGTACTGTATTAATGATAGTTATACATTACTGTCATTGATTATAATCATTATAATCATTAATACTGTAATATTAATTACAGTATTAATGATTATAATGATTATAATTCATTAATACTGTATTATTACTGTAGTACAGTAATAATACAGTAATTACTTATTACTGTAATATTAATTACAGTAATAATGACTGCAATAATTATATTATTACAGTATTAAAGACAGCAATTATGCTTATTATGTGTTTGCAAAACCTAGCGAGTAGCTAGCTTTTTTCCTTCTTCATGTGTTACAGTACATTAATACTGTAATATTTATTACAGTATGAATGACTGTGGCCCAATTCTGCGGTTATTACAACTAGAAACCAGAGATCAGCCCCGAAATATGTGTGTAGTGATGGACTCTGACCTGAACATCCAGAGTCACACAAAGACGGCTACAAAGTCGGCCTTCTAACGCCTGAAGAACATGTCTAGGATTAAATGACTAATGTTCCAGTGAGATATAGAAAAACTCACCTACATGCTTATCTTTAGTCACGCCGGTTGCTGCAACAATGTCTTGGGGAAAATGAAACGTGAGGAACATGTCTTGTTATAAGTGAAATTATCCACCAATGAAACAGTAAATATTAAGGAATTACTGACTTAAAGCAAATATGCTATCTCGCTGAAAAGCTACTTGTTAGTTCGGTGGTTGCCAGCTTTTAGCTCAACAGAAGGAATTCCTGTAAAATGACTTCTTCTGCGTCCACAGTAATCTTCATGCAAGTGAAAAGGATTTGCGAGCAGTTTGGTTTCTGTGTGAGCAAAAGCCACTTCAGTGTGACCCATTTTGGAGGAAAACATGCAGGTGAGTGTGACTGTGCAGGGAGCGGGGGCCGGGGATGTGAACAGGTTGCGGCCTGTCCTGCATTTTAAGGGCTGAGTCTAAGCTGTAGGAATGCGTCTCCATGTGGAGCGTGAAATCCTGGCCACGCAACCTGCCGCGGCGTCCCCCAAACATTGACCTGGCGAGGGCGAGATGGCTCTGTCCTTGTGTGGCGAGGAACTCTGATGACAGAGAGTCTTTATGTGTGCAGGTTAAGGCATTTAAAACATGTTTTTTTTTTAAAAAACGTCATGTGGGTTGTTTTTTTTTTTTTCATCCACGTTTCAATGTTTTACGCTAAATTATCAACAAACATTATGAACTAAAGAGAGGTGATTCGGTCACAATGCAATTAATCCACATTATCTCATTTTAACAGGCTAGATTAATCATATTTGTTAACGCGTTTACGTCAACAGCTCAACATTCCACCTTTAACAGGCCTGCCTTGCAACAATAGACTTGAGTCTTGTTCGCTCCACACGATTTGATCAGAAACATGGAAGACAAAATAAACAAACTTATTGTATTTAAGTTGACTTCTAGTCAGAGAGCTAAAAATCTGTCTATGTTTAAAATTCTTTGATAAATGAGTTTTTAGATCCATCAGTCTTGATTTCTGCTTCTTGTCTTTTTAACCTAATCCCAACTTCTGGCGATTAGCTGAGTAGCCTTCAGATCCACCACCTTCCTTTCATTCAGTTAACAAAAACAACAAAATGACCGCCGACCATCATCCTCACGCTGTGAGTGTGTAAGTCTTTCAGCAGATCTTTCAGTCAGACGGGGGGGAATCCTTCAAGGAGACGGTCTTTTGTCGTGGAGGCGCAAACTTCCTCGACCTCAGCTGCTTCAGAGTCGACCTCTGACCCCGCTGGGTGACCTCGGCTGCAGCCGTGGAGTCAGCGCTGGGATTTAAGAGCTGAAGCCGGGACCCGACGGATCGGAGAAATGAATCATCCACATGCGGCAGGAGGAATGCCGCAGCCCAGACGGACTGGAGTTTCCCCCCCCAGTGGGAGTTCAGGAATTTTGGCACCTGAGAAAATCTCCTTTTAGGTCAGGCATCAGGCCTGACGCCCGTGTTTGCAGGCGTTCAAAGGATCCCTCAAAATTTACAACAATTTGGTTTTCAAAGCAAATCAGTAAACCAGCGGTGTTCAAACATTTTGTCACGCGGGCCAGAAATATTTCTAAAACTACAAAAATATATATATATTTTTTTCACTGCTGAACAATAAGCTAAGCGTACAATAATTGATTAGTCAAGGAAGGAAATCTGATTTTTTTGAATGATTTTTTTGTTGGAAAGGGAAGCTTATGATAGAGCCCCATTAACAAAAACAAAAACTGAGAATGAAGTTATAAAATTAAGAGACTATTAGGAGAACAAAGACAAAATAATACAAGAGTAAAGTCATTTTATTGTCATGTTATTATGACTTTATTGTCGTAATAAAATGTCTTTTTACGATTTCATTATCGTCTTATCATAACTGTCTTAATTTTTGACTCTATTCTGGTTATTTTACATATATATTTTTATTATTATGGCCCTGACACTAAGTAGATTGTAGGTCCAAAACGTGAACAAAGTTTTTCACGTTTTTAAGACAAACATGTACGGTTTGCAAATTCTTTTGGGTTGGGATGGAAAAAATAAATAAAAAATTTGAAAAATCCAGCATTTTCTCAGCAGTAAGAAGTAGATTTGCGTCACTCTCTCTTCTAAAACAAAAAGCTAGCTGTATGAAGCAAGGCTGAATAAACTCAGTGAAAGCACATTTTTGTTCTCAGACAAGTCAGTTGATAAATTAAATGAGATTATCCGTTGTAGAAAACTTTAATCTGTCAGTAATACTTTTGCTCTAATGAAAGAAAGAAAGAAAAAAGCCTCCATCTGCATTAAGCACGTGTTCTGGCGGCCCACATGGAAACAACGAAGGGGCGGCTAACGGCCCTCACGCCGCACTTTGGAGACCCCCTGCGGTAAACAGCAAAAAGCAGAGAAAATCTCCGGCTTTGCTGTGTTTTCACAAAACCTTTAAAGACAAAAGGAAGCGTCAGGCCCTCTTTCTTAAGAAGAGTTCAAACCAGAGAGTGTGTGGAGTTCACAAGCTGATCAAGCTGGACCCGTTTGATCCGCTTGCACAGTCAAATCCCGGCGTCACGTTTCATAACCTCTGTGGGCAAAAAGCTTTGAACCGTCAGCAGCACAGAGGGATTCTCCACTCCAGTATATTCTGCCAAAAACAGACAGTATGTGAAATTTCAGCACCACAATCAAATTTCAGCATAATTTGCTTTAGTACAACGTGGAAATGCTGAGAAGCAGTAAATCTGGTTGTTTGAAGCTGGAACCAAGTCAAAATTTTGACTTAGATGAGTTCCTTTTCCACAGCAAATCCCCCCCAACTGGAAAAAAACAAACAAACAAGAAAAAAAACTTTGATTCAACTGTCTGCAGAGGCTGTTTTTAGATTTGTGTGTTGATGAACCGGGGAAACGTCTAAAACACGGCGGAGTCGGACGCCACTCTGCTCCAGAACCTCCTTCTAGATCACATGCAGCCGCGGCTAAACTGAAGCTGCGTCCAAAATCGAAGGTCGGCGTTCAAACTGACTGCGTCACGCTCGTCCGACGCCGAAGTTTCCCTACTCAAACATGCACAAAACTTACTATTTGAAAATGATATTATCATACTTTGTAGCTTCTCCTCTCTTCAGATTTCTTCTGGCTCTGGCCTTTTGCCTCCTTTTTCCACAGTCTGTCCACACAACAGCAAGACGTTTGCTGGACGGAATGATGGGAGGATTTGGCCATTTGCCTTTTTTTTTTTCCTGCTGAAATTCACTCATAAATGAAATCCACTGAGGCCAGTTGCCTTATAGTTACCTAAATAAAAATCAGAGTTGAACCTACATTTCATTTCATTTCAGTGTGAATCCAAGCTCAGAGGTTTGTTAGAGAGCACACTGGTGTGAAAACAAAGATAGGTTATACATGACCATTGTGTGATCTACTATTCAAGGACCAAAGGAATATGGCACAACTGCATTTTAATTTATTATATGAAAAAAATGTCTTGTTCCAACTGGCAGATTGTGACTAGCACTAAAACCAGCTTCTATATCTTCCTGAAAAGTTACTTGTAAGTTAGTTTTGTCTTACTTTAAGCGTACTAAGGTATTTGCAAGAGAAATTAGATCCAAAAAATCCTTGGTAAGATTTTGTGCGTTGTTGTTTTTTTCTTCTTCTGTGTTTTCCAGCATTGAATGTTTGGCAAAAATATTAAACTCAACAAGTGCAAAGCCGGTGAAGACGCATCCTAGTGAAATGTGGTTCTAAATCGTATCGACTTATCGGGGCTGAATTCAAACATTTACATATCAACTCAGCAACACAGTAAGAAAATTCACATGTGGTTGATTTTTAACGAAGCGTGTTGGTAAAATGTGTAATTTTCCCGTTGGACCAGGGGCGTCAAACTCATTTTCGTTTTGGGCCGAATCAAGAGCAGGAACGCTCTTAAAGGGCCGGACTGTGCCAGAATGTATTGATAAAACCTGATCACAAACTGTTAAAATATCAATGATTTCTTAAAATTTTATAATATTGAACATCTTTTCAGTCCCTCCAGGATTTCATGATTCCTTTTGTGAAGTTTTGCAATAAAAATCAAAGTGTTTGTGGTACTCATTTGGAAATATTTGCACTTAATTATGGCAGTAAATATGACTTTTTATTACTTGCTGTGGAGATAATCTGTTATTAGCGAAGGCCGAGGCAGCTGTTTAGTACAAGTACAAAGGTTTTTGACAATTTTAGAGAAAAATCTGCCGTAAACTCTCAATTATGTATCAGCACAAAAAAAGTTCAGGGCGATTTTGTGTGAATTTGCACAATAATTCTCAAGAAACCGGAGGGACTGCAGGAAGCAGATAAAAACTGCATTGCTTTTATTGATAACATAATATTTAAGCACATTTAGTGTTTAGTCTAGATGTAGATGGCCACATAAAAAGCTATGGCGGACCTTAAGTGTGACGCATGTGCTTGAGATGGTGGTAAACATTTGTAAGGAAAATGCAGCTGTGGGTTACGTGTGTTGGGTGATGGTAATCCGCCCATTGATTGTCACTTTGAGCTCCTGGTGCTCTGGATGCTAGCAGTCAGGTAGCCTTATGTGGTGCTGGCAACACAGTCCTGACCTCAAACCAACTGAACACATGTGGGATCAGTTTGGGAGAACTGTTCGTGCCATAAAGAGGAACGAAACCACTTGACTTCACTGACCGAAGACAAATGCTGGTGGCTGTCCAACATCAGTGTGTGACCAAGCAGGTGGCCACAAGTCTCCTCAGTCTGTTTTTTTGTGCTAAGTTTATGTAGAAAAAGGCTAGAGTCAGAGAGAGAGAAGGATACCCAAACCAAGTTTTCCACTTGCACCCTTTCCGTGATCCATTCATCACTTTTTCGTCCCACAGTTTCCATGGCGCTGGAGACCGGCGTGTTTGTGGAAAGAGTTGACATTTCAAAACCAGTTCAGACGGTGGCGGTGAGTCAAGTGACGACAATTTGCGACCCCGTTCGATGACCCGACCTCAAATGCCACACAGTCCGTGTTGAAATCTGCGTGAAGCCGATCGATTCCCTCATCTAACCTCAGATGTTCTGATTCTGCCGCATCGCTGCGTCGAAGACCCGAGCGGCCAAAAAGGAGCCCGACGACCTCCGCGCTGCTCTGGCTCCCGTAAACCCCTGCATTATTCCTGTGCCTGCTGCTTAAAATACATGTTGACAAACACGAGAGCCCTGCAATTAAAAGGCCTCCGTCTCTGAGACTCGGCGACGGCTGCTGATGGAGGTCGGGGATTTTGTTTTTGTCCTTGCAGCACTAGAACCCATAATTACCTCGCGGCGATGGAGGCATCTCTCGCCTGCGAGGGCGTCAGAAATAGAGTTTCTCTTCTCCAGAAAAGCTGCAGATCCCTAAGGCGCAGGGGTGTAACTTCTTTTTTTTCTTTTCTTTTCTTTGCCCTGACACTTTATTTGGAATATAAACAGGAAGCAGAGGCTGAAGGGAACAACGTGTGTTAAATCGTCTTAACGCCGGCCTTGTCGTGTTTGCACTCTTCTGGTCTTGAGCATCAAGAGCTAGATGGAGACCAGGAGGAAGGCATTTGGGTTTTGCTTGAGTCACATCAACAATTCATCAACTCTATGACATTGATCGGCACGATAACACATTTTTGTGTTTAAAGTAGCTCCATAGCAAGTCTGGGTTTTCCAGGTGTCTGCAGAAAAGACAGAGAAGATTCTTGTTGAAATGTGCCACAGCTCCACAAAGGTGGATTTACTGAAATATTATTTTTGCTTTAACAAATTCATGTCTTGAAGCTTCACTGTGTAACTTTTACAAAAATATGTTTTTTTTTCCTCCATATTTATTCAAACTGTCACCATTTCTTGGCAGTGCAATGCGAGACAGATTATCTGCTAACAAAAGAGCGATCCCCTCCCTGAGTCACTATTACTGGCACAGCTCCCGACCCAAAACAACTAATCAGACTCAAGTCAGAGGGACTTAGTGCTGTCAATCATACACATGTATGTGTTGCTGAATGTGTTAATGGCAAAAACAACTCGCCGCACCAGGAAAACCGTTCATCTCCCGTCGTCGTCGGCTATGCTAACCATCCTTGTGATGGTGATTGTGAAGCGATTGCCCATTGTAATCGAAACAACAACTTACCAGACTTTCTGCAGACTCTCAAATGGATTTCAGGTCTGGGTTTTGACTGGGCCGTTTTTACATGCGAATAGAATTCCATCTAAAACATCCGACTGTCGCAGCCTTCGACATCTCCTGGGATTTGCCCTCTGTTCCCGTCAACTCTTACCAGGTTCCCGCGTGTTTCTTCGCATCCCCACAGCATGACGCTGCCACCACCATGTTTCTTTCTGGGGGATATGTGTATACACAAGTCTTTTCCCATTACATTTTCCAAATTTCAATCTTCATTTTCCTTCGTTGTGCCAACAGGCTGTTGCACATGAGATGTGGTTCTCCGCATCTCCTCACAAGACACGAGGGATCTCTCAGCTGCGTTTTGCTAGTTTTGCAGTCGTCTCCTTCTCGGCGTTTTCATTCTGAACTGTGATTTGCTGGATGGTGGTAAACATTAGGACATTGCTTTATAAACTAAACCGTCTGTAAGCTTCTCCTTATAGCTCTCTGCCTGAGAGCTGCTGTGTTTCTTTGTCTTCACAATGCTGTTTGTTCACCAACATCTGAGGCCTTCGTGTAGCATAATGCTCCAAACAGATCTACCAGTCGGTCGGTCGCAGACGCAAGAAACAGCCCAGCCCTCGTGCCGTCCTTTTGTCCCGAGGCTGCTTTAGAGATTTAGAGAGAGAAAAAAAGAGGAATGCAGATGTCTAAAGACACACACGCACACGCACACACACACACACACACTGACTTCCAGACTCAGGCGCATTTCACCGATTCTCCTGACTCTCGATAATATTTGAACAGGCCTGGGAGTGGTTTCTGTGTTGGTTTAGGCAGTTTTCGACAGTGCAGCAGGACCAGATGTGAGCTTCGCGTCGGATGACACAACAACAACAACAGACCCTGACGTCCATGGGAACAGCTGCGCCGCTCCGCGGGTTTGCTTGAAACTTCTCGGCTAACACAAAGATTAACAGCAACTCAAGCCACCAGACGAAAGACGTTTTCTGTCCAGACAATGAGACGGAGCGAAAACGTTTTCCACACGGACCGTTTTCTACGACATGTTTGATCAAAGTGCACCTTCCTCCTGCCACAGTGTAGACGTACCGACACACTGAGAACCCAGTCTGAATGTTTCCTGTGTTTACGCTGCAGAGGCTCTGCTGCTATTTCAGTATCCTGCTGTGAAACAATGATCCTTGCATACAGACAAAGACAAGGGACTGATTTTTGTTGTTGTTGTTGGTTTGGGGTGGAGGGGCTTTCCTTTTCCCACTTTTACCACATTTTCCTGAAAACAGAGACGAAACAACGCAGCTTTGTGTTGCTTTATTTTTACTCAAGCCACCGTGTAATTTTCTGGTCTGGAGAGAAGTGACACACTTCAGCTTATAGATGTGAATATGGATGGGCTGAGTGAGGAAAAACATTTAGTCACTACGTAATCAGATTTTACGTTGCACATGTGAAACAAACGCATTGCAGGTGACCTGAGATGTAGCTGAACACGGTTCATAAAAATCACATTTACCTGAATGTGCTTATCAAAAATAAGCATTTTCACCTTATTCTACATATATTTGGTATATTAGATGTAGGATATTCAGGAACATTTTTAAAAAAGCATACAAGAAAAACAGTTCTAAAAGTTTTATTTCAAAAAACAAAACAAAAAAAAGGATAAATGAGGTTAGATTTGAAACACCAAACTCCAGGTGTCCATACACAACATAATATCCACTCAAGATTAAAATAGTGACAGGAAAGCCCCCAGGGTTGGATTTCACTCCATGAACTGATTATTTGTGTGTCTATTTATCCATGGAGGAGGAGGAGGTCAGGAGAAATGTCTGTGAGTCCTAACCTGGATACCTAATAAACCAGCACCATACCCAGGGATTTAAATGCACTACGTTTGTAAATATCCACGTAGCATCAGCAAATGACCACTTGTGCCAAAACACAACAATGGTCACAATAGCCAGATAAATACCACTTTCGCTTGGATTCTGACCGGCGGCCTCACTCTGGTTCTCATTAGCAAGTCCCTTCCAACAGGTACATCACCAAAGATAAGCCAGTCTTAAAGGATCAAACATCGCTGTAAATGTTTGTCTCGCTTTTTTCTCCGTATATTCAGTTCAGTGTTTTACTTGTGAGGGTTTAGCTGCATGGTGCTAATGTAGCTTTCAAAAATGTTACACTAAAAAAAAAACAAAAAAAAAAAAAAACACTCGACAATCCTGAGTGTGGTTACATTTACAAGATGTTTGGCCCTTAATAATTTCTCTAAGCTCTCACTGAACATGAAGTGGATGGAGCAAAGTTTAAAAAGAAACGATATATAATCATACTATTTGGAATTTGGTGAAATCATTGCTCTCGTTTCCTGAGTTTTCTTTAGGAAAATCCATACTTTTGGTTGTTGTTGCTGCTAATAAGTTACTACATCTAATCAACAAATTCCTGGTGACTTTTTAAAATATATATATATAAAGAACAGTTACTATATCTGTGCTTTGAACAGACCTAGCGACCGGCAGTTGGATGGAGTCTTTCTGAGTTTTCCCGGCCGCACCACAGCGGCTGCGAACCAGGGTCGCTGCGATTCATCAGATGCCGCTCGCCGCAGCATCTGATGGTTGTTTGTGAGGATTTATTACCTGTTCAAAATGGCTGGTTGTACGCGTACTGCTAATACTCAGGAGAAGGTGAGCAGTAATCATTGTACAGTTGCAGTGTGGGATCTGCCTGTGTTGTCAGAGCCACAATAACTATAGGTGACAAAATACTGAACTGTACTACAACCTGAGTGTTTAACTTTAGGGATGCAAAATGAGCCTTGCTTTTGTTTGGGCAGTAAGGCTTACAGTGGACTGTTTGAGTTTAGATGTATGTAGCAGTCTTGTTTACATTCTCTTTGGGTCGAAGAGATTCATCGTGAGAGCGACAACCCTTTTTCATCATTTCCGTTTCAGTGATAAACTGAGACGTTGCCCGGTTACCGGAATGGGACTCCTTCCAGCTTCGTTCTGCGTCTGCCCTGCCGGTGGGAAACTCAAACAGCAACAGTCTTAGACGCTGCGGACGTCTAAATATTCACTGCGGCTGCGAGAGAGACTTTTCTTTTAAGGTTTTATTTGAAAGTAGTCTGACAGGAACCAGGGTATGGAGAGACGGAAGACATGCAGCGAATGTTGCCAGGCTGGGGATCGAACCTGCGACCACCGATCCTACGACCACCGCCACAAGAACTAAGGCCTCCATTCGTGGGTCGTGCTTTGCCACTGCGCCCCAGAGAGTGGGACTTTTTAAGCGAGTAACAAGAAGTCAGAATTTGCTCAGTTTTATCTTTCTGAGCTTTCAAGCTTTCTCTGTTACGGACTCAGTAAGGCTAGCTTTGCTAACTGTGCTAATCGCTAGCGAGACGCCAAGCTAGTTTCACATGTCAACTCTTGGATCTATTTTTTTCCTTGTACTGAAACATTATTAAAAACCTGTTTTGGGGGGTGTAACATCACCTCTGCTCCTAATATAAATAATCAACAACCACTAAAGACAGAAACGTTTTTATGCTTTTCTCGTAAACAGTTTGTAGAGCAACCAATATTTACAAAAACCACAGCTCAGGATTCTGTCACCAAATTCTGCTTGTTGCATCTCTAGTTTGTTTACACCCAAAGTCTATATTTCTAGGTGTATGTCTTCTGATTTATGACAATAGAGTAAATTTTAGCAGCAGTCGGTGGCTTGTGACTTTTTGTTTCCCTTAGCCGGGGTCACAACGATGGTCTGAACAGTTTACAATAGAAAAGCTGAGAGAAAACAAACAATCACCACTACCTCTATTGGCCCAGATTTTTTATTTTGTTTGTTTCTAGAAAAAAAACCCACAAACCACCAAAATTTCAGTCAAACCATTAGATCATCGCCCCAGAGGAATCTTGTCTCTTCACCTTCCTTCTGGGTTTCAATGCTCTAACCACACAGAGGACATGCAGGGGACACGGCAGCTCGGAGAACAAGAGCGGCGTTGTTGAACGTTCGCACTCCCACCTCGCTGGTGTCCAGTCTTCCAGAAAGAACAAGAGAGAAGCTGGATCACATAACTGAATTTTTCTCATGGATTTTTGTGGTCAAGCAAAAAGTCTCCTGTGGCAGCAGGCCCATGTATTTCAATTCATAAATAAAACTGGATCCTCAAATGCTTCCTCCTCGTGCTGCATGCTGGAGAAAAGCTCCACCCTCTTACCACATAAAACTCCAGAGGTTGGCTGCCAACCCTTTGCCTGGTGAGATTATAGCTTTAAGTGCCTTGCATAATTGGGATCCCATTATCAATAAAAGATTGGACACGAAATGAGTCTGCCAACACAATTCGTACGATGAATCAGCTGAATTGGGAAACCGGGTAAAGATGGGGAGAAAAATAAATGCCTCAGGTTCGAACAAGGTCGTCGTCAATGACGATGGATAAAGAAAAGCCCAAGCTGAATAACTGTTGTTGTGATAACGCACCATAATGTGAGTTATCAACAACTCACAACTGTTGTGAGTTGTTGATAACTCACTATAATGTGGTGAGTTATCAACAACGTCTTCACAGAACAACTTTAGTTAGTAGCTTCCACGTTGTTAGAAAATGAGACTTCTATAGAAATGAGTTGAGCCAACTCGCATCCAAGCTTTGAAGTTAGTACAGTACCTGTAGGTGACAGATGTCAAGAAGAGCTGGTTGGTGGAAGGCGAACAGCTGGACATGTTGGGGTCAAAACCTGAAAATGTGTCCATGCATGAGATATCAATAGATATTACACAGCCGCACATTCACACAAGGACTGTTGTTCTCTGGTATTCTGCTGTATTGCCCTCCAAGAACTACAACTATGCTACCACTCAAAGTTACGATGGTTGAGTTCGGCAATAGCATCAGTCTGTCCGATCGGCAGGAGAGTCGTTACTCTAAAGGCCCGGGTCTACCTTACTGCACGAAATGTCTTTGAGAGAATTTATACGTCAATAACTCCCCCCACTGCCTTTGCTCAAGCCTCACCGCATTCCCTGTGGTTCTTTTGTTAAACAGTGAATGCTGCTACAGAAGAATACTCCTCTCCAAATGGAGAGAAAGACAGATTTTCTATCACGATGACAGACACTGCAGGTAAAACCAGGCGCCACTCCTCCAAGAGTGGAGTAAACCTTTTACGATTTAGCCTCAGAGTCTCGTTTGTCCCACAGCATCAAAAATTGGGTAACTTCTAGCTGTTTGAAGATGGCCTGAACCATCTCATCCAGTGAAATGTCTGGTAAGTTTTGGTGACGGCGGTATCTCAAATGCAAGAAAAGCGGAGGAAACCAAGGTAAAGTACCAAATGTGTTTTTATACCCCTCAAGTTTCGATGTGAAAAATAAATATTGGTATTAGCGATGCCTATTTGAGACCATCTACAGAGATCTTGTTTGTTTTAGAGTCAAGACTTTTCAGGTTGGACGATGTCCCTGGAGTGACATTACAGGTGGAGGTACAGAGTATTTGGTAAGTATCTTGCAGATTGTGGGCACACAGTAAGTACTCTAGGTAGGTAGATGTGTGTAATCTCTCTCACTTGTTGGTTAACAGCCTCTCCAGACAGATTGGGGAACATTGCCACTGACAAGCTGGTAAACCAATCACCTAGGTCCAGTATTTCCTCTTAAGAAGGACTATTTTCTAGGTTGGCGTTCTTGCATTGGCAATTTTCGAATGCGAAGATTGAACTGGAGGTCGATGAAGACGATTCCCAGGATTCACACAACCATGTTTAACAATCCGGCAACTGGAGGAGATGAGCACTGGATCTAAATCCAGGTCAATTCTTTCAGAAGTCTCAAGCCAACCCCAAAACCTCTCCGAACAGATGACCGAAACAAAGGGTCAAAAAATCTTTTCTTCTGGGCATGTTCTGAGAATAAATCAAGAAAACGGGTCTCCAACGGATCTGTAAGATCTCACAACATGGAAGCCACAAAACAATTCATGTCACTGTTCATTTTCTCTTCTGTCTTCATTTGCACTAAATTAGAGTTTAAATGACTCACGCAATGCCGTTCTCTGAAGCTAAGGCTTCACGGGCAATAAACTCCATGACATTCCTCTCCTTGCATGTCACCTCACGGCTTAGTTGCGCCATTGTACCCAGCATGCCTTTCTCTCCCGCTACTGCCAAGCTGGCGCTTTACGCAAAGATCTGGAGGAAATGGCAGCAAGGATGAAAGAAATCTAAATGGACCGAAGCGAGCTAAATGAACAAGAACAGAAAAAGAAACAGCAAACAGCAAAACCATCTGCCTTCAGTTACCATTGCACGACAACGCGTGTGGATAGCATTGCCAATGCATGGCTGTTTTTAATTTTTTCATGTACAGGCCAGACCTAGCTGCTTTGTGTAACACTCAGGAACTGCAGAAAGGCTGGCGGAGTGCAGCGGGGGAATCCCATCAAACACCTTCGCCCGCTTTCCCTTCCTGTAACAGTTTAACCCGCGCTAAACGGAGCGTGTGCAGAAGGCAGAGCAAGCTGCAATTACAGCGCTGATTACAGATCAGCTCCACCGTCAGGCTTTTTTTTTTATATATTCCAAAGGGAATAACTTTGCACAAGAGGGAGGAGGAGGTTCTGCAGAGAAATTGGGAAGCCCCCACTTGAGATCAAGAGGAAATATGAACCGTAGTTTCACAATGACCGCACATACCGATGCAAATTTCTGATGTTCATTTATTTGCCTTTACTGTTAAACCTCTGTGTAGCTTTCCACACTGCTCAAAAGCAACACAAGAGTGACATCTGCTGGCGACGATTTTCCCTACCATGTTTTGTAAACAATATTGTCTTTTATTATTTTTGCCTGACGACCTGAAATATAGGGTGTAATTTTAATCATTTAAAAATATGCTTTTTTAATGCATGACTGCAATCAAGTGTAGTTTTAAGTAGATTTAAAGCCCAACGTAAAACCCAAATATTATTGTACAAAGTATAAAATAAAAAAGAAAGTTGAAATTATAAATCGTGGGTTTTTTTGTGGTTTAAATTTCAGAAATGGGAGTATTTTCTATATCAACTGAGGACTGAAGCTGATGAATTTAAATTATGATTAGAAGGTTAGGGCAATAATAGTATATTTCTATGTGACTGTGTGGGAAAACAGAAGACCTTTCACACAGATGTAGAAAGAAACAAGAGGTGCAAAAATGCTGGTCAGAACTGGAGCGAAAATGACGTATCCCTCAATGCTGGCAGAATTTTTGTATTTCAGGCTATAGTTTTGTCTCAAGCAGTCATTCAAGATGCAAGACATGACGACAGACTGAAGTCACCAAAGAGGAGCTTTTAAATGTATCCACAGTGTGCCAGTTCGTTAAGTCTCCAAACTTGATAATTGAACACTTGACTTTTTTTCCTACACGGTACCGTTTTTCAAGACGTTAATTCAAACTGGAGCTAAGGACGTCTTTGTGCAATGAACTGTTTTTATATTAATCCAATCAAAGAAACGCTCAGCTATGTCAGCCGCTTACAGAAATGAGAATTTTCTTTTAATAAATTTTTTATTGTTAAACTTTCATTCAAAGAAATGAAGAGCAGAAGCTGCCCGGAGTAGAGTGAAAATGCTACAAGCCATAAATAGCGATCAGAAAACAAAACAAACAAACAAATAAAACTGACCAATTGAGGGATTTCCAAATGAACGCATCCGTTTTTAGAAATTATAAAAAATATTTAAGTGTTTCAATAGTCCGTGAAGTTCATCACAAGCCCTAGAAAAACAATGGGAAGTGTGTGAAAATGCAGGTGAAACGACAGACACTCCTTTTTCTAGCAATAAGTGACTTTTGTAGCTTTGAATCAGATGCTTGAATTTTTGGAAAAAGGTAAAACGAAACAAAAATAAATAAAACTTAAGTAGACAAAGTCTCTCAGCTGTGTACAGCACTGCAAACCAAAACCTAACCTTCGTCTAACCCTCACTTTGTCCTTTTTTTTATTGCCTTTCAGCATGCATACAGTCTGCTGCCTCAACCGCAGGTCAGCAGAACATTTAGGAGGTTCCTAAAGAAAACATTCATAACGGCAAAAAAAAAAAAAAAAAAAAAAAACAGAACAGAAAATGACAGCAACATAATCCATGTCCAAGCAATACGAACACACCATGAACTACGTTTGGAGTGAGTAAAATATTTTTTTTCTCCCTCCCTCCCAAAGAAAGTCTGAATGTGCTTATAGTGAAGATTTCAGTAAAATATATACACTGCAACTCAAACTTACATGACAACTGAGCATCTTATGTTAAAGGAGTTCCTGCCTCATAACTTCCTGTGTGTTTTTTTTTAAACCCAAGGCTTCATACATTTTATTGCACGTGGTTCCTTTTAAGTTACATAAGTGCTGCTTTTATGTTTTGTTTTGTTTTTTAAACTCGATTCTGTCTTCACTGGAACGCGGTAAGCGAAACTTTAATCATTAAAGCGTTAAATCGTGAACTGGGAAGGAAGCTGCAGCCACAGATCATCGAGTGTGTTTTGGAGAGTTGCTGCGTTCATATTAAACCAAATCTAGTTTACTTTAAGACATTCGCCACACATAAAAAGTCCAGATCCATGTGAATCATCCAGGGGTTTAATTTGAACTCAACTTAACCTGTGGCAATTGTTGCCGTTTTAAACATCAGCACTTTCACGTGAATATGACGAAGCTAACCAGATTTGACGTATTAAGGATTAAAACTAGCCTACCAGCAGAATGTCAAATGATGTTTGTGTGTGTTTATGTGTGCAGAACAAAATGACCCATTTGTAGAGTAAAATTTACAGACCAAAGCTTGTTAGAATTCAAAGAAAAAAACAACTATTTTGGAAAAACAATGCATAGCATAAACAGCGAATCGAAATTCGTCTGTACTGCACTTCATACCTACGCCGCACGTAAAAACACGTGTGAGGAAAGTTTTTGTTGTTCCAGTTGGAGCCTGCTGCTCAGGTGGAGAGAGCCGAGGTAGAAGTCCCCTGGTTTTAACAGAGGAGGGAGGGGAGTGCAGTGCAGTGGGGTGCGTCTTGGGTTGGGGGGTGGGAAGATTTTGGACCCCTTCTTCTTAATACTGCTATTCAGGACCACAGCTCCTCCATCTCCGGCTGACTCCACTGTGCTCTTATCGAACGAAGAACGGGAATCCCGGCGCCGACTCTCTAGCTGTCCTCCTCGTCTTCCTCGCGGCTTGCCACCGCTCTCTTCCTCAGGGCTTCGTCGGGGTAGCCCTGGCCCTCGGGAGACTCCCTTTGCCTTCTCCAGGCCCTGTCCTGGTCTTCATCCTCCTCCTCCTCCTCGTCCTCCTCGCCGTCAGCCTCCTGGTCCTCATCTTGATTTTGGATCAGTCGGGACTGCTCCATCAACTGTTTCTCTGCAGAAACACACAAGCAACGTCAGGGAGGCTCTGAGCTAGCTACAAGCTACGCTAAAACCTTTTCTTACATGAGAGATTGAAAAGCATCCAAACCCCTTGAACCTCCTTAAATTTTGTAACCTTACAATTTCAAACTGATGCAGGGTTTTCCCCCCAGTGTATCATGAGCCTGGCGGGCCACCAGGCTTTACTTGCCTACCTGCCAAACTAAGCGTTGTTTTGTTTATTTTACAAAAGGGTTTTTACACACCACTAACAGTTACTGTTAAGACAGACTATGCTGGGTTTATAGTCAAAGCAATAACAAGTTACGCACCTATTATGCTGTCCAATCCCGTCGGCCCCAAA
This sequence comes from Gambusia affinis, assembly GCF_019740435.1. NCBI lineage: Eukaryota > Metazoa > Chordata > Actinopteri > Cyprinodontiformes > Poeciliidae > Gambusia > Gambusia affinis. The sequence continues at coordinate 6,875,577 of NC_057883.1, forward strand.
CGCTTTTATTTCAAAATTATGATGCCCGTTTGTGCAACTCTGCATCTTTGTAACTTTTAACATTTTTTAACACAAAAACTTCAGCTTCTTTGCGCCACAAGCCCGGAACAAACTTCCAGAAAACTGCAAAACAGCCGAAACACTGAGTTCCTTTAAATCAGGGCTAAAACCCCCCACCTGTTCAGAGTGGCTTTTGAACCATTATAAGTGGAACATTAACTGGACTATATGATGTGTATTGATGATGGTACTGGGCAAAATGTAATGTCTGTGACTGATTTCTCAGTTGGTGACTATATGTTGTTTTTATGTTTGTGTTTTTATGATGTGAAACACAGTCGGCTGCTGGTGGACTGCACTCTACCACCAAGCTTAGCAGGTTCTCTGTGATTTATCCTTTTCCTTCCTCTTCACAAATGTGCATTATTTGATAATTTATCACTTGAAACTCTTAAAAAATGTATACATTCAAGTTCTGAAACCAAAATCTGAAATTGAAACATAAAGTATTAATACTTCTACGAGTCACAGCATGACATAAATATTAATGCAAAAACTCACTCTGGTAGTAATCGTGTGAGGAAAATCGTCGGGAAGGAAAGACGTAATCTGCGATGAACACTAGCAACTAAAATGACAAAAGCATTAAGATTATGCAAATTATTCACGGTACGTTTGATTCACAACTTACTGGTGGAGGGACACAGAAGTACTCACTAGACCCAACGTCAGGCCAGCCAACAAGGTGACCAGGCCAAAGATGACATATGAACCCCAAACAGGAATCCCCAGCTGCTCCATCATGTAGTTATGGCAATGCTGCGAAACAAAACACGGTTCTCACATATTTTTAGCCTTGAAATGATCTGAATATTCAAGATACACAAAGTGCTTCAGCAGCACATTCATTACAAATATTCAGCAGCAGACATTTTGCCTGAGAAGCAAAATGGTGTCATTTTTAAACTGTGGATGTTGTAATTTGAACACTTATCAACAGCGAACAGGAAGTTTGATTTCATATCAGTGGGCGCTTAACACTAGAAATACTTAGGATGGGTTTTTAACTCTCTCTGGTTTACAAGCAGGACAATGTGCAATCAAGGGGAATGAGCCTCACCTAGAGCAAGAAAAAGAAAACATTATTCTAAGTGCAAAAGCTGGAAATGATTCCATCTTCTGTTGTCATATCCGCTTTTTATTACACACCAATCACAAGCAGCCACAGTCCTCTCAAAAGACGGTCTGCAAATATCAATGAGTGGGCCATTTACTTACTCGGATGAACATGGAGAGCTTGAACAAAGCCGACATCAAGTTCATCCTGTCAAAAGAGGAGGCGAACGCAGCATGTAACTCCACACAGATCTCTCAGTCACAAAAACATCTGCATGCTCGTGTGTCGCTTTTTAAAGCCCACAACAGGGCGCCGAGAATAGAGTGAACATCCACTGACGTTTTCTGAGATTTCCAAAACACGAAAGGACGCAAACGTATTTTTTTTTTTTTTTAGACACTTACAAAAATGAGGACGGCCCGAACCACGAAGAAACGGGCTCCGTGTTTTTCCATTTCTGTTCGTCGATGAAGCTGAGGAAATCTTCTTTGGTACGAGCGCCGTGGTACTTGCGGAAAACGCCGTCCTTGCAGCTAAAAATAAAAAATAAAAAAATAAATCTCAATCAGTGACAAAATTAATGGGGCTTTTAGACGGAGCTCAGGTTTTCCCTCAAACTCCTGATAAAAATAAATAATCTTAATTTCCATTTATTTGACTAGTGTTATTTCTAATGTTTATAATAGTGGTTTCTGTGGCACAAACGTCAAACAGTAAATACACTTTTACACTTTAAAGCTGTTTCTGCAACAGCAGGATGTTCAAAAAAAATCTTTATTTAACTTTTAAAAGCAACATCACCAAATGGACACCACAAATAAACAGAAATATCACCTGTTAAAAATAATAACCCACCTATAATAACAGCTTTTTTTTTATATAACAATGAGATATTCTAACATAAGCCTGAGAGTATGTGCAGCACTCAAATATGTTTGCAGCAATTATCTTTAGGCGCTGCCGAGGAAAAAAAATAAAAAACAACAAACACACAAAAGCGGAATCAATGGAAACCACAAACCATGCAGATACGTACTGGTATATTGTAGGAAGTGAAGTTATGATGAAACGCCCACTCAGACCTTACAGAGGAAAGAGACGACAGTCAGCAGGAAGGACTGTTTTTGTTGCAGCCTCACATTAATGCATTAGCTTGTGTCAGATCTCTCCCAGTAAAACACATTACAGATTAGGGTTTAAACCCGGCGTCGGCAACCCGCATGCGGCCAATGGCTCTCTGGAGCTTTTTCAAAACTGTTTGAAGATTGAAAAAGAAGGGGGTGGGAATATATCCATTTTGTTTTGATATGGTTTCTGTAGGAGGACAAACACGACGCAGTCATCCTTAACGTTTTCCAATGCTGTAAAAATGTGTAGAATAAATATTAAATTTCCACATTTCCGTCAACGAAGATTTGTGTCGTAGCCTGTAACCCTTTTTTTCAGCTGGGCGGGGCGCGAGGCAGGTGGCTGTTGTAAACAAACCGACGGCTGTGTGGTGAGCCACGGCGAGCAAAGGGGAAAAGAGAAAAATATCCGAGGAGAGATTCTACAATTCCTGGACCGAATCGTTTGCATTCATTGCCAATGGGGAAGGATTACCTAAAGGTTTGCTCTGTAGCGAGAAGTTGTTTAATAACAAAATGAGCACCGTACTTTCCAGACTATAGAGCACACCTTACTGTAAGCCGCACCTACGAACTGAAAAAAGAAAACAAACAAACAAAAAACAGAAACGGTTTTCTCCAGCCGCATGGTTCAAAGTGGGGGGGAAAGCAGCGGTTTATAGAAAAATATGGTACAGTGGAAAGACATTTCAAGGGAAGGTATGTTAAATTAGCTGCCGGGTCAAGATTCAAGTTACATCATACATGTCCGTAAACAGAAGTCACATTAAACCGGTAAGAACACAATCCTGCCATTTAGGCACATACGTTCCATTTTGTGTTTTCGCTCACACTTACAAGGGATTATTTACAAGGAGTGATCATTACACAAACTGCATTTGGGAGCAGATTTAGATTTTCCAAGTTCCAAAAGGAAATATATCTTTCCCTGTCGAATCTTTATAATAAAAATGACATCATAAATCTGATTTCTTTATTGCATTTCTTTATTGCATTTCTTTAATTTTACCAATGCAACGAAACCTAAAACACTCATTTTGTAACGGGAGGTTGACTTAAAGCGCCATCGTACAAGAGAGTCGTCACGTGGTGCGTCATTCCTTCCAGGACGCACTGCAGGGAAAATAAAAATTTAATCATGAATGCTCATGAATGTAAGCACTTAGTCGTTTTGATAATAGGCTAAAATAGCTAATATATATGTGTTGCCTTTATGATAAGCCTTACATAAGGCTTTAAACTTTTGTGACAGATTTGTTTTGAGCGTTTCAGATAGTCGCAGTATGCGTGAACTAATTAGTGTTGCCCAGCATGGGGTTGCTTACCAGGTTGTTCCGTCACATCCACCTTGGCGACGTTGATGCCCATGTCATCCCCCCAGTCCGCGAACTCTTTCCACACCGGCTGCAGCTGCTGGCACGCAGGACACCAGGGTGCGTAGCTGCGGGAGGAAATATTTGAAAAGCTTTCAATTCCTCTTGCACGTCGTGCTGCTCGACATCATTAGCCCTCAAGTTAGCATCCCCCCCAAAAGGCTGGTTAGCTATGAATATTTGCTTAGAAAGCTTGACTTTTTCGTATCGTTATGAGACTAAATTATGATAGACATAAACTTATCTTAAGCTACTTTAGCTAACGGCGGGAACTCGGGTTTTAGTTCAAAACAGAAACTGCAAAAACTAGCTGGTTAGCCTGTTAGCGGGACACTGACAACTCAATCATCCATTCTCCGGTCATTATCTTCTCCCAGTCCCCGTCCGTCACATCCTTGAGGCTGTCGGGCTTGGCCGAGGCTGGCAGCGACGATGAAAATGTCAGCAGAAGGAGAAAATGACATGTCCAGGGGCGGAGACCCGCTACCCCCGATAAAAACAACGTGATTCCACTCATGCTGCTAGCTAGCCGACGAGCAGTGTCCATTCCACAAGTCACTTCCGGTGTGCGCCTTCTCGGTAGCGGTAGTGACGTCAGAACAAGCTGATAGATAGATAGATAGATAGATAGATAGATAGATAGATAGATAGATAGATAGATAGATAGATAGATAGATAGATAGATAGATAGATAGATAGATAGATAGATAGATAGATAGATAGATAGATAGATAGATAGATAACCGCATTTGTTTTCTTAATCGTATTAATTTTTTTTATTTTCTTCGTTATTCTACTTTGTATTATTTCTACACCTGAATTTATGTATTAACATCAGGTGTAGGTCTTGTCTACATAATATTCAAAAGCTAAAAAATGTCATGTTTTAAAGCTAACGATATTTGTTTGACAACCTTGTTCTTAAAATGTTTAAACAAACAAATTTTGCCAGCCAATATTATTCAAAATGTGGACAAAAAACCCAAAAATTAAATCAACTTAATACCAATACATGAAGGAGCAATGATAAAATCAAAATGAACCCATTTAATCCCAAATTTTGTCCTGCAAAATAAGTGTATGCATTTCAAACCTTGGACCTCCCTAACACATGATATTTATGAATTATTACATTTTATGTTGGTTATGTTAGTGAAAATGTAGGTTTCATACTCGGCAACAATTGTTGCCGGTGGGAAACCGCATAGTCTAAATCATACAAATATGGCCTCTTTATACATAGAGAAAAATAAGAAAAAATATGACATGCATAACTTATTATAACAAAGAATGATTACAGGAGTGTTCAGAAATATTTTAGATATATAAAAATTCAATGCCACAGCCTGCAGATGTCATTGTCTCGATGTGTCAAGTGACCTTTGACCTTATTTGGTCATTTTATCAATGAGGTACGGTCAGGTGAAAATGTTAGCACGAACAAATCTGCATCTGGGAGGAAATTGTCCCTGTTCCACCAGACCAAGCAGTACACCTTGGCCCTGTCCTGAACTAGTTTCAGGAGTGGCGTCATCTCATAGTCGTCATTCAGTGAATAGACCACACTTTGTAAAGGATTGCCTTTTTGGGGAGGGTGTAGGTGGGGAGGGTTTCAACTGTGGGAATGACAGTGATGTAGAAAACATCATTTTGAGCTTCCTTCAGGTCTGGAAGATCTAAAATATCTGATAGTTTTAAGCTGTGTGGGAACAGAAGGGCATATAGATTAAACAGCAAAGCTATGGACACACAGCATAATACTGTCTATGTATTGTGCTATCGGCAACAATTGTTGCCATGCTTACATTCACTCTTCTTGTGATGAAAATATTAATGAAGGGATGCAATTTTCTTTATATCAGTAGAAGACACTTGAAAGAGCATATGTTAAAAATATTTTATTTATATTTGTTTATTAAAGTATTTTACTGACTTCCTCTTGTACAGGTTTGTGACTAACATTTACCTCCAGCGTTACAGGCAGGAAGTAAAGAGGTCTGGTCATGTGACCTTTCACACTAGATGAAATTAATATTGCTTATAGTAGACACATTATTATTTTATTATAAAACTTCAATTAGCTCCCAAAAGTCAAAATAATTATTTTAGAGCTTCCATAAGTTGGATAAAATATCTGGCATTAATTGTTGTTTTAAATGGGTTAATAGTACTTTATGAGTACATCCTTGTAGTAGCTGTGTCAGCCAACAAACTACCGCAGTACATAGAGTAAAACATTTCAAAACTTTAATTCTTTCAATTTAAGTGATAATGGTTTACATATAATAAAAACCCAAATTCAGTGTCTCAAAAAAAGTAGAATGTTACATAAAACAAATAACAAAAAAAGCTATTTCAAACAGAAATGTCAAGCTTCTAAGTAATAATCTGAATTCTACGTACTCAATGCTTGCGTTTTGTTTGTTTTTTATCCTCTCTAAAGCACTTCCTCTGCAAAAACATAAGCGCTGTTTCATACAGTTAATGTATGAAAAAGTTACTCTTGATTGATACTTTGGCCAAATAGTGCCACCCTGTTAAATCTTATCCAATCTTGGATAAGATTGGATAAGATCTTATCTTATCCAATCCATGAGATAATACTGACAGGACATTCAAACCACTCAAGTGTGTCGCCACTCAAAAACCTGAATATCGTATTACGCAGACGCGTTCTATATAGATATTCATATCTTTAACTACACACTCTTTTCTGTGAGTCCTGCTCCGTGAATCGGAGTGAATGTGCTGAATGAGAGCAGTTATTATCGCCGGGAACCTGGAGGCAGATTGCACTGGCGGACGGTTATCAGTGCGCCTCGCACTCTAAAAATACCTCCCAGATGACATCCTTTTGTGAACCTACCTACGGCCCCCGCTCTCCAACCATCAGCTCTGCTCCACTTACAGCGAAAGAAAACAAAAAAAAGGGGGATCTTCTTCCTGTCCAACACTCATTGACGTCTCTGCTTTAACGTAATGCACCAACGAGGAAAAATAAGAAGCAGATCCCGTTTGGCGTTGTTCCATCAAACTCTTCTGCTCTGTTTGGTTTCCTGCTGTGTGGAGGTGCTTACTGTGTACTAAATATGCTCCCGATTGTTCTGTTGTGCCTCTTTCACTAATAGTGATTTTTTTTTCATGTTAGATTCGCTCATGTAACTGGAAACACTCACTTAGATCTGCCAGATTCTTCTAATTTTACATTTAATTTGCTATTGATTAAACTCCTTATCAGAGACTGATTGTTTCCATGGCGATTTCTCGAATGCGGCTCGAGAAAGGGAAGATCACAGATATTTCCCTCTGTGGTATAAAAACCATTCTTGTTTTTTGGTATCTCGCCACTGTGACCACAAGTTTATACATAAAAAGCCAATTTTAGCTCTACCTTTTTCACGCATTATTCTGATTTCCTTTCCGATTCAATCAAATGTCAGCCACACAGTTTCAGGATTGCAGCGCACTATGGGCTTTACAAATGTTTATTTTTGACAATTGTTTTTGTGGGTCACAATATTGAAAATTCTGAAAAATGCATGCACTTTTGATACTAAGAGTGCAGAATGTAAGATTGCACTCTAAGAAGGTCCAGGACTAATGTTGATATTCCAATCATCCTACCACTTGGCATCTTTGGGCCATCGACACACATTCCATCCCTCCTTCTATCAATGGATGGATGGACACCATCACCAATGGAGACTGTTGGCGGCACTAGCCTACCGTCTAGCACTAGCATGTTTCTTGTCTGTTTTGATATGAGTTGTCAGCACATCAGCTTGTTTTATAGTTAAGTACGATTGCAGATAAGTATGTCTTGGCATATTAGTAGGTTACATGATGGATAAACAGGGAGCTGCACCAGCTGACAGCTTTTGTTGTTTTTGAAAACAAACAAACAAAAGACTCATTAGCTTGATAAAGTAATTCACATGGACTATAAGACAGTTTTGGGAGTCCTACATGAAAACAGGACATTATATTAGTCAGTGACTCTGATACCAATCGCCTTTAGGTTGCTTGATAGGAAAGCATCATTCCAGCACAAGTTGTTCCATAGATTAAGAAATTGATCTGGATAATATATTCCAGTCTCAATTGGTGACGTTGCAGCCTGTTGGGTTTCTTTTGGGTTGATTATTTCTATGATAACAGAACAACAGTAAAGGTAACCTACACCACTGAAGCTGAAAGTTATCTCTGAGGTCTATCACATTCTGTTTCATATGGAGCATATGTTTGGATATTGTTGTCTTTTTTCTTTAAGAAGGAGCTTCTGCATTCAGACTGCAGACTCTCGATTTGTATCAATAATTATCTGATTCATGGACAGTATCTATGATTTATTCTGTAGTATATCTGAGTTTATGTTTTCATGCTACTGACCACACAGCGGTGGCACAATATGTGAAGTAAACGTCACCTCCTTGAAGCTGCATTTTATCTAATGGCCAGCAGGGGGCAACAGTATTTGTTGAAAAAATGGGCTAATCTCTTTACTTCTGGGTTAAGTGACCTCCGGTGCTCCGGTGATTGAATAGTTTTGTCTAAAATAGATTATATATTAACGACTCTAATTATGAGTCATGTAAGTTTTAGCATTTTAAACATGCAAATAGACAATTACCTGCTGCGTATATTCAGCCACCAGGCTCTCGTTTCAACATTCAACCTACATTTGAAGCCTTTCAATAACGTTTCATGTATGAACTGTGTTGCATAAGACGTGTCCGTGCGGCGGTACGAACTGTGTGTCTGTCCATTTTGTGCGGACTTGCGCAGTTACTCGGCTGTCATGCGACAGCTGATGGCATTCAGTAATTTCAAGGTTTCAAGTATGATGAGTGAGAAGTGGCAGTGCGTGGGTGTGAGGCAGCACAGTGGAGCCTTTTCAATCGGAGAGTGCGCCACATAATATTCTACAACTAATCTCTCTGGGTGAGATTCTGCGCCTCCAGGACTCATATTCACTCTTAGTATTCTGACTAAAAATCCGGCTGTACGCCATGTTAGCAATGAAACCACCACAATTACATCCGTTTGTCCAGTGCACAGGAAAAGCCTCGGTCTAAAATCTAAAATCACTTTAGACAGGGGCACATGGCTTAGGCGGTACATGTCAAACATTTAAATATATAGTATTTATTTTTAAAATATTTGATTTAGTAAAATTAACTACTAATTTTATAGGGGTTTTTTTCCACTTAATAATTCAAAACATCGGTTAAACACTGATTTTTTATTTTATTTTATTTTTTTGCTAATTCAGGGCATCTTTTCATGATATTAACATTTATTTAACAGTGTTAAAATATGTAGGTGGGACAAAAAAATAAATTCCAGGAAAACAAAAGAAATCTGTTAACCTTTTTACATTACTTTTTACATCTATATATGACATGATTGTGTAATGGAGGACGATGCAGAACTTGTTGGACAGACATGATTTAAGTGGGACAGTAATTATGTTGTCTTCAGTTGTTAGAAGTATTTATATATTTATCAAATATGACTTAAAAGAAATTTGACTTTGTAATTTGACACCTTGAAAGCTCAATCAGAGTCTACTGTGTTTTTTTTTTTTGAGAGGTAAACTGTGTTCTTAGAGCTTAGTGTTTTTACTGCATAGTGGCGAAAAACGCAATGAGAACAGCTTTATGTTCAGTTTCCACACCTTAATCCAGTGGTTCCCAAAGTGTGGGGCGCGGCCCCAAAGGGGGGGCGCAGTGCCATTGCAGGGGGGGTGGGAAGCGGTATGGATGAATGAAATAAAAAACAGCCACACCAAAGTATTTCACTGTAAAGACGGTTTGTAGTTTGTTCTGTTGCAAACTGAAGTGTGAAATAAACTTCAGAGGAGTTTGAAAACTAAATATGTGTTTAGGTTTGTGTCTGGTTGAACGATGTGTGTGCCCAGTTAATTTTTTTTTTCTTTTCTTTTTTTTGGGGGGGGGGGTTTATTGTAATCCATAGGAGGGCCCAGAAAATCTTTGGGAACCACTGGCTTAATCGGAAAGTGTTTTTGTTTTTAGCGCCAGCAGGCATTTGTAGAGACATTAGAGACATGTCTGTACGGTTTACGAAGGGAATAAATTAACTTCTACCACATCTTGCCCTCCAGCTGAAGGTCTTTTTTTTTGTGTGTGTGGTTGTTTTCTTGAAAATAAGTGTCTTGTCAGCAGAACAAGAGAACGGCGTACGTTAGGTACTTAGAAAGACAAATAAAGAATGCCAAACATGCCTCGGAGGAGACGAGCCCAACCTGCAAATTACAACTTAATAGCATCTGTTCCAGCATTCTAATCATCAGCTGGAGCCACTGGAGCTTTCCTAATTACCTGCGAGGATTCAACGTTGGCTCCGTGTTGTTTTGTACGTCTTATTCGTTTCAGCAATGTGACCGATTCACCGCCGACTGAACACGCTGCAGGCTTCAGGAAACATCATGACAACAGTTTATTGCGGACAATGAAATATGATATTAAGCATGTTATGGCGAACGGGTCAGGGCGTTCAGTCGCCTCTCGCGCAAAGTGGAATCTGGGTCAAGTGGGGTTCAGACTTTCACTTCAAAAAGTTTAAATGATATTTTATACCCAAAGGTTGAAACCACACCACCTTCAACCCGAAGCAGATTTAAGCTCATTAGGCTTTAGGTGAACTAACTCATCAAACTAGTGAACTTGCTTTCTTGTGATTAGCTCTCCAACGAGCCTCTGTCGTTGAGATTTGCCTGTTATTTACTTCGCCGTCGCCCGAGGGACACTATTAAAATTCAACCCATTTGCCACGTTTACGATCTTTCTACCTCTGGATGATAAATGGTGACGGTATGCATGAGCCACCAGGCCCTAGATAAGAAAATCTAATTTTGAAACTTGAAAGATCAGCGTTCCCAAATCATTTTCAGCCCGCGTGGAGAGAAATATCAGACTGTTTGTGTCAACATGGTAATCCTCGCTCTGGAAAGCTACGTTTCTACCCGAGGCGGAGCAGCAGTCAATCAGCATGCTTCATAATGCTTGATAATTGATGAGGTTTTCCAAAGTGAGTGCTTCCCAAACTCTTCTTCCCCTCTCCGTCTCCTTTCTGGCGTGCAAATCGTTGAGTAAGATTAAGCCCAAATCTTGGTTTAATATGCAGGTGCGTCTCAGTAAATGTGAGAATTCTGGGAAAATAAATATATTCATATTCTAAAGAGTCAGTACTCATAAAGATGCACTTTTTAAGTGTTTTAGTTTAGATCAGTTAGTTTTTCTTTTTGTTTTGTTTTGTTTTATTCTTTTATAATGTACGGAGGCCCAGAGGGCAGCGGTCCCCAACCACCGGGCCGCGGACCAGGACCGGTCCGTGGACCAATCGGTACCGGGCCGCGCAAGAAATAATTAAATATGTCCGTTCTATGTATCGAGTCCAGAGGAGCTTTTATTTTCAAAATCCTAAACCTGAAGCTGTCGGTTAAGTTTTGAAATGTTTTACTCTGTGTTGTACTCAATCACAAATTTATTGACAGAACCTGACTTAGTGTCGTGTTTTGATTGTCGATTCTATGTAGCATTGTGTTTTTGTGTATGTTGTAAAGCACTTTGAAATGCCTTGCTGCTGAAATGTGATCGATTGATTGATTGTTTTAGTTTAAACTGAATTATTTTGGAAAACAGCTTTCTTTACTTCCTGGTTGTGTTTCTCTCATTATCCTCTTAACATTTGAGAAAACACACAACCAGTAAAAGTGCATGTTTGGATGAAAGTAAACAACGATGTTGGTTCACACCAAATGTTTCCTACCAGCTATTTTTGGACGCTCTCCTGCAGGATGACACGGTTTTCTTTCTAATGTCCACAGTTCAGGCCCAGCCGAGTTGGCTGCTAAGTCTTTATTTCATCTCTTTTTTTTTGTGCTTTTTGTAGTTTTTGTTGTTCAACGCCAACGCTCTCACGCTGTGAGAACTCGCACACACTCACAGAGCTGAAATGTTTACATTTCTTTCCATATCATTGTGATCGCGTCCCACAATGCCTCTGTTTCCCGTAAAGAAGCAGCTCCTCTTGGTGAACTCAAGTGCAGTAAAGAAATGGTTGCTGAAAGAAGAAAATTTGAAATTTTTTCCAGCATGAACTCACATGGATGAGTTTAACCTTCATCAAGGGTCGGTGGCTAGTTTTACATTCGCATCTCAAGTTGCTGTGTTTACCAGTAACAATACATTTCTCTGTATTTTGAACCTCAAAAGGTTTAAAACTTTTGTTTTAATTTCTTTATGGCACCACAACATCAGTCCAAGTCCTTTAGTGATGTTGTTTTAAAATGTCTGATGGCACTTCGACTATTCGGTACTTACAAAGGTAGCGCTTTTGATAAAATGTTTCCGCAACATTGCCTCAGGAACACAAGAAAAAAACAGTAGGTAAGAAAGTAAGAATTGATAAAGGTTAAAGGAGGAAAAGATAAACTACTCATGTTTCCATTAAATCCGATATATCTGCTGTCTTTTGTTTTGATAGCTTGTGAGACACATTTAAAAGCAACCCTGTTAATATAGTCTACTCTGTAATCAATTTTTCTAGCTGGAAATGTTAAAAACTGCCTTTGGAAATCCCAGAAAGTGATCCAGTTGGTGAATAAATGACAAAGTAGTAGCAGTTCCTAACAGCAGCCCAGTCCAGTAACTTCCCAGCATCCACTCCCCGTTGATGAGGCCGACCTCAGCGGTGCAGAGCCCATAAATCAAACCTCTAGATGGATCAGCTCACACCAGACCAGTGATTCTAACTGGATGCCCCTGTAGCTAACAAAGCACCAATGTCTGGCCAATCTGGCTCCGACTGATCCATTTTACAAGGTCCAAGTCCAGGAAACAACTGAAACTCTTTTCTGAATGACCAAATAACTACGAAATGTAAAAGACGTCACCGCCATGGATTGCTGACCTTATGATCATTATGTGGTGCTTGTGTCACCAGGATCTTGGGATTTAACAATTTGCAGAAGCGAGACAATCAAAAACAGACGACCAATAGATTGAAAACATAACACTTTCTGTCAGTCAGCTGGTAAATAAATTATGGAGGATATTTTTTTCACACTTCTACCAAACTCTAGCCTGATAAAAAAATAAATAAATAAGTTAAATAAATGAATGAATAAAAAAGCAGCCCCTCGTTCTTACATTTTGTTTGGCACAGAGGGTCGTAGTTAGAGGTGCAGACTGTCTTGAGGTTTTACATTTCGCTAACGTTTAGCTGTGATCACGTGCTAGTTCCACGCCAAGACGCTCACTGGGAATTGCGTGCGCCGTGCTTGTTCCTATCCTCAGCTGCCGTCGCTAAAAGCGGCGCAGAAAATCAGCGTCATCATTCACAACTTTTCCTTCTGTTTGCCGATTGGAAAGTCTACGGGAGAAAATCCAAGTCAATGGGAGAAAGCCCAGACGGAGCGACGAAGCGAGATGAGAATTGAAAGCGTTGGAAAAAATCAAAATAAAAAAGAAAAGTTGAAAATGAAAACGAGCTGCATTTCCCTGTTAAGCAGCTCAAAGCAACAGGGAAATAGTAAATAACCGTGTATTTCTTCATACAGAAAAAAAGAGCTCTTATTTGTCAGAGTACAAATACGGGATCTTGGCTAATTACTTCACTAAAAAACAAAGGTTCACGCTGCAACAGCCTCACTTCTGGGAGAGGAAAGAATTTGTCAAAGCTCGATGTTCACTGTTCAGCGCTTCACCTGGAGGCCTGTTCTCAAATCTAAAAAAAAAAACAAAAAACCATATAATAATAAAAAAATCTTCTGTACCGGTGTTAGTGAATCTTGCAGCTCAGCGTTGAGCTCCAGAATCCCAGCACAGCTCCACAGACATCTGGGTAAAGAAGCGCACAGACTGCCGGGGCTTTGCAGCGCAAAGCTCAAGTCAAACAGAAATCTACTTTTGGGACAAGGCTAAGACGCTCAACTGCATTCCCGTTTTACAACTTTATAAAGGATGTAGAAAAGTGGACGGCAATGCCTACAATTGACTTCCACTCGTCTCCTGTGACCTGTTTCTCATGCGAGACTTTTTTTTTTTTCTAAAGCGACCACCATCTGCTGCTCTCTGCAGCAGAAAGGGCTCAATAAAGTCCTCTGAACCTCTGTTGACTTTCTGACATCTCAGCGCAGTGCAGCGCCGTCCAAACGCTCCGGAGCCTCACGCTTATGGATTCAGAACCATCTGCGCCCGTCATAAAAGTGACTCGTGGAAAAAAAATATTTTCATGAAATGTTTGTGAATTAAGCTCGGAGGACGGATCTGAAGAGCACGAACGATTCAGAATGCGTATGAGATTATTGGGGGTGAAATTCCGCATTATCTTGTAAAATAAGATGAATTCTTTGGATTTTTTATTTATTTATTTTTTTACATTACAAATGTTTTCACTTTTTACGTAATACAACTTAAGAGTCAACGTGTTAGACAGCAAGGAAACCGACAAACTTTGATTGGGAACCAACGAAAAAACACATTATCAGCCATTTTAAATATTTTTCCAAAATTATATTTACCATTTTGTGGCGCCAGAAAATGCTAAATATAATTTTGGAAAATGTGTCGTTCCATTTTCAATTTCATTTTCCTTCCTTACTGGGTCAATCCCCTTCACAGCTGTCTATGATGGCTGTTGTTCAGCGCTCTCTAAATATGTCGCTCCTGGCAACTTTTGTTTGTTTTGTGCTGGTCTTTCCTGCTTCATATCTGGGCCTGCACAGTGGTGCACCTCTTGGCCAAGTAGTACCACTAGAGATAGGCAACGACTCTCCTGCAATATTGCTAGGAAAACTGGATAAAAGCAATCAATATATAAATGTATAGGTGGAAAATAATATATCCATCATAAGCTACGAGCGCGAACACGGTTAAAACGGGAAAGGATCCTGAAAATGTCACGTTTTCCGCCTCTGAGGGCCAATGCTCTGACTGTGCTGTTTTGATAAAAGTGGAGTAAAACCCAGGGTTGCAGATTTCCATGTCCCAACCCCGTAGCGCTGGAAAAGAGAAAAGAATGCTGTAATAATATGTTGCTTTGCTGCTGGTTTGGCTTGGCTCTCTGCCTCGGTGCCATGTTGTCAACGCAATAAAGCGTCTCAAACTCCAGCTGGAAGGCGAGATGCTTATTTCCAGGCGTCTTCGTGCTCACAGGCACTTCCGTAGCGCAGCTTACTGCGAGTTGCCATAATTAGCAGTTGTCCACGAAGAGCCGCGCTGGACGCCTCGTGTGATGTGAACTATGGCAAGCCGTTTTAACATAAATTCGGTTTCGTCTGGCTATCCGTAATTACATTCTAGTTGTCTAAAAATGCATTTTGACCAGACAAAACTACATTTCGACTATTCCGAATGGTAATTTAAGGTATCTGCATTTACATTCTGACTAGTAAGAATAAAAGATATCTTCAATTACATTTTGACGAGTCAAAATTCCTTTCGAGATATCTCAAATGACGTCACTGGATCCGTCATTTGACGGGACACATGTTGTCTAGCCATTATTTGCTTCTAAGATATCTATAATTCAGTTTTCACTGTACAAAACTGCATATCTCCTATCCAAAAATAAATTTAAGATATCTTGAATTGTGTTGTCATTCGAGATATCTTTAATTAGAATTATGACTAGTCAAAACTAAAATCGAGATATCTTGATTTTACTTAATGACTAGTCATAATTTAATTGAAGACATTGGGGGGAAACACATAATACCGACCCTTTAAAACTACAGCCTAAGATTGTGACCTCTTGTTTACAAATTAGGTGACATTTAGGTCCAAATTAGTCAAGAGGAGATCAATTCATCTTCATTAAAACACTAAACTGGTGTAGCTAAGCGAGCTAACAATGCCGTTTTATTGAGCCGCTGCACCTTTTATCCCCCCTCCTCGTTTCTCCATGAGCCACTACTGACTAAATACCCCTAATAACCAACACGCATGAAGAAAATGAAGATGAACGCGTCGCCGTCTGGTGGAGAAACGGATTCCTGGTTGGATGGCGTGGCGCTCCCCAACCCACCTTTCTTTATTTTGGCCTTTAACAGCATTGTTGCACTGTGGCTCACATGTCTCAGTCAAATTATTCAACCCTCCCCCGCCCCCCTTAAGCCCCTCTCAGCGTACTTCCCCCACCCTGGGCTTGTCTGAGGAGGCCTGAGGACTCCTTTGTTTACTTCAGAGAAAATGGAGCAGGTGCAGGAAAAATGGAGCCAACAAATGGCGCGGTGTGAGACATGCTTCAGGTGGAGGTGCTGTTGTCTTGTGTTAAAAAAAAAAAAAAAAGAAAGTAACAAAAAATAGAATAATAATCTGACCAACTGAAAGTTTAGTAATGGTGAGATCCAGCATGGGAACTCCACCGAGGGTCTTAAGGAAAAGGTCAGAGGGGTCAGTCTGCTGCAGCGGTCAGCCCATAGGTCAACTCCCCCCCTCTCTCCCTCCCCCAGCACTGGATTAACTACCACTGCCTCCTCGTCTCTGCACTGTAAAATTTTCCAATTTCAGGTAATGGAACTCGTAAAACAACGTTATTGGAAATGTCAACGGGATGAAAAAGGCTGGACATAAAGTTCTGATTTACTGTCTTCCAAAAGTATTCACACCCCTCTTCATTTATATTTTGTAACACTTTGTTGTGCTTCATTAGGATTTATTTTTTCTGCGATAAACTAAAACGCCTTACTGCATAATTGTAAAGTGATAAAAGGGAAATAAAATGTTTATTTCCTTTTGAAAATTAAAAACAGCAAAAGAAACAGGTTTAGATGTATGTAGTCGCCCTTTTTGCTGCAATTTACTGCCAAAGTGACTTTATGAGTTTCCCACTGGAGAAATTCGTCTTGAATAAAGGGGTGGTTCTGCACCAAGGCACCCGAACAGAAAACAAGCCACATAAATTTTGGAAGTGCGTTAAAATTGAAGTTCTTCAAAACACAACAATCTGAAGATTGAAAATTGAAAGAGTATCAATTTACTTTTGTTTCTGTCCATTTCAATTCAATTTCGAATTCAAAAATACTTAATTGATCCCAAAAGGAAGTTAAGTTTCTCTCTGACTAAAGAGGAATAAACAAATGTTTCATACATTTCTGTTGGAAATAAAGGAACTTTTTGGCCTCCTCCCTGTACACAAACAAAGAAGTAAGTACTTGTTTAGCATCACACCAAAAGTTTTTATTCTGCTTAAGGTTGCAGTATCATGCAAAATAAACTTTTTTGAGCTTTACATAATGTTTATATAGTTATTCACCTCATCAAAAACACACCTGGAGTGTTGCTTTAAAAATTCCTTCATCTCCATGGCAACCGTTTATCTGTGAAAAATGCCTGAGTGAATCTAGCGCCTACTTTGAGGCTTCAGCTTTCAAGCTTCTGCCTCACAGAGCATCCGTTCTCTGTGACCAACCCACTCCTTCAGACTAGCCAGCAGCAATTAGCAAACAGCTTGTGGAGCCGCGTTTCTGTTTAGGTTATCATGTGAGCCACTTCTCCGTGAAACACTGGTAAAAACGTTGTTAATGGGTGAATAGAGGAGCCATGTTGGGATGACTTCCTAAAGAGAAGGAGTTTCTTAAAGGGACAGAGACCCAATTTGAAGGCGGTACATTACAAAATCAAATTTCTTTTAAGTCATGTTTGACATATACGGCTTTTTTTTTTTTTTTTTTTTTTTTTTTAGAACATCTGAAGCTAGAGAGATGATTTAACCTTATGTATTTCATTTGAAAGTTCCCTGGCTTCACTGTTGCTGCTTGGACTGAGTTCAAGGCTCACGGCCTTCTGTGTCTTAAGGAGCTCCCTTTGCAAAAGGCCTTTGTCTTCTCACTGGCATGCTTTAGCGTCTGCTTCTGGCAACAATCTCATCTTGTTGCCAGAGTGAATGCTCTGAAAGAAAATGTTAACTTACTTGGTGAGATATTTCTCTTTCTTGACTGCAAATGTGAGAGTGTGAATCCAGCCTGAATCTAGTTTTAAAAAAACATAGGTGCTTACACTGTAAAAAGTAATAAGTTCACTTTACTTAAAAAAAGTTAGGAAACCGATTGCCTCAAAATCTTCAAGTAAAGTAGCTAATTCATTTTAAGGTGTTAATGCTAAAAATAACTATGTTTAGACCACTCAGATAAAGGCAGTAAACCTGAGTGCCGTTAACTCAAAATCATTAATTGGGTTAACTGTAAAATATTCATTCAGACAACTCATGCAATGGCAGTAAACTTGAGTGCCGTTAACTCAAAATCATTAGTAAAGTTGACTATAAAATGTCAATTATGACTACTTGAAATTGTGAGTTATGTCAATTAAGCAGTACTCATAAAAATAAGTTATACTTACACGTTTAAGTGTTCACATTACTTGCAAAATATCAGGAAACCGATTGCCTTGATATGTTCAAGTAAGATGAACCAAAAGTGTTAAGTTATTGGAACGAAGAGCCAACAGACAACAGTTTGAATGGAAAAAAATGTTTAATAATTAAACAAGTTTACCTTAAATACAAGGTTCTCAAGTGTGGTTACATACACACCTGGAAACAAAGTTTTCCATAGACTTTTTTTAGGGGAAAAAAATGACATGACTTTTTTTCTAGGGTTGCCTTCAATCTAATATTGAATCCTTCAAATGGCCCTCAGTCTTTAAAACTTTGAGAATCCCTGATTAAATGTCTTTGTTGACTGGTGTGAAACAAAAACTCAATTCTCAATACTAGAGCCCAACATTTATCATAACATTGATAAAGTAAATAGTGAAGTAGTGAAGTGAAGTAAGGTTTCTCCTCATTAACATAAAACCATTTAGTAGTCTGCAAATGCAATGATGCTCTCTCCAACAAAAAAAGAATCAAACAAGAAATAAAAATCACTTTTCCAATAAGGGTAAAGGTATCAACGTTGATCCATAATGTCACATCACATTCACTCATTGCATCAGAAGATTTTTGAGTGATTGTATTTTTGGTTTTAGGGATTTATGTCCAAGTGAGAGAAGCACCCTTTGGATGAAGTCAAAGGTGTACTTCAGTTGTTGAGGGTACTCCAAATTCAGAGAATAAATAAGTCCAAAGAGCAAACACATGGCATGTGGAAGATTTCCAAGATCATTCATGACAAGACTTCCTTCCAAAATGATGGCAGTACTTGAAGACTGGAGGTGCAGTGAGTCAGTGAAGGCCAGCCTGTCCTCAGGAATGATGGTCAGGATCCCAATGGGGGTGTGAGACACATCTGGGTCTTCGCAGTCCTAACAACAATAGAAGCAACACCACAATTACATATCAACATAACACTTCTTTAGGGTGACCAGATTCCTCTTTACCCGGATATGTCCTACTTTTCAGACCTAAAAAAATGTCCAGGGGGAATTTAAAAATCGTCAGGGATTTTGGTCAACTGCCTCAAAACACATTACATAGCTTACAGTGCATTGTGATTACACTGCCACTCCGTTCCACTACTCCATTCCAGGTTTCTTTGTATGGAAAAGAAATCGGTAGCACATGTACACACGATTTCTTGTGCTACCGCTGGTTCTACCCCCCAAACCCCCCGTCTCCCCCATCTCCACCCCCCGTTGGCGCATGTGTGTCCGCCGATTCTACCCCCCCGCCAACAAAAAAGGAAGTGTCCTCCTTTTCAGAAACCCAAATCTGGTGACCCTACACTTCTTCATCATGGCTGCTTCTCCTACAGTTTACAGCTGCCCTACCTATGGCAGTCTACTCATCATAAGCCTTCTATAACAGTACAGCGGCTTTTTTAACCCGCCAACATCTTTATCCTTATCCCTTTTCCTTTTTTTGTTTTGCGCCCCGGACAGCTTTTTTGCTCTGCCGCTCCATCTTGTTGCCACTAAATAAACATGATATTTTCGACTAACGTTAGTCCCAGGCATCGCTAAATCATTACACATAAAGTTAACCTCAAAACCTGGACTTACGGATGAATTATACGGCCGAGATAACGAATATAAGTTTGCTAAAAAACAGTGGGACTTACCGTGACAAAACTTAGCTGCAGCAACCGTCGTATTGTTGACAGTTTGGAGCTTCTTTCAAACACGTCGTCACTCGTCAGTGTCCAATGCGCATGTGCGTTCAACGAGAGCTGCCGAATGATGCCGAGTTTTTTGCTGGTTATGCAGATGCGTTTTGTTCACTCATAACTCCAAGTTCGGGTTACTTGCTGCTGATGAGTTTGATTACTTGCCTCAGTAGAAAGTTGTCTTTGCTAAGTTTAAGTTAGTATAGTCAACAGAGTAAGCTGGAATGAGTTCAGGTCACTTTTCTTTTTGAGTACACTTTACTTTTACATTTTACAGTGTACAAAGAAAAAGAACAATCCTGTCTACATATCGTAGCACATCTGTTGGAATAAGCTGAAACATTCTGTTATCCTGCAGATGTTTCCAGAGACCGGCAAGATTAGGATTTTATGAACTTGCTAATTTGTCTGGTTGTTTAGATGCATGTGGGGCATTCAGACTGAGAAATTTTATCTTTTTATTTGCTAGTTTCTAACTCAGTATTTCTTGAAATGACCCATAATTGATACTTTATTAGCTACAACATTTAGGCTGTCAGACTAGATGCACTTTCTCTTTCTGCTTGTTTGTTCCGACAATGTAAACAATAGTGAAATCCATATTTCTCGCAAAAATTGTAAACACTCCCAGCGTCTCAATTCAGACTCAGACAACATGAGTCAAAGTTTCAACCTTGATCCAGCCTACCACGACGCCGCCTGGCCTCTGGCCTCCAAAAACAGAATGAGAATGAAACTTTTAAACGCTCACTTCAAAACCTACTCCTGTTTTTAAAAGTTGGTTGCACACGGTTGACGTTTTTGTCTAGGCATTTTGTCAGAATCCGTTTGAGAGCGAGTGCACAGCTTCCTTCCACAACATCACATGGGTAGAGAGCAGAAGGGCTGAAACAAAGACAAAGAGAAGCATCTGTATGCATCACTGAAAATAATTTCTTTACCCCAAATGCCAGCTCTGGTCCACGCTAACCTGATGCTCAGCATCCTGACACGGATGAAGTGAAGGCAGACACTTTGCGTCAAAGGGGGCATCTGCTTTTTTCTTTTTTGAAAATTGCGTTTACTCATTTCCTTTTCGCTCCCAGCGGGAAGCTTGTGGCGCAAATACATTTGAAAAGAGCTGCACCGTGTCTCCGTGGGTGTCTGTCTGTGAATGATGTGCCACTGTGTGCTTCCCACATTTTGCTATTTGAGATCCGGGCCTCTCTACCAACCCGGTGCTGTCCTCCCACGGCTTCCGACCATCCTTCCTCTCTACGCCAGCCTGCAGAGCGAAGAGCCTCGTCTGTCGCAGGGTTTTTTAGAAATGTTGCTCTTATATGGGCATTCTCGGAAACATTGGAAATCCACCTTATGTAAGAGAACGATCCTGTTTGTGAACTAAACTGAGTCGGAATGATGTGTTAGCGGGAGCGCTAAAAATAAATTGGGTCTGTTTTGGCCCTCGCAGCAGAATGCAAATATATCCAGATTGCTGTGTTTTTTTGTGTTGATTTTTTCTCGTCTTGATTTGAACAGATTTGGGAATTGATGAAAGCTAAATTAGAGCAGCAGGTATTTATTAATCATTTAAAACATCAACATATGACAGGAGAAATATAATGGTGCCGAATGAGGGTGAGCATTCTCATCGTCATTTGGGGATTTAAAATGCGTGCTAAAGTTTAATTCAAAAATGATTAGCATCATTTCAAACCCAATGCCTTGCAAAAATATTCAAATTCCTTGATTTAGTTTAGCAATTTCAGTATGAATCCAGCTGTGCTTGTGAAAGCCTCAGAGAACATTGGTGAGTAAAAAAAAAAGGAAATAAAAACATTATTACAGCCAGGAAATACAACAGAATGTTTTCCAAAATTATATTTTCCACTACTGTCAGGGAGACAGTAGTGGAAAACGTTAGTTGGCGCACTGTTGGGTTGCAACTGCAAAACATCCTAAACTGACAGGATACACTAGCTGTGTTTCCATTACAGGTATGTGCAAAACTTTGTTGTAAGATCAACATTTAGCTAATGAAATGTTGTCATAAAATAAGCAGCACAATTAAAATCACACCTTAATAAGTTATTAGAAAAAGTGCCACGCTGTCATCCTCCTACCACTTCCTGTTGTCTTCTTTGTGTTTTCCGCCAGTAGTACGGTACAGTAGTTGATCACATGTGATGTGAAAACAGTTTCCTTTGCAGGTTTGTGAAATACACTCATTTCGATTTGACTGAAAGCCCACTTTGTCCTAATGGAAAAAAAAAAAAATTCATAGAAAGAAATGTTAGTTTTTTTGTTTGTTTGTTTTTTTGTTGTTCAAAATGTCAAATTTCTCCATTTAGCAAATGTATTCCCGTAAATTCGGAATTCGAATTTCTGAAGTTAAACGGTTACTGTAAGTACAACTACTGTTCTGTTGATAGAATAACTTATTTGTACATCCTATAAAAATCTGGCCTTGATGGAAGAATTGGAAGAGGAAAAGCAGTTGTTGCAAGAAAGTTAGGGGGAAAAGCAAACGTGGAGAAATGCTCTCCGTTTAAACCAGAGCAAAGCTGATGTTTTGGGCTTATGTGTGAGAAGCTCTCACAAAACCAATACCTCACTTGGTAAAACTCCGTGGCAGCATAATACTGTGGAGTTAACAGAAGCAACAGGAAATACAATACTTGAAGAACTTTGTTAGACGTTGCAGACTTGAGATTGGGGTGGAACTTCCTTTTTCCAGCAAGACCTATCTCACATTTATTATTTAAGATAATACAACATAGAGACGGCTAGCCTGTTAATTTCCAATAAATATTGTTCTGTAAGACAATGACCAAAAACCTAATTGGTATCTTTGCTCAGACATTCTTTTGGAAGACACACTTAGAGAAAATTTACTGTAAGTTTGTCTCCATTTCAGAAAATCAACATTTATCCACACTGCCAACCAACTTAGTCAACTTTGTCAGGGAATGTACAAATTTTTTATAAATATATATATATATATATATATATATATATATATATATATATATATATATATATATATATATAATCTGTGCAGCAGACAACATAAACTATATGTAAATAAACAACTTCCTCAGGTGTGTTATGAGGGATTTTTGTATCTTTGAAGACCTGAGATGAGATGTTAAATGGATTGTGGCAGAGCAACACAAAAAAGTGGATAAATATGAAGTGGTATGAAAATTATGCCTTGTTTCACGTTTCAATCTGAATAGGCTGGAGTGGATTGGTTTTTAACACCTGCTGAGTCTATACTTTGTAGAACAACCTTTGGTTGAAGGTAAGCTCTAAATCTTTTCTAAATCTCATCTGTAGACTAAAACAATTGCCTGCTCTTTGAGGTAAAATAGCTCAACAACTCAGCCAGACGGGATGACAAGCAACCATGAACATCAGCAAGGTTCTCAATGTGAGTTAGAAGCAAAAGCATCTAAAGCCTGAGTCATCGTGCGGTCCGGCAGATTCACAAAGCGAACAATATTCCAAGAATACACAGAAAGAAAACACAGCTAGGTAGAAGGGACCAATGCTATGCAACATCTTCATAAACTTGAATTAATGCAGTATGTTATATATTGCATATTGTATGTACTGGAGGCTTTGCTGCAGTGTGGGTGTCTGGCGTTTTTGCAGAAAAACAAGCAAGTGTCTGACTCCACACGTGAGTTCACCTCCTGCCTTTTGCATTCAGTCTCATTAATTTGATAATGTGAAACTGTTAATGACCTCCTCGGAGCTCTAAGTGTTAATGCACTTCAGTGATTGCTTGGCTGAAAGCAGGAGGCTTTATTTTTTGCGGCCTGAATGGGGGGGGGGGATGAGTCAACTGCATTGAATCACCGGTTCAGAGAGATGCCTCTACAGTCACTGCTCCTGCAGTAAAATAGACGCAGTGATTGGTTGGGTACGCTGGGGGCAAGAAAACAACAACAATAAAAAAAAAGGGGTTATTTCTTTTCCTGTCTCCTCGAGAAACTGCAGAACATCCATGTATAAAACACAACCCTGATCTTGCTAAAAGTGAACAGAAGCAGAAAAACCTGGCGGTAAATACATTCAGACATGAAGTGGAGGAAAGCAGTAGGTTGAAATTAGAGACATGCAGCCTCTTACTGACTGATACATAACATATTCTGGTAGTTGTTGCTTTAACACACTTTAAAGGAAGACAGTTGACAGTAGAAGTTAGCATTTTGAAATTAAATTTGACAAAATTCTTATCTGAAGCTGACATTTGAGTGATAATGCAAGTTTGTATTTCTACCCATATTAGTAATTTAGTAATTTAGTATTAGTAATTGACTACCTTTAATTTAGTAGCTGTATTTATGCCTAACCCCGATATTTTTCCTAACCCAAACCATTACTGGAAGGAATGTGTTAGAGTTACATTCCTAAAACTAACCTAAACTAAAACATAATTCACAACTGACCTCTAAATCTGACCCCTGACCTTAAACAAGGGGGTCCATCATATTAAGACCCAACTTTGGCTGCCATAAGCACATTTGGTTTGTAGAAGGTTAGTAAATGTGCCATAAATGGCACACATAGTCGTGCTTTTGTATCTTGTGGGGACTTTACATTGACTTCCATTCGTTTTTCACAACTTAACCCTAACCATCACATACCTAACCAAAACTCAATTAACACCTTAGTCCTAACTCTTAACCCAAAAACAGCAATTCCCCTCATAGGGACCAAGTTTTGTCCCCACAACCTCATAACATTAACTAGGTCCCCACAAGGTCATAAAAACCTGGTTCACACACACACACACACACCCACACACACACACACACGCACACACACACAAACACAGGTTTGTATTTTCACCCATATTAAGACTTTGCATTGACTTCTACTCATTTGAACTGCCTTCATACCCAACCCTCACTCTGACCCTTACTATTCAATAAATTAGACTGTTATTCATCCATCCATCCATCCATTTTCAATTCATCCTTTGTCTCTAACGGGGTTGGGAGGGTTGCAGCTAACGTTCCGGGCGAGAGGCGGGGTTCACCCTGGACAGGTCGCCAGTCTGTCTTTCAACACAGAGACATACAGGACACACAACCATTCACACACTCACACCTAGGGAGAATTTAGAGAGACCAATTAACCTGACAGTCATGTTTTTGGACTGTGGGAGGAAGCCGGAGAACCCGGAGAGAACCCACCATGCACAGGGAGAACATGCAAACTCCATGCAGAAAGACCCCGGGCCTGGAATCGAACCCAGGACCTTCTTGCTGCAAGGCAACAGCTCTACCAACTGCACCACTGTGCAGCCCTAGACTGTTATTGAAAAGCCAATTTATTTATTTTTAGGAACTTTATCACAAAGTGAAACACATTAACAGAGATATTTGTTTCTGTTAATTGTGACAGGAATGAAAACATATTTAAATCAGAATATTAAGAACTATAAAATTATATTTTTTATACCAAAATGTGGGCTTAATGAAAAGTATATTTAAATCCTGCTTAAGGGTTGTTAATTTTGAAAAGGTACTTTTAATTTGACAGATGAGACTCATCAGAGAGCGTGTTCTAATTTATTGAATGTAAATGTATATTCCAAAGCCAAACCATAACTTAAACTTAATTCAGACCAAACCTCTAACTAAACTCCTAAAAATTGTTTTATGGGTCATCCCACATTGGGCCTGGAGTTCGGTTCACATAAGTTCAATCAGTCCCCAGAGAAATAGTAAAATGCCATAAAACGTCCTGAATTTTTAAAATAAATGAGTACACACACCTTAAATTGACATTTTAATCCCTTTAAATATCTATTTCTTTTTAGATCCACTGGCTCCAGCAGACTTTAGATTGAGTCAAAACAAAATCTACTTCCCATTGTAAGCGTACTAGTTTTTTTTTTTTTTTTTTTTGTTCCAGATTAATCTAGGTCTTGGTTCACACGTGCAGACCCAGTCAGAGGAGACCCGGCGTGTCGGCTATCCCTCGCTGTTCCCTGACACACTTGCAGAACCATCCAGAGTCATCTGAGCCTGTCGGACAGAAAACTGGCAGCAAAATCCCTGTGAATACAAGAACAATTGTTTTTAACTCAATTGCTTTTAGCTCGATAAACGTGTTGGCATTTTTATTTTTCATTGACGGTGCAATCAGCATGCACACAGTGTATTCCATTCCGCTGCTGCATTTGTGTTCTCCAGCACAAACACTGTTCAGTTTGGCTAAAAGCAGAAGGCAAAGAAGATGCAAATGTTTGCTTGATCCAGAACCTAAAGAACAGAAAAAGTACCGGAGAAGGATGACAAATACCAGGAGGATGATGAAACTGGAGTCAGGAATGCTTGAGAACCCGAGTGGGTTAAAATTACAGCAATTTACTGCATCGGTATGAAATAGAAAGTTGTGATAAACGCTGAGCTCAGCAAAAACAAAGGTGTTTCCCAACCCACGGATTCCAACTCCTGCTATTTCCCTCTTGGCAGATGATGAACGGAGTACAATCAGAAAACAACGCCACAACTGATAGGTATTTCTCAAACCTACATAAAAAGAGAACCACAGACAACGTTTATGAGTTTTCAACCAAGCTTCTGCAGAAGGAGAAGACACAGCAAGCCACTTCTCCAAGGTGTTTCCATGCGTTCTGACTCCCCGCAGCAGAGCCTGTCTTTTTATTAAGCATGAGAAAAGATGGGAATCGGGAGTGAAATGTGGGAGAGCGATAAATAAAAACAAAACATTCTGAAAACATTCTGAAACAAGGAAGAACTACATTCTACACACAAGCAGTTTAAGGAGTATCCCAAGATAAGAAGCAGCTGCAGCTTCAAGGTTTAGGGGAAAAGCAAGTTTTGTCTTTCACACAGTTTAACAAATTCCTCCTCTCTAGGGTGTGAATACTAAACCTATGAATGAAAGGCAAACTGGTAACTACAAAACATAATTATTCCAACAGTAACCAAGGTAACTTGCTTTTCACAGGGTTTCTGAAGGTTTCTGTATCCTGGTACACAAATGGAAAGTTGAGTGGAACGAGAAGGTTTGGCAGAAACAATGAAAATGCAGCATTGATTATGGACAATTCAAACTGTAGAACTGCAGCAGAAATTTACAAGGAATGAACTGCAGCTGCAGTCGGGGCTTCAATGGCCTCCACATAAAGACGTAGTCAGGACATCATGGGCTGCAACTACAGCAGTTCGCATCTTAAACCCCAAAGACAACACCTTAACTGGACAAAGAAGAACAAATGATTGTCTTTTGAAAGAAAAGTAATTTAAGTAAGACATGCAGACAGAGCTCCAGCCAAGTACTTCAGACTGGCCCCACATTCTGTATTGAAAAAAAAAAAAAGATTTTATTGACTGGAACTAATATTCTAATAAAATATGAAACTGAATGGTGTGTTTTCATCAGATAACTTGCTGAGCCTGGTGGTTGGGGCAGTAGGGCAGTTGTTCATCCAGTGGTTCATCATGCTTTTGAGTTAAAAATGTTTAAAGGTGACAAGAAATTTGAAAATATTACCTCATAATTATATGTTATTGAAACATTAGAAGACAAATACCTGAACACCAACTGTGGCGTCTTAAAAAAATGCAACATTTAAAAGAGACTTACAAAAAATAAGCAACGTTTAGCCTGGTGGGGGGCACCAGTAAAGCCTGGTGGCCCGTCAGGCTTATGGAGGAACCCTGTAATATATTGAAAAATTCACTTTTTGAATTGTATTATTCCAAGCCACTTGTAGCTGAGAGTTTGAACTTATAAACATATTTCCATCATGTACCATGTAAAGACTGCATGTTATTTTATCTGTTGATAAAATAATAATAATTCATAGCAGATAATAAAACAGCTGGAGGCCCACATTCATAACAATGTCTTTTTTTAAGTATGAAGTAAAGAACAGCTGATGCTATTATTGGTTATTATTGGTGTTTTGATTTGTCTCAGCTTTAAATAATTACTTTAAGTCTATTTCGTCCATTCTATCAAACTATTAGCTTGAAGTTAGTTGGTGTGTGTGCTGACTATCCGCCTCGTAAAACTCATTAATGGACCTTCACTTGACAGACCAGCTGTCCAATGGTTCCATGGAATCCTCTGGGCAACCAATAGCCTTCGGTTCCGAGCTGCTGCTGCTTGCTGATTGGCGGAAGGAGCTTCTGCCTCCCGAGTACCGAGTCCCGAGTCAGTGCTTCTCCTTTGGTCAAGGTTGCACTTTGCAGCTGCAGCAGGACGCGCACGGAGCGCCGCTTACTCACGGAGAGCAGCACCGATTATTATTATTAGCAGCAGCAGCAGTAGCTCTGCTCTCGTTTTAATACCGAAGCGTCATTCTAGGATCTCCATCCTCACGGTATATCCGCCATGGACGAGATGGAGGAAGAGTTAAAATGCCCCGTTTGCGGCTCCTTTTACCGGGAGCCCATCATACTGCCTTGCTCCCACAATATTTGCCTGGCGTGTGCGCGGAATATTCTTGTGCAGACCCCCGAAGCCGAGTCCCCGCAGAGCAGCCGAGCCTCCGGGTCCGGCGTCTCAGATTATGATTACTTGGATTTGGATAAAATGAGTTTGTACAGCGAGGCGGACAGCGGGTACGGGTCTTACGGGGGGTTTGTCAGCGCTCCGACCACCCCCTGCCAGAAATCACCCAACGGAGTCCGGGTTTTCCCCCCCGCCGTCCCCCAGTCCGGTCCGCAGCAGCACCTCCTGCCGCATCCGGCCTCCTTGCCCCCGATCCCCCGCAACTCCTGCATCACCTGCCCGCAGTGTCACCGCAGCCTGATCCTGGACGACCGGGGGCTCCGGGGGTTCCCCAAAAACCGGGTGCTGGAAGGAGTGGTGGACCGGTACCAGCAGAGCAAGGCGGCCGCCCTCAAGTGCCAGCTGTGTGAGAAGAGTCCGAAGGAGGCCACGGTGATGTGCGAGCAGTGCGACGTGTTCTACTGCGACCCGTGCCGCCTGCGGTGCCACCCGCCCCGCGGTCCCCTCGCCAAGCATCGCCTGGTTCCCCCCGCGCAGGGCCGGATCAGTCGCCGCGCGAGCCCGCGCAAGATCTCCACCTGCACGGAGCACGAGCTGGAGAACCTGAGCATGTACTGCGTGCAGTGCAAGATGCCCGTGTGTTACCAGTGTTTGGAAGAGGGAAAGCACGGCACGCACGAAGTCAAAGCTCTGGGCGCGATGTGGAAACTGCACAAGGTACGTGCGTAAAAACACGAAGGCTTTCTTTGAAGCGAACAGGTTTTCTTCACCTTTAGGCGGAGCAACAGGTCTGTCTTTAAAAAAAATGGAGGAAGCAGAAATTGATATGTGATTTTTAAATAAGTTTCATTCTCCTTTACTGGTGCGGTGTTCAGGGCTTATCTTGAGGAAAAGAAGGGAATCATTGCTTATGTGGAATCTTATATGAAAGGGAGACAAATCAGCAGCTGTGAATGTACAAAATACGATCTAAGGATGGTTTGGATGATGTGGCTCTTCGCTTTGGGTGGCAAGATCTAGGGGGGCGGCACAAGAAAAGTATTAGCTTAGCTCCTGTGTAACATGCAAATAATTTAAAGCAACACATGAAACATTTTCCGTTGTGCAGTTAAAGCGATTTTATTATGTGAAGTGATAAGCAGCGATGCAAAACCCCCCAAAAGTGAACGCTTTCGAACATGGATAGTGAGAGTGAGTGTTGCTTTGGAGAGGTGTGCAATACTCCGACCTGGAAGTGGGTTGGAATGCTACGTGCGGCGGCTGCGTCTTTGAATTTCTAAATTCAAAGACAATCTTCGACTGTCTTTGAATTAACAAAAAAAAAAGAACAAGCTCGGTTGTTTAAATATGATAGTCAAGGCTACATGGAGCTTGCTTTAAAAATTCAAAGAACATTAAACCTATAGATTAAGTTTTAAAATATTCAGCATAGACTTTGTTTTTTCCTTTTCTTTTTTGAAGATGGGCCCTGAAATGAGAAAATCAGTATAATTTCCAGAATTACAGAACTATGAGAATTGTAATACACCTTGTAGCGGTGATGGTGTGGAACAGCAGAGATGTTTTCAAAACCTTTAGCTAATCAGGCGAAGCCTCTTTTAGGGCTGGACGACACGGCTTCAATATAAAATCTTCAGTTTCTTTCAATTTTTTATTTTGATATCAAATCAGATTTACGACTAATCAAGTTTTGCCGTCACTTTTTTTCTCTTATAAAAATTCACAAGTGGACAAAAAAAAAATATGTTTAAAAACCGATATTATTTCAATGATCCCTTCTGTGAGTTGACCTGAATTCAAAGTTGAAAGAAACAAACAAGATGGCGGCCCGTGCGGACATCACTCTGAACTAGGGAAACCCAAGGAGCGCATTGGAGGGGAAAAAAAAAGAATCACATTTCCAAGAACTAATTCGTTCAGAACAGAAAATTCTAACCTCTCTGTGACATAAATTGAAAAAGATAGGTATATATTTCTTTTAAAGATCACAAAGTATGGCGTCAAGGTTGGCAGGCCTCCTTGCCATCACCCTTATCTTGCTTTTGTAAGTGAAGTTCAGATGCAGCCCTCTGGCGTAGATAAAGGAGGTTATTTTGGAACCCTCGAGTCGTCGTGGGCACCTTTATCTACGCCTCTGCACCGTCGACCCTTCACCTCCGCCGTCCGCTTTGCAGTGAAGAAAAACATAGAAGAGCCAGATTTAGCCCCCGCAACGCTCCACAAACACTGCAAACTCCCACACACACACACACACACCTACACGCACACACACACACACACACACACACACACACACACACACACATGTAGCGATGTAGGCAAACCCAGAAAACGTGACCAAACCGCTCACACAAAAACTCGACACAAAATCATCGCTTATGCTTTCGGGAACGCTGTCCTCGTTATTTACACTTGCAACGGAGTCCTGTACCTCAACAAAAAATGAAAAAGACAATGGGAACGTTTAACCAGCCTCCATTTTTATCATCTATTCTAGATGGAGCTGAGACAAGTCCATCATTTCCATCAATTTTAAAACTGATGGAAAAGTCAGAGGAGGCTGAGTGTCTGTCGACCTCGCGTGCTCTCGTTGTTTCACAGGTCTGAAATAGGAGCACAGTATTTTAAGAAACTAATCAATGGCAGCAGGGGCCGTTTTTGGCCTCCGTCAGCAGCACCTGGTTATTTCTGATGGAACAGAGTCAGACATGGAGACAGCTTACCTAATAATTTAATTGTGGCTTTAAGTATTTCCCCACAATTCTGATTTGTATCAGAATTTGTGTTTTGTATTATACAAAACACAACCTGTTTCTCCTTAAAGCATCATGTTAATATATATATATATGTATATGTATATATTTGACCGCTTGGGGGCGCAGCTGAGTCGTAATATATTATTAAGGAGATAGTGAATTATAACAACATTAAAATAACACAATGACATGAGGGAAAAGAGAAAGAAAATGTCGCTGAAATAAACAATTCACCCTATTAGCCCGGTCTTCAAAAGAAATACTTGTGTTATACCTCCATAATTCAGCTTTAGGGAGAAATGTATTTGAACATTAACATCCACTGCAGACTTAGAAAACATATTTAATGAACTGAGGAGGAAAAATATGAAAGAAAATAAAAAGACTTTTTACTTAGTTTCTATTGGATTAATCTCAACAGAGATTTTATTCTGCTAAGGTTTTTTGAAGTTGTGATGTTTTGTGATGCTGTGTGAGGAACTTTCATGCAGATTTTCTACCCACATCTGTACATTTGTTTGGTTTGAAGTACAGACGTTGTAGTTTTAAAGCACTGGGTCTTAAATCAGGGTTAAGTCAGCTGCTTTGATGCTGCCACAGTTTTCCCAAGTTCTCTTGTTTTGTTCATTAATATAAATTGATGCTATTGGGTTCACCACCTGAATCTCACAAAAGATCAATCTTTTCTCATTCTGTCATGTAGATCGTGTTGATCTGTTGAATATTGTGTATGTTTATATAAAATGTGGTCTGAGAAATTGTGGAGTTTGTTTGAAATAAGCGTTCTAGTTTTGAATAAATATTGAAAAAATAAATTACAGGAAATAATTTTATTTCCAGACTTTATTCACAGTCACATGATATAAGTTTGATATCCATCAATCAACCAAACAAACAATCAATCAACCAAACGACTGACTGATTAATGAACCAACCAGTCGACCGAACGACTAACCAACCAAACTAACATCCAACCAGTCGACCGACCAACTAACCAACCAAACTAACATCCAACCAATCAATTGACTGACAGACCGACTAACCAAGCAACTAACCAACCAATCGACCGTTTGAGCTCAAACTATTGATTTTCTAAAAGTTATTTAGACTTTAAAAGACTGCAATAAGTGAATTGACAACTTTTAAGACTTTAACAGTCTGGATAATTATGGGTATTATTTTATCTTAAAAGTTTAGGAGCCATGTATGTTTATCAACCTGTGTGTGTACCTAAAAAAACCCAAACGTTATTAATTCAACAATGAGAGGCAATATTGATGCTAAAACCAGAAAGAAGGAGGTGAAAGAAAGTAAAGTTTATCAAAGTGCCCTGACAAGGTTTCTGTGACGCATCGTCCTCTAATTACTGCTGTACACCGTCCCGCTCTGCATTCACCCCCAGGCTTTATCACATCAACAAAACCATCACATACGCACCTCTATTTTTCTCCTTCACGCTTCAACAGATCAAAGCTACTGCAGTTTGATCTCTGAGCTTTTCTTACCAGGTTGATGCATTTTTCATCATCGTCGTCGTCATCATCATCACTGGCTAATGTTTATAACGTGTTCTCTACACAAAGAAGCTTAATGAATCTACACTCCGTGTCACACATTTCTAGTATTCCATCTCTTTTGCTTTCTTCCTGAAAATTGTCATCGGGTTTTTTTTAGTCCGCATTCTTCACTGTCCTCTTGTTTATTTTTAGTGGGTAAGAGTTGAACAACCTGCCGTCATGGCAACCGAGTCCTTCTTGATGCTGTACAGAGCAACAGAGGTCTCTAAGACACCGGGAGCGGAGAGGAGTTCATCCCAGATGCTTTACGGTGCGTCTGGTCTCAACGACGAAGAAACCTCAGGGATTCATCTCCTTTCTCGCAGTGGATTGATGGCAGCGTGTCTAAAACATCACGCAATTTAATGTACCCAAAGTCAACCTTAGTAGCAGAACAGTGATTGAAAAATAAGAGTTTTATAGTGTGACTCATCCAGCTTTGTGATTAGACGACCGGTGATGTGTTGACAAGATGTCCGCTTTGTTATCGCATCATGATGAACTGTTTGCGACTCTTTGCTGATGCTATTAGAGGCCGCCAGGTCATCAGGTGACGTCTGGGTCAGACTGTGTCGCCTCAGAGCCAATCAAAAACAACCAGAAGATCTGTGCAGTCGACAGCTTCACCAAAACACAAATTCAGGCTTCCTACGTGGTTTTCATGTTAAAATGACAAATTTTTTACTGTTAAAGACAATATTGGTCAATTTGTGATGTTTAAATTCAAAGTTTGACCATTTTTTAATGCAGAATTGTCAGCAGGATATTTCTAGAAATGATGGATGAACAAGGATTAAGATCTATTTATACACCATTTAGTTAGTTTTCTTCCACACTTCTTAGGCCAAATTTTACTGGATGATAAATTGTTCTAGAAATTATTGCGACAAGCAATAATAGTGTCGTTTTGAGACGATTTTCAAGTAACATATTGATAATGAAAGTTCGTCCTGACTTATAAACTTGAATTTTGTAAAGAATGCTCCACACTGGAACTGGAAGACATTGTAGATATTCAAAATAAAATGCAACCAAACACAAAAAGATTAAATGGAAATCAAAACAACACACAACAGAAACCACAGATAAAATGGATTATGAAGTCTCTAAACAAAAATGGCCTTCATAAGTGACCCAGCTCGTTTCAGTTTGTAACGTGATTAATTGATTCATGAACTCCATCCATCCATCCATTTTCTTACACCCTTCTTCCCTAATGGGGTCGGGAGGGTTGCTGGTGCCTATCTCCAGCTGCGTCCCGGGCGAGAGGCGGGGTTCACCCTGGACAGGTCGCCAGTCTGTCGCAGGGCAACACAAAGACATACAACCATGCGCGCACACACTCACACCTAGGGAGAATTTAGAGAAACCAATTAACCTGACTCATGTTTTTGGACTGTGGGAGGAAGCCGGAGAACCCGGAGAGAACCCACCATGCACAGGGAGAACATGCAAACTCCATGCAGAAAGACCCCGGGCCGGGAATCGATCCCAGGACCTTCTTGTTGCAAGGCAACAGCTCTACCAACTGCGCCACTGTGCAGCCCTGATTCATGAACTGATTGATTAATTATTGCAGCATGCTTACGCGGGAGTCCTGTTTATTGTAGAGTTTAAGTCATTTCAAGGCGTTCCGGTTTGGTGCTTTTAATGCCAGCATGTGTTTGAGCCTAAGAAGAAAAGCAGGCCTAACTACAACAGACATGAAGGCAGCTCTCATCCACCATGGCCCACAAATAAGCTAATGAGGACAGACAGTGTAGGTGCTGGGACGACTATTAAAAATCTCATTACAGTCTCGAGGCTGATGTTGTCAGCTGCTTCTGGGTGCCTGCAGTCTCTTAAAACCTCAGCGCGAGTGAGGAGGAAAAGCTCAACAGTCGTGACGTCTGTCCTCCTCTAGTGTTTGGGCCGCTTGTCTTAACGAGACTCGCTGTCCGTTACATCCGTTGTGTTCACAGGGTTCTTCTGCCGGGTAGATAATCTGACTCACAGGACATCCACTCAAAGTGATGCTTAAAATGATGGGGTTGCTGTGGACAGAGTGCTAACTGTGAGTCAGGAGAAATGGCCTTTCTGTGGCTGGAACAGTTCGTGTTCTGTGGTCTGGGTACATGTTCGTCCTTTCTTTTCTCTTTTTTTCTTTATCGGAAAAGAGGAATAACATGTACGTTTTGCACCGTGACAGAAAATTCATAGGGAGAGAAAGTCGAAGGAACTCCACACCGAGTCAATGCAAAAATGTCTATAGTGACTAAGCTCATCGCAATAAGCAATCAATCAATCAATCAATCAATCAATCAATCAATCAATCAATCAATCAATCAATCACATGATGAATTAAAATGAGCTTGATAATTTCCACTTTGATGATTAATATTTTTTTAGAAGTTTCACAATTCATTTTATTCACGGTTTCAGTCGTGTGTGTGTGTGTGTGTTAAGTTCTGTTTTATTTATTGTTTTTGTTTTTGTTTTATTTCGAGCTCTTAAAACGTCTTCCATTTCCGATGCCTGGTGTTTTGTACAAAATTAAAGTTTATTCGTCTCTGACAGGGCGAACGTCTCTTTGGAAATGTATTTTATTTTTGCTTAACTTTCTGGTGGGAGCTTTTTTAGTTCAAAATGAGTCCTACCACTGGTAAAACACTGACTGCTGATAACCTCACCACATAACCCCACTTCAGAAGAATCTAAGAGATCACTTTAAAGTTAAATGGATAAAAATGTGCTTATTTTATTTGCTAATACAGGTTCCAGAATGTAAATCTAATCCAGAATCTAATCAAACTGTAGCCATTAAGCATCCAGAGATAATAATCAAAAGAAAAGTTCCTAAATTTAAATTAACTTTAACCCCATTAGACTCCGACATGTAACAACTTGGGACTTTTCCTTTCTTATGCATTCCTCAGCTAGATCTCTTCTCAATTTTTTCTTCCTTAATGACAAATTAATAGAAGCCCAGAAGCCTTTAACAGCTACACTGCTCAGATCCCAGAGTTTATCATTTCTGCCATCAAGTGATTCTGAGCCGATCGGACGCGGCCGCTCCGCTGCTTGAGAAGGCGGCGTGGTGAGACTGGAGGACGGGGCGGCGTCCTAGAGAGAATGAATTTTCACAGTGGGCGTTTAGCCGGATGGTGCTCCATTACTGGCAGCGGCGTTCACCCCTCGAGCTGCACGTAAGGAGATTAGCTGTGCAAACGTTAATGAAAGACGGCGATAAAGAGCGGGAAAATGAGAGCAAGGGAGTGACCCCCAAATGCCCGGAGAGAGGAAGTGAAACATTGACTGGGCAAGGAGAAGAGGATTAGTCATTATCAGTGTAATGAGCCTCTAACTTCAGTTCACACAGGAAACCCTGGCTTCCAGACAGAAGGTGTTTTTATGTTGACGTATTACTGAATTATAGGGGTGAAATAATTCATCCAGCATCACAGCATGACGATTATACATTTTACTCACAAACCAGATGAGACAAGCTTTATACATTTGGGGAAAGTCCCAAATTTTAAAATATGGCAGTCCAAATTGGACCAGATATTTTATTAATTTGTTCCTCTCCTAGACAACTTTGGCAACACAATAGGGAAACTCAAGAACTATTTCCTTTTTTGCTTCATAACAAGAGTATGAAAAATATTAACCTACAGTCCACTCCTTCATATCCTGAGCTCACAAAGTCAAATGCTAGCAGCAACAGGAAGCTAGCTAACGCTAGCAACTAATCTAGCTACTTTTTCTGGTGCTATTGCTGAATTTTTGGGACTTTTATTAGAAAGCACAATTGACTCTTTCTCTTCTCAGTGAGTAGATGCTACCAGAGATCCCTATCCTCTCCCAAAACACTCGCAGACGGCTGTGAGGATTTGAGTTTGTTCCCAGCTGTGTCTCGTTCCCTGATTACTCTCTGCGTATTTAATCCCTCCTCTGTTCCTTGTTCCTCATCGGGTCTTTGTCTAATCTGTCTTGCTGTCGAGTCAAGTTTGTCGTCAGATGTCTAGTGTGACCAATTGCTACCAGTTTTGAGCCTTAGCCTTCTTGCTCAATCTCTGCTGCCTGGATGTTTTTATTTTTGGACTTTGAACAACATCATTAAATCATAATTTTACTGGACTAACATTCTGGGGGAAGAAAAATTACCTTTAGGAGTATTTTTACTTTTACTTGGCTAATTTTATCATGAGTACAAAATTTGGATGCTCTACCCCAGGGGTGTCAAACTGCAGTCCTCAAGGGCCGCTGTCCTGCAACTTTTAGATGTGCCTCCGCTGCACCACACCTGAATAGAATAATTAGGTCATTAGCAAGGCTTTGGAGAACTGGTCTACACAAGGAGGAGGTAATTAAGCCATTTCATTCCAGTGTTTTGTACCTGTGGCACATCTAAAACCTGCAGGACAGCGGCCCTTGAGGACTGGAGCTTGACACCCCTGCTCTACCCATCTCTGATTAAAATCAACAGAGCAAATTTATTTTCAATTCTAAACATATTTAGGTTATTTTTGACTCACTTTCTGTCTTTCCAACAGCGATTCCAATTTCATATGCACACTAACGATGCAAATTAGATGATTACATGGTTTAGCAGCCACTTTCCTAACTGAACAGTTTTCACACATTTTCACTTTGCAAGGTGTTGAGCTGTTTTGGTGTCAGAGAGAGAGGCATGAAGTCTCATTACGCCCCTAGTGGATGACTTTAGAAAATGCACAAACAGGTGAATTGGACTGGACTGGACCGGCTTCTCCACGTGTCAAACTCAAGGCCCGGGGACCAAATCTGTAGCTTTTTATGTGGCCCTTTACACTCCAATTTACATCATTTAGCCCCTCCAGTTTTTACACAAATCTACAAAAATTTATTTTAAACAAATCCGCACAGAATCAAGAGTTCCTCACTTTTTTTTTTTTTTTTTTTTTTTGGATTTTTACTGCAATTTCTTCTTAAAAAAGTAACTTAGTTAGATTACTGACTACTTGATTTGGAAAGTAATTAAGGTACATTAAAAGTAACTGGCTTAGATACTTTCATCAACAATGCCAATCGAAAATTACATTGATCTTTGCCAATAGCTACTTAATTGCAAGTTATAGGCTATGGTTGAAATGAAGGGGAGATTTTTTAATGGTTACAACAGTGCAGAAAAGACCTTTAGTAATTTGTGCGTGTTTTGTGTGTTCCAGTAGGCCCTATTGTCTAGAAAACTCTAAGAAGGATTTTAAAACCCTCCAGTGTTTACATTTCTGTCGCTGCTGATACTGTCGCACAGAAACGGCGGTCACTCCCCAAAACGTGTGTGAAATAAAATTATATTACAAGAGAACATGATGTTTGGTTTATGTGTGTTTTTGTTGTGGCTAAACTGATTGTTTAAAGATTAAGAAATTTTTTAAAAAGACCCTAAAACCTTAAAAACAGCAGTGCAGTTTTTAAAAGCAGGTTACAGAGCTCAAAAGCTATCTCCGCAGTGGAGGTAATGAGACTTTCTCTCTCTCTCTCTCTCTCTCTCTCTCTCTCTCTCTCTCTCTCTCTCTCTCTCTCTCTCTCTCTCTGTCTCTCTCTCTCTCTCCAGATGTGTCTTTTCAATTAGCTAAAAGAGGTGTGTGTTATCGCTTTTCTTTTCCACTTGAAGTGACTGTCTCCCCGTGGAGACATTATTCCAAACGGCCTGTCTCAACATTAAAACCTTTTTCTATCGGCAAGTCGCTAATATGAAACGTATGAAACGTTTCCCAGGAGCTGCCGGTGAATTATTCATGACCACGACGCGCGCGTTTCCAGAGGCGATTGGTGCCCACATAAATACCGGGGACACTCTAAGCTGAACCCCTCCCAAAAATCATCCAAAAACACTCGTTTCTGTTTGTTTGTTTGTTTGTTTGTTTGTTTGTTTAGCGTTTCCTTCTTTCACCCTGAAGCCAGCTGGCTTGGCGACACTTTGCATCAATGCAAGCGGTAAATCGTTCAGCTGAAGCTTTAAACAAATTAAAAAATACATAAAATAAAATTTCTCCTCCAGGGACCGCGTGATTGATGTCACAGGAGTGAGATCTATCAACAGATGAAAATGCAAATGAACGCCTTGTGCGACGTGTGAATTTCATGCGCGCTAACTTTTGTACTGACGTTCCCCATGAGTCACCGCAGGAACTGTGGCAACTTGTTTGCGCTGCGTGCGCAGTCACTTTGCGTTATGAGCACAAACAAAATGTCAGTGGATTTTATTGGGATTTAATGTG
Source organism: Gambusia affinis (assembly GCF_019740435.1). Classification (NCBI taxonomy): domain Eukaryota; kingdom Metazoa; phylum Chordata; class Actinopteri; order Cyprinodontiformes; family Poeciliidae; genus Gambusia; species Gambusia affinis. Next base: position 6,914,307 of record NC_057883.1, read on the forward strand.
GCATTTTGGGGGGTGATGTAGGCTACGCAGGGCCGGATTTAGAAGGATGGGGGCCCCGGGATGGAGAGAGTTTTGGTGCCTTTTCCTAAAAAATAAGTAATAAAAAACCCAACCATTTTATTCATGAAAAGTACAAACTAGTCATTACCTTAGATCAACACAAAAACAAAAAAACCCTTAAATTACCAAAAACGCCTGAAAAGGTTTACCCAAAAGCTTGGCCTCTTTATGAAGACGTCAAGCTACATTTTCTACTTTTGCAGTCAAAAATACCTGAACTGTATGTAGTTTGTAGCTATTATGTTCGTAACACAAAAAGAAAGTGAAAATGTTTCGCTTTACCCGGATTTTTCATGTTTATTTCTTGTAAATGCACATTGAGTGTCGAATGCGCGGACTGGAAAATACAGTAAATCTGCAGAATAAAGTATTCTGCTCGTGGATTTTAAGAGGGATCAAGATAGCACAAAAAAGAAATGCCATTTTGGACATGCATGCTTATTTTTGAGGATGCACATGTCCGCCTTGCCCTCCAACCCATTCGCCGCAGAGGCCCTGTCCTCCCATCTGCTGACCTGCCGGCCTTGGCGGCGAGCTTGTCGCGGAGCAGGAAGTAGCCGTAAGCGGCGCAGGAATGAAAAGAGCCTCCACTTTCCTGTGACCTGCTTTTCGGGGACGAAGCCCTGTGGGCTTCAGGAACAGACGCCGTGGAAAGAAACGCCTCCAGGCCACCGAGCGCTCCTCGTCTTCATCCGCTCCGTCGTACAACGACTGTTAACCCTTGGTTGTGTCGCAAGGACGGCGAAAGGAAAGCTACTTTCTTTTTTTTCTTTAGGTCAGCTTGGAAGTGAGGGAACCTGGCGACAAAAACCAGCAGAGTGTGAACTGAACGCTGTGGAGAGAGTGAGTGTGATTGGTGAGATCTTGAGGTGAGAGAAGCAGCAGATGGATCCGGACTGGCAGGAGAAGAGGAGTCTGCTTTTTGTTTTTTCCAGTTCGAATACAATAAAAGTCTAGCCTATATTCTGAAGAAATATTGGGATTTAAAATTTTTTTTTTAGGGGAAGCGTCTCATAACGCAGATTAAATATTAATGAAGACGGAGACGGGAGGCTGCTAACTCAACGCAGCACGAGGAAGGACTCAAAATCTCCCCTGCGGGCCGTTTAAATCTCATTACTCTTGGTTTATCTAATCTGTGCACAAATTCAAGCTAAAAAGAAAAAACAAAAAAAAAACAAAAACCAACTTCTGGCAAAACAGTAATACCTCAAAAATTAAAAAGAATAAAACCTGCTTTCTAGTCTTGAGTTTTCCTGTCGATTTGTTCTAGCTGACAAATGTCTTCATACGTTGTAGCCGCATTTCAGGGAGCCGCATCAGGATCGCAGTGAGAATACACAGCTGTGAAGCCAAAGCAAAAAAAAAAGAGACGTGGTTTTCCAGAGCACCATGTAGGAAACGTCAAGGGATAAAGCACAAATAGATCTGGACTTTTAGGAAAAATAAGCAAGAAGAAAACCATCGTTGGGGGTAAAATAAAAAACAACAACGATGCTTTCCATCCATTCTGATTGGGATAAAATTGTCCTTCAAAGAATGAGTGGAAATGACTGTAAAATTGACTGTGTGGCAGATGGACGTGTGTAGAAAGATGATCCTATAAAATGATCACTCAGAGGGGCTGGATGTATATAACAACATGATTCACTGCAGATTGACTCAGAGTTTTCTCTCTGTCGCTTAATGTCAAGTTGCAAGAAGAAATCCTCAAGATAAATAATATTTATAAATCTTTATATTTACAAAATATTCATAAATCTCATTGGACTATGTCTGTGCAGCAAAATGTTTTGTTTGTGCTGCTTTGGTTTTTAAGATATAAATCATCGCCTAAAAGTCATTTTGAGTCTGTAGAAGTGGTTGAACTTTAATCTGTCATTAATGTCTTCAAAGCCAAAGCAGCACAAACAAAACATTTTGACGGCAATTTTGTCTGACTCAAAGAAGGTGGGGAGGGCTGGCTGACCCCTCGTGACCTCTAGGAACAACAATTTGAACAATTTCATTAGCTAACCCCAATTAGTGGCTTTCTAAATGTAGATTGTTGCTCTGTGTGGCGTAAAAACAGCCCCTGGTAAATTTTCCACAAGAATCCTGGTGTCAGTGTTCAGGTTTACATAATCCAAGACATTTTTTCGACATAAACTTGTCTATCTGTAGACTTTTCTATACACTAATAGTTAAATCACTACGCTGGGAAAAAAATTAAAGACATGCTTTTTTCCAGTAAGGACCATCTCTTGAGACTCTAACATTTGAGTCCCTGGTTGACAGAGGAAGCCCTGAACAAAGTTAAAACTTTACGTTCAGATCTTTGCTCAGCTGTTGCCAGCTCAGACCGTCCCCATTTGCGTGGACTCATGTTGGCGGCAGCTGTCAGGTTTTTTTTTTCTTTCCCAAACTCTGGAGTTCAAAGGTCAGCAGGCTGACTCCCATTTGGTCGTCTAACGTCAGATTCCAGAGGCCTGGCTGTCACCGAGGAGTGTGCGTTGGATTGTTTTCGCAGCGTTTTCCGCCGGATCAGCTAGTAGCCGGTTTTTATTGCGCTCTACCGCAGCCGAGACCATTTTTCTTCCTTTTTGTCGGGAAACGCCCCCCCCCAAAAAAAACACCCCCAGAAGACAACATGCCCACGAGTTCAACCCAACGAGGTTCCCAGAGGGTCAGAGGGTCAAGCCTCTCTCTTTCTCTCTCTCTCTCTCTCTCTCCGTCACCTCCATGTTCACACGACCTCGCACTACATCCATGCGAACAAGTCATCTCTTCTTTCCTGCTATCCAAACAGAAGTCCTTCTGTGTCATCACCCTCATCCACAACAGTGGCATTTCCTGCCATGTGTGCTGAGTTCAGCTCTCACCAGGAGCCCAGCAGCTGTAATCCAATAATAACAATGCAGAGTTCTCTCATTCTAGATGTCTTTAATCGCATCTTTTACTGTCGGTGCCCATCACATCTCGACAGTGTAGCTTGAGGACGCGGTAGTTTTCAATTTTATGACTGAAACTTGACCTTAAAGAGACTTTTTATGCCGAAAAATAGCTGCACACTCTTGTTGTACTTACACTGAACTCAACATTCGTACCAAGCTATACAAACTGTTCCAACCTGTTGCTACATGTACTTCCTGTTCATCTTAGTGCTTTTGTCTTTACTGGTTTGGCACAAGCTGCCAAAGCGGTGGCCCAATCACTAACCTACACTCTCTGTAGCACTTTGTTTGAAGAGGTGTGCTTCATAAACACGACATAACGCCAGTTATGAACGTGAAGGAGTCTTCGTTACCACTGTTGTCATGACGTGTCAGTCGGTCAACAATGACACTTCCAATACAAAGTTGCTCTAAACGTTTCATTAAAAGTCTGTTAAAAGTGTCAACTTTGCATTAAGTGTCATTATGTACCGAATGACGCTTCATGTCGTGAACATTCATTTAGACTCCTTCATGTTTATGACAGTCTCATGTCAGTCTTATGCACACCCCTTCAAATAAAGTGCTGGCTAATTTTGAAAACCTCTGTTATTTTAGGTCATTGTAGACGTTTGCTACAGAATTTCTCTTACTGATGTCTGATTTATTGTTGAACTCTTCACAATAAGAACGTCCTCAGGACTTTAGAGACAATGGGCTTTGTTTTTCTTATGTGTGTGTGTCTTCTATTTTAGTCCAAGCTCCTGAAAGCGTCCCCATGTGTTTGTAGCTCTAATGTGTTTGTCCTCCACAGGGTCAGCTGTCCCAAGCCTTAAACGGTCTGTCAGACAGAGCCACCGAAGCAAAGGAGTTCCTGGTTCAGCTGAGACACATGGTGCAGCACATCCAGGTACTCACCCATCCACCCAAACCAAAAGACGCCTGCCGTTTTCTTTATTGCGACCTCCAAAGATTTACTTGGTCTCGCGTTGCTGTTTTCTTACCAAGCCTATACGTTAAAATCTTAAACTTGTGACGTGCTGCTTGATTTAAAAACAGAAAAAAGGAGAAAAAAAGAACCTCTAAAGCCACGACTGAACGTCTCTGCTGGATCTGTGTTTATGCTGATGACGCTGTGGTGAATGCTGGATTAGGAAGACAAAGCCAGACGAAGCTGTGGTCAGCCGAACTGGGTGATTAGAGGAGGAATGTGGGATTAAAGGCCTCCTTTGACAGTCATCCCACAGACTTGGATACACCAGCGTGTGTGTGCGTGTGTGTGTGTGTGTGTGTGTGTGTGTTCACTCTGTGTAGTAGTGACAATCTTCAAATAATACAGATGTGTGAAAATGGACAGCAAAATATTTCAAGGTCTAAAGATATTATTCTAATTCAGACTGTATAGTTAATAATAATTGTAATATTTATACTATGATATAATTTTATTTTTCAATAAATATAAATAAATATTCAAGAGAGTTATCAAGGTTGTAAAATTCTAGAAATTTCTTTTTTTTTTTTAGGAATTCATAAGATATTCCGTGAAGAAACGACAATAAAAAACGGAATTTAAAAGCTGAACCATGACAGGATATATTAATCGATTAATCGATTAATCGGACATCATTTATAGAGCGTTTTTCATTCAATGAATTGTGACACAAAGTGTTATATCTGACAATCGCACCAAAAAATCCTGAGGTGGGTAAAAACAAAACAAACCGAATTATTAGGAAGCTAGAACGAGACGAGAAAGAAAGCGTTGAACTCAGGAAGTGAATTTGTAAAAAAAAGGAAAACCCAGTGAACGAAATAAAAACATTCAAACTCTGGAATGCTAAAAATACCTTTAACATTTAACCATAACCCAGAAAAACAAAGATAACGGGTACAATTGTGTTGAATTTATTGGGGAGTCTTCCCAGTGCTAAAAACAAGATAAAAGAAAAATAATATTAAAGCCATTTGGATCATAGAAGTAAAGGCAGAGAGCAAACAAAAAAATAAAATCCCTTAGAATTTGATATACAGGAAAAAAAGAACATTTTTGAACTTCAAGTAAAAGTCAAGTTAAATAAGTTTTTACTTTGTTTAAAAAAAAAAAACATCACAGATTGTGGGAGACCTCATGCCTGCGGGGTATTTTTTGTTGTTTTGTTTTCGCCCCTCAGGAAAACGGCGTGGAATTTGAGGCCTGTTTGGTGGCGCAGTGCGACGCCCTGATCGACGCCCTGAACCGGCGCAAAGCCCAGCTGCTGGCCCAAGTGAACAAGGAGCATGAACACAAGCTTAAGGTGGGTAAAAGTGACAAAAAAAACATTTGACATTATGTGCGTAAGGGCGAAACGACGTCCATCTTCTTCCCCCGTCACAGCATTCTGTTTCAAACAAAAACGAGACAGAATGGTGACGCTCTCTCCGCAAATCAAATTGGAAAGGAAAACAGAGACCAGTGCCTCTCTAGCACCGGAGAAAATCGAGTTGAGCTGCCATAAACTGAAGCTGCTACTTGCCCAGAGGGGAGCAAGTCTGTCCTTGTTGATGGCAACGTAAAATGTTTTCATCTGCAGCTCAGTTGCTTAAGAAAATCCTTCATTTTGGGAAGCCTTTTTTGAGGTTACGCGTCCCATCCATTGAATGTTCGAGTTGTCGTTTGAACTCTATGAGGATTTGTGAAATCGCAGTCTGTGTCTCTGTTCATTTTTGATACATTCGTTGCTTTGTTTTCCTTTAAAAAGCACCCCATGGCAAATTGAACACCAGATATGAGTGAGAGGAGAGAAAAGGAGAGAGACACGTTTGTTTTGCGTCCATTTTCATGCTTGAGCGCGGTGGAGAATCGGAGCTTCACACGTGTAGGCGGGGTGAAGAACGCAGCCTGCGCACGGCGGCTTGTGAGCGGAACCACACGCTGCACAAACACGCGTTCCATGCTTTTCCACCACCTGCCGTTCTGTTTTTTTGTGCAGCGATCCACGACGACTGCGTCTTCGCACCGAGGCATTTTCTAACATCATTTGTTCCTTTCTACCCATCGTAGAGTTGTATTTTATTGGGATTTTATATATTGGGTCTACGCTTTAGTTGGCATTCAGCTTCCCTGATTCACTTCATTTGTAAAACATGTTTAGTTGCAATCACAGCTGACATTTGAGAATATGTTTCTAACTGTTTTCCCACTTAAAGACAGTCTTGTGGTGCTCTTTCTTTGTTGCAAAAAAGCTCAAGATTCGTCAAAGCTTTCACAGGCCAGCTGGATTTAAAGTGAGCTTAAATTACAGATAAGCGCACTTAGTCCACTAAGGTGATTTCTGAAGCCAGTCACCTGCACTTGATATTATTTATGAGTATGAAAGGTTGAATATAAAGTTACACGCCATGCTTTACAGGCTTTCTTTTTTTGTTGTTGTTTACATATGTTGAAAATAAATTTTTCTTCCACTTCACAATTATAAACTATTTTGTGTGTGGTTATAAAATAAAGGCCAACCATATACATAAAGTTGCATTGTCATAATGTGAAAAAAAAATCAAAAATGTCAAGAGGTTTGGATCTTTTTTGGGGGGATTGTGTTCACCAAAGTCATCACCGTTTGTTTTGTTTTTTTGGGTGGGGTGGGGGTTAACTGATTTGACCAACAGTATCATTTTCTAATAATCTGAGAATAAGTTTAGTATAGATTTCTCAATATCATCCTAGTTTAAATTGATATTGACCACAGAATAATGTTAGATTAGTAAGTATAAACATTTAAGGAAAAAAACATCCCAGACATGAGCCAGACTTTTACAGAGACCCAGAGTTTTTGGGGGAAAGGTTGGAAACAAATAGTTTTTTTGTGTGCACTGTGTATATTTTACAAATTATGCGCCTGATATTAAAGTCAATGGACTCATTTCACATGTGGCACATTATTAAGATATTAGACTTTTTGGAAATTGCACTCATTACAAAATTACCATCTTCTTGGGACCGACATGGAGCCATCCGCCAGACGTATTAAACCAAATCGTCATTCAATTTGCTCCTGCAAATGTGTAGACCTACCTTTCAATATTCTGTAATCTGCATGAGTAAAATATTTTTTATGTTATTTTATTAGGGGGGTCCCTGGGATTGGGCACCAAAACCTTTTTTGGCTTCAGCCCAGGGGCCCTTGTTCTTCTAAAGCCGGCCCTGACCACAACATTTGTGAATTGACACTGACACACAGGACAGAAATAGCAGGTCTTTAACGTTTTGTGTTTAAATATTCTCTAATTTACCTAATCTGACAAAGTTATTTTCTTTTACTTGTTTAAGCCACAAAAAGCTTAAACATCCAAAACTGTAAGAGAAAGAAGATGCTTAAACTCTCCCCCCCTTTTTTTCTTTTCTTTTTCTTTTTCTTTTTCTTTTATTTGAGCTACAGATTAAGCGACTCCGACCACATTTAAAATACAGTATAACACGCCGCCATGATAGATGAATTTCTGATGATTTTCAGCCCATGACGTGTCGCAATCCTGTTACGCAGGCGCTGTGCTGCCGCGTTAGCCGCAGGAGTTTCCCACCCAGGTTGCTGATGCAACTCAGCAGCGCTGCTGTGCTTCTCAGGATTTCTTCTGTTAAATGGAGACGTCAGTCAGGATGGAGACAGTTCTGTGGAATCCCCAGCAGGAGTTTGTACGCATGCGCAGTCGCTAGGCTCTTTTAGTTGTTTTTCCTGCCTCGTCGCTCTGCAGCTTTAGCAGCAGCACCCAGCAGACTCCTCCATTAATTGAGTTACACTTAAACATCAGGATGCAGTTTAGCGTCGGAAAGTCAGACAGACAGAGGCCTGAAATCTGTCCGCAGACGATGAGAGGCGTGTGGCGCGGCCTCCCGCTGCTCTCCTCCGGTTCAAAACTCTGAAGCCTGGCTGTCGCCATGGTGACCTGCTTCTTGTTGTTGCGGAGCCACGGAGACGAAAGGTAGTCCTTCATCGCATGAGGCAGGTTAATATATTTCCGGGACATCAGGAAGTCCGACCTGCGTTGAAGACCTGCGGTCTTGGAAACTAGTTTCTCCTCTGTCCTCGGAAATCCCAAGACAAACTGAGACGTGTGGCAGGAAGCCATCTTAAATCTGCCTCTCTTGTTCGCCTCCTCCAAACGCTGACCTTCCATCCGAGAAGGTCACAGAAGTCATCAGTAACATTCCCTCGCTGACATCAGAGTGATGGGCGACGCGAAGCCGGTCACATCCTGTCGCCGTCACTCTGAGCGGCGCGTTGCGTTGGCCGTCCCTGCTTCCAGCTTGGTTTTGCCGTTTCCCTCTCCTTCTATATCTCATGTATTCCTTTTTCTGCGCTTTAATAGTTTACATGCTCTTTCAAGAAAAAAAAAAAAAAAAGGAAGTCAAACTTTAACAAACGTGACACTGTGGCCGTGACTGTGCAGTGGAGCCGCTGTCCTTCGGGGAGGGGTAAAGACTATCCGTTGGAACTGCAGCCACAGTGTTTTGTTTTTCTTTTGCAAGGCCAAATGTGCCGCATTGGCCCAGTAATTAAAGCGGGCACGAATAGAAGTAGGCTGGAAGAGATGGAGAGAAAGAGAGAAAAAAAGACAGCTCATTATTTGAGCTGCTACCGAATCTCGCACGCAGCACAAGAACACGAGACCCACCTGAGAGTCGCGCACAGTTAGCAGCTGCTGATGGGAAGAACCGGGGAGCAGAGAGTTGGAGGAGGATTGCTTTTGGGCTCCTGTTTGGCCCCAAAATGATGACAGATGCAGAAATCAGGGCGACAGAAATTGTCAATAACGCGCAGATATTGTGTTTCTGAGACCTCGTGCCGAGGTTGTGGCTCACTTTATGCCTGTACCAGATTCACCAACTGATCGTGGAGATTTCAAATCTTGTCCACCCGGAGGTTAGCACCGCACAACTGCTGCCTCCTCTGCTCTCTGGCCCAAATCCAATTGAATGAATCCTTCCTATCTGTCATCTGGCAGAGCGGCGGGCAGATGAATTCTGATGAGAGCTGAGACGAGCGTTTCAGTAAGCTGTAATTCACTCCACCTTTTTTCTGTTGCCAGTCATTTTGACTTGACGGCATCAAAAAAAAAAAAAAAAAACAACAACAAAAAAAAAATCAGTCGTTTTCTATTTTTACCAGCCAATTTTTATGGTGATATTAATGACACAGGCTATTCAGATGCATCTAATTTTCATTCGATTTAATTAATACTCAACAAGTTTGGTTTTATTTCACACTGAATGGTTCGAGTTTGTGACAAAAACATTCAGGTAGTTTCCAACAGTTGCCTTGGTCTGTTAATTATCTTGCTCGTTACGCGTTTCCACCCAGTAAAAAGATAGAAATCCTTATTTTATTGTCAGAAAATCTAACTATTTTGAATGCTTGAATGACAAAATAATTGTTTTACCAAAGCACACAAATCATTTTACAATTCAGCCTTTAACAAAAGAGTGACAGGTTGTAAATATTTCAACTTCCTTTGCAACAGTCACATGTTCCATTGGCTTGAAGTGACTAGAGCTAAGCAACATGTTAATGTGAAAAGTTTTTAATAGAGTTCCTTAAAGAAACATGTTGACATCTAGGTTGCTGAAGTGAAATTAGCAACGAAACACAGATGAAATGTGTGAAGAGATGGACTTTTGACTGCTTTCATTCACAGCTGCAGTGTATTCTGGTGACAAAGACAAAGGCGTTAGAAATTTCAGCTCTTAAAACCTCCGACAGGGTGCCGATCTGATAGGTATCCACGGTCATACTCCTCCATTTTCCTGACGTCTGAGCAGTTTATTTTCACGTTGATGCTGGAAACGCTGCTGTCACTCCTGTCTTCTTGGGTTGCCGTTGCGTTACGACAAATTTCGGACTTGCAACTTTCGGCCGCGTCTTCGGTTGCCTCGTGCGAGTTCTCTTTCTTCTCGACTTTAGCTTTCGTAAAAGTGTTAACTGATGCCCTTCGGTTTCTTTCACTCGCATAAATTCCTTCTGTCTGGGACTCCCAAAGCATCTATTGTCATTTTTTAATCAGGGACTTTTAAGGTTAGACTTGACGTTAATGATTTCGTCCACTTGTAGCAGAGTTCTACGACAAGGTCCAGTCCATTTTAATTTGCGTAAAAATTTGGTTTGAGGTCCTATAAAAAGGAGCGGGTTTTGGTTTCGTCCTGTGAATCCCTCCGTCTCTGCCAGCTCCAGTCGCCAGCGAATCATCTTCACGGAAGCTGCCCGGTCCACCGTGCGGATTTTCCTCTCCGTTTTGCCTCGGAGCCGCTCCGATAGCAGCAGTTAAGTTACTGTTTCCTAGCAACACGCAGTCCAGCGCGTGCGTTTATTTCACACTGTTGCAAAGAGACGGTGGACATCAGAGCTGTCAGCGAGCGAGCGAGGAGGGGGAGGAATCTCCCACCTTAGAAAAACAAGTCAAGTATTCACAGCGCCAATCCTTTCCGTTCCTCTTTGCACTTTTCTTTTCAGATCTCAGTCGTCGTTTCTGAGCGTTTTTTCCTCATCCTGCTCCCTGATGTAACTCGCCATGACTGTCCTCAGCGCGCGCGCGTGAAAACAACTTGACGCTTTCTCTTCGCTGGCGTCAGCGATAGAAACTGCACCCTTCACCCTCCTCTTCGTCCCTCGACATGTGTCCCAAGAGGCGACAAAAAAAAAAAAAAAAAAAAAAAACGAGACCTAATCAATCACTCCAGCAGTTCGGCTGCTTATCTTTTCATTAGTGTTTGTCCTGTTCATTTATTAACCGTCTCTTCGCTCTGTTTAACCTTCTTTTTTTTCATTCTTCGTTTGTTTTCTTGTTATAAATCTTGTTTTTATTTTCCTTCTTTCTACCCCACATAAATAAATGTTTTCCTATTTTACCTTCTTTTTGTTTTATTTCCCCTCACTCAAATTATGCTCACAAACATTAGCAGGACTTTATGTAGCCTACGCCTTACTGTGGTGACCAGAAACAAAAGCCTATAGTAATTAGTCAATGATTTAACTCTTTTTAATCCCTTGTAGTCCTATAAAATACGTGATTACCTTCTTCCCTGTACCCCATCTGTCCAGGTGGTTCGGGATCAGATCTCCCATTGCACAGTGAAGCTGCGCCAGACAACAGGACTGATGGAGTACTGCCTGGAAGTCATCAAGGAGAACGATCCCAGTGGCTTCCTGCAGGTGAAAGGACTTCTGGGAAATTTCGAAGTAAAGTTTGGGGGTAGGGGGTTCCTTTTGTTTTTTCCAGTAATGTAGCGGTGTCCGGTTTCAGATCTCGGACGCTTTGATCCGGAGGGTCCACATGAACGAGAGCCAGTGGGGGAAGGGAACCCTGACCCCGAGGATGACCAGTGACTTTGACCTCACCCTGGACAGCGGGCCCCTCCTGCAAACGATCCACCAGCTGGACTTTGTACAGATGAAAGGTAAAGGAGGGGTCGCCTCGGACAGATTTCCCAATTGTCTTATTAAATCTTCCTCGCACAAAAAGAACAAAAAGTGTGCATCAACCATGTTATCAAAACGTAAACCCTCCGGTATTTAGGCATGTAGTGCGCACTTCCTGGGATCTGCTGCTCTGTTCTGCTGGTGTCCTCCTTTCTCCGTGGCAGCAGCCTCTTGAGTCTGGAGTTAAAGAAAGCTTGTTTTTGAGTCTGACCTGTCTAGCTCTCACACAGAAACTGTACCTCACACCGGCTTCGTATTCAGGACTGTGCAGAAAACCTCGGATGTTCATGATCGTTTTAGCATCCCTACGTTTAGTCGAAACTCCTCGAAAAGTCTGTAGACATTATTTACGGAAGCTGTTGATTTATGTGTCATAAGGAGATGAAAATGAAATCTGGAGCATGGCTGTGTGTGGTGGATGTCTTTTCACATCTCAGACTGTAATCTGTCCTGTTGTTTTTTATTTTTTCCTCTTTCCTCAGTCCCAGCTGCTCCCATCCTCCAGCTAGAAGAATGCTGTACCCAGAACAACAGCGCCACGTTGTCATGGAAACAGCCGCCGCTCTCCACCATCGCCGTCGAGGGTTACATCCTGGAGCTGGACGACGGAAACGGCGGGCCGTTCAGGGTAGGGACCTAACGCGGCACCGATGCTTGTTTTTTTTTTTTTTTTCTTTTTTTTTAGATGGCAACATAGAAATGAGAAGGAAGCCAGATTTTTGGAAGATGACCGGCGAAGAACGGAGGATGTGACAGCAATGTCAACCGTTAACCGTGAGATCAAAACCCAACTACCAGGAGAACACACTGCAAAAAAAAAAAAAAAAAAAAAAAAAAAATCAATATCTTACAAAGTTTCTTTTTTTGGTTTAGTTTCTAGTGCAAAAAGACAAAACAAACTTCTAAGTAACTTTTCAACCATATACAGCTCTGGAAAAAAAAAAATTAAGATACCACTTAAAATGATCGGTTTCTCTTATTTTACTTTTTATAGCTATATGTTTGAATAAAATGAACATTGTTCTTTTATTCTAGGCACTCCTGACAATATGTCTTCGAAATCCCAAGCAAAAAATTTGTACTTATCTGTGCAGTGCTTCCAGACCTCAATTTATGCAAAGGAAACAAGTTCATATTCATCTAGTAACAACAATACTGATGTTTTCACTCAGGAAGAGTTCAGAAATCCATATTTGGTGGCACAGCCATCACGTTTTCAATGGGATTCAGCGCAGTGGTCTTTTATTTATTTCTTTTTCTTCCCAGAGCTGTATTGGAGCTTGTTTTAAATAAATGCACCTTTAATATATATATTTTAAAGAAGTTCTAGTTCCACCTTCAAGTTATTTCACATATAACATGGGGAAGTGTCTCACAGTAAGTGAAATAATATTCCAGTTGTACTTTTTCATCAGTTATTTACCTAAAAAAAAAAGCTCCTGTGTCTTATTGAAAAGTTACTCGTGAGTTCGTCTTGTGTGCTAAGACAGCCGCACTGCAAACTGGACCAGAAGCACTCGGTGATACGTTGCGCGTTTTCGCAGCGCAGGCCTGAAACGCAGCTGCCAGCCGGGACGATTCTGCATGAAGCGCGATCTGGGATCAAAAGGGTCTCCAGACCCACACAGAGACTCACCGTGTAATCTATCCCCCCCCCACCGCTGCTCCACCGCACCGGATCTTTGCTCGGCTTTGTCAGGACTGCGACCTACAAAAGCTGTGGATATCCATGTCTGTTAACATTTTGCCCCCAGCCTAGGATTTGTTATTAGAGCGCTGTGAAAAGCTCAGCGAGTGAGGTCTGTTGCCTGAGTCGCTCAGCCTTCAAGATATTTGGCTTTTCAGGCTTTGTTTATTTTGCTGAAAAAAAACAGCAAAGGTTATATTTCTCTACTATTATACAGTCGAGGAAACAAAGTGTTCATTTGTATAAAGATGTGAAAAGATGGGAAATTTTAAGGGGGCATGTATAATCAAAAATATCTGAGCTTTACATCATGTTATAAATGATCAAAAACACACCTGTTCCAATCTCCGGTGCAAAACGCCTGGGTGGACCTAGCTCCGCCTCCGAGACGCAGCTCGGTTTCCAAGCCTCTGAGCTTTGGCCTCATAGAGCAGCCTCCCTGCAGATCCCTCTCTCAGCTCCTTCAGACTAGCCAGCAGCAATTGGCAAACACCTGATGGAACTGCTGGGTTCATTATAGGAGCTTCTTTTGAGTAAAAAGCTGGTAAAAACGTTGTTAAACCGTTAATAGAGGAGCCATGTTGTGGCGACTTCCTGAAGGCGGAGTTTCAGAAACAGCAGGAGTTTCTTAAAGAAACAAAGTCCCAATTTCAAAGCGTTAAATTGTGATGTCAAATTTCTTTTAAGTTGCATTTGATACACGCAACACTCGAAGCTAACACAGTTGCTTGATTGTGCTATTAAACAGAACTATGTGTCTTGACGACACATAAACACTGCCCCTTTAACACTGTACAAAAGTGAATGACTACTGCTGCAGTATCCAATCTTGAATCATCCAGTGTATCCAGTAACTAATAACCGGTTAGAAACAGTGCTACAGCTGGGAAATATTTCTACAGTCGTGGTGTTTGTGTGCGTTTCACAGCACAATATCTTAAGATTGAATTTTGCGGCTCCCCTGTAAATTGGAAACAATTTCCACACGCGTTTCCATTGCACCGTTTTAACTCCCACACCGTATGAAGCGACATTTTGCCAGAAAACTGTGCACTCAATAACGAGGGAAGTTTTCTCGCTCCATCCTCTACTCTCTGACTCACCGAGTCCAACCAACGCAGCCTCCCGCTGAGCCTGGCGACTCGCGTCCCCTCTCCTCCCCCCGATCCTCCCTAACGTCTATTTATACACCGGCGAGCCCACGCCATCGCTTATCGCCTCCCCCATCAGATCCAGCAGGAACCCCTCAATTCGGTGTCATAATTACGCACTTGCTGCATTTGGCTGGGCTAACGGGAAGCTGGTGTGTGTTTGTGTGTGTGTGTGTTTTGCAGGAGGTGTATGTGGGGACGGAAACCATCTGCACGGTGGACGGGCTCCACTTCAACAGCACATACAAGTCCAGAGTGAAGGCGTTCAATTCCAGCGGAGTGGGCCAGTACAGCAAGACGCTGATCATGCAGACCTCTGAGAGTAAGTCCAGCATCGCCGCCTCCTCTTCCTGCTCAGTGGATGGGATTCACAAAAAGCTTAGCCGTAGCACTTCCCACTGATTATTCCACTAGTTAGCGCCATCCAACGGTTCGATAATTAATCGCAGTTATTATAATCGATTTCAGTTAAAAGGGGCGGTGTTGTGTTAAATAGACTTTTTTGAGCTTTACGTCATGTTATTCATCAAAAACGTACCTGGAGTGTTGCTGTGATTCTTTCCAGCATGTTTGAGAAATCCTTTAATCTCCTGTGGCAACCATTCAGCTGGGCAAAACGCCTGGGTGGACCTAGCCCCGCCTCCAAGACGCAGCTCCTCCTCCTTTGTAGTTCCCAAGCCTCCAGGCTTCGGCCTCACAGAGCAGCCTCTCCGCGACTCAGCTCCCACTGACTGGCCAGCAGCAATTATCAAACACCTGGTGGGACTGAGCATCTGCCGAGATCACGATAGGAGAAACTATTGAGTGAAACGCTGGTAAAAAAAATTAATAAATAAAATCGTTGTTAAAGGGTTAATAGAGGAGCCATGTTGTGATGATGTCTTGAAAGCTGGAATTTCAGAGAAGAGCAGGTGGAGACAGAGGCCCAATTTCAAGGCGTTAAATTACAAGTCGAATTTCAGTCATATTTGATATATGAAGCATTTTTATCACAAGTGAAGGCAACGTGATTCGGCTATAAAATGAAAGCACGCAATGCTGCCCCTCTAATCCACTGAATTCTAGATTTATTTAACGATGTTTAAATTTTGTTTGAAATCCAAATGTGTGCACAATCGTTTTGTTAACGGACAAGCCCAGTCATTTTGTGAGCAAGCAATTAAATTTGCAAGTGCGATTAATCTCAATTAATCACAACTAATTATTCTGACAGCCCAGCATTAAGCAGCGCTGATCCATTTAGTCAAAGGATTCCAGATTGTCAGTCGTCAGCGTTTGGGATCAAAGTTGCTCTCTCCCACAAAGTTTGACTCCAGAGAGAGCCAAGAAAGCAGATCCATTACCGACTGTCCTCTAGCGGGCCAAACTGCCAGGCCGCCCTCTCTTGTTGGTTATGAAGCGAACTGATTTTGTTTTTGGGAAAGTAGAGCCACTTGATAATCTGTGCAAACTGTGTGAAAGCCATTGTTAAGTTCCCAAAAGAAACCGTGTTATATTATTCTTTACATGACATGTCCAGCAGAAAGCTTACGCAATTAGACTTATACCTTAATTTTTTTGTAAACGAACCGGTGCGATGAATTGTCACTTTGCCTCACACGAGGAAATTTAAGCCAGATTGCATCTGAAAGGCCTGCTGTGGGCTAAAGTAAAAAATCTTTTGTTTTTTACTTGTGGTCTGGAGAATGGCAACAAGTTTCAGTACTTTGGGAGTTACAGGAGGCTTTTCATCTTCAAATACTATAGTCGATATTACGTTTATCCAAACAAAGCAATTACAATGTTGTTTGCAGAGCATTTAGACTTTAGATCTACAGCGTCAGGAGCAGTAGGATTTTATTTAATAGTCTTACGGTTCTTGGTTCAGGGCAGCACTGTGTTAGGGGGCGGTGGAAGGGATTGAAAGGGGAAAAAAGAAAGATGTCACTGTAAGAAAAATGAGAGTACATTTATTTTCTAATTATGTTCAAATGAATCATTTTATATTCCTACTTTGTAACGATTTAAAGGATCATTTCACTGTTTTGAAGGCTGGAACTGCCTCAATCACAATCTAAAATACCTCGAGTAGCTTGATGAGAATATTCTATTCTAAACAGAGACAATTTTGTAAATCGAATTCAATTTTTGATTCCTTACAAAAGAAGGAGGCTTGACCCTGAACCAATAGAAACCGTAATATTTTTCTGTTGTCTGGATAAATGTTGCCAAACAAACTGCTGAAAGCTATGATATTGTAATAAGCAATCTTACTGAAACTGCTTTGTTTTGTTTTTGAGAGCCACAAACATTAGCATCTTTGTATTTGTCATTATATAGAAACAACTTTACATCATTATGACTAAAATATTCTCGCAGCCGTAGATTCTTGCACTTCTTTGTGTGTGTTAGCAATAAGGCTGTGATTGCATCAGCTGTTTATCCTGACTAGAGCTGACTGAACGATATTTTTTGTGTCGATACAATCGTATCTTGACTCCATAGAATCTATAGAAGAAATAGTGAAGCTTAAAGACTAAAATCTTGCAGGTTTTTTTTTTCTTAGTGATGTTCAGTTATTTGGCGTCACTTTCAGCTGATTCCTGTTTTAATGTTTTGTAATACAACAATTTAATACTTCGACGTGTCTTCTGCAAGATTTCAGTCTGATTCGAATACCGCATAGGAATATGTTTAAGCCTTTAAGCCCGTGACGTCCAGCATCATCTGCTTGGCGTGTAATCCACTTGTGTTCCCGCTTTGCCATTAGTTAAATGCTGCTCTGCATAGTTAAGGGGAGCGCGTCATCCATCTGTGGACCTGAAAAACCCCGGACAGCATCCAGAGCGAGCGCTCAGCAGCTGTGTGGTCTAACCTTGCAGATAAATTCAGCTTTTGTTTTCTTTTTTTTATTTATTTATTTATTTATTTATTTTTTGTGCAGCCATCAGCCTGAGCAGACTGTTTTGATTTTGTCGGTTTTTAGGAGAGAAAAACAATTACAGTGACATTCTCTTTATTTTCATTGTGTGTTCTCCAATGTTTTCCTGATTCTTTGGTTGACTTTGAGGAAATCTTCCGGTCTTTGACCGCCGGTGGTGAACCGGCTTCCCTGATCAAATCTGCTTTTGTATCTTCTCCGCTCTCCCTCCCCAAACCCCCCCACCCCCCACACACTGTCTTCGCCGCTGCTTCGCTCGGCTCTTCCTCCCTCTTACCTCCCTCCCCCGCTTCTTTTCTTCTTCTACTCTCTCTCTCCCCCTTCATGTCATCACATTTCAGCTGGACTCCCTCCATGCGATATTCAGTCTCTAGGCACAGGTATGGACGGCTGTCACGGTCGACTCCTTCCGCCCTAATCCCCTCCGGGCCTCTGCCTGTTTCATCAGTGAGGTCGTCACACTCCGACCAGCAGGGGGGCAGTTTGCTGCTCTGTGGGCTCCACATATTAAACATTTAATACGGGCCCCTAATAAATGTCTGTGTCTTATTTCCTTTGAGAAATCAAACCGGGGTAATGGAGCGATGCTACGCGTGGGGGACGCGGAAAGCTGTAGACGTTCAGGAACGGTGCAGCCCATAGAAACAGCAAAAGCCCGCCTGCTTGACTCCCATGTTTACCTGTGTAGACGATGAAGGTGTGATTTCACCGTTTTCAGTTTCTGCAGTCTTAGCTGTTAATTTTTGGAGTGCGAGGACATTGGGTATTCTACGCGGGACCAGAATAACTGGTGGTTCCTGTGTTTGCTTAACTTTATCCATCATTTTTATTTAAATCTATTGGGTATCCTATGCCTGGGTTAAAAAAGAAAAAAATTAAAGGATTTGCTTGTAGATGGGCCAAGTGTGATCTGGTGAGGAAAATAAAATGCAGATTATGTCCATCGAATGATGTGTAATGTCATCAGTGACTATAGCTAGTTGCTATAAATTACAATATCAAAGCAGTAAATGACTTTAATACATTGAAATTGTTCAAAATAATAATTTTGTACTACATTTACAATAATCACAATATTGTCCAGTTTCTACCATAGTTTTCCTATCATATAAGTATTTGAAGTGAAGTTTTGTTGTAAGGTTATAAGGATTTAATCTCTTGACATCTACATTCAGATCAAATTTTGATTTGATGATCTTGGGGCTAAAGCTAACCGCTAGACCAAAGCGGACTTCTATCCACTCCAGTGTTAGAAACATAACAGGAGTTCATGGAAACAAGGTTTTATGAAGCTTTAAATCCTGTTCATGTTTTCATTTGGCCGTTATTTACATAAAAGTCTACGGTTATTTACACAAGGCATGGAGGTCCAGCATCGATGGTCTTCCAAAGTGAAACTGTGTCATTTTTCCCCGTCTTAATTCTCAGCCTTTCAGACCGTTCAGAATCCTTCACCTGTTTCCTCTCCTTAATATTTGCGTTTTGTTTTGAACCTGATTATTGTCATCAAATTACATCTCACACACGATTCTGCTTTTCTTCGCTCTTCAAAAATAGCTAACGACAGGAAACATTTTCTGTTTCCAGTACTTGTTTCCATCAGGAAGACCATTGATGGTGCACTGCCTCCAAGCTCAATTTCCTTTGTAAATACACATCTGCTTCACAAGATAGTATTCGCACCAAACTAAAGTGACGTTTTTGAGATTGCAGGGGTTTTTTTAAAGGCGGTAGAAGTCCGCTTTCATCTTGGCTCCTTTATTGTCGGTTGACTTCAGCCTCCAGGAGCAACTAATCTGGATTATGAATTAGGAAAATTAGTTAACCGCTGCTGGTGAGATATGAGCCCTAAATCCCATGAACAGAACTTCATATAAATATATTTTCGGTGAACTACTATCTGTACTGTTTTGTTTTGTGTTTTTTTTTTTTTTTTTGTATTTACCAGTTAAGATTTTCAGACAGTTTGACTCAAATATATGATTTAAGAATGTAATCATAAGTTCTAGAGTTTAACTATAAGGATTACTAACCTAATATAATCATAATCTTTCATGAAGATGTTTTTACAGTGTAGCGTTTCCTCATTTGCCCACCACCCTCCTGATTCATGTCACGTTTGTCAAAGCGCCGCCATCGCGCCGCCGCTTGCGCTCAGTGATGTGATTGACAGTGACGCGTATTCCCTGTGTACCGCGCAGTTGCCTGGTTCACTTTCGACCCGGCGTCCGCTCACCCCGACATCGTCTTCTCCAACGACAACCTGACGGTGTCGTGCAACAGCTACGACGACCGGGTGGTGCTGGGCACCGCCGCCTTCTCCCGCGGCGTCCATTACTGGGAAATGACGGTGGACCGCTACGACAACCACCCCGACCCGGCCTTCGGCATCTGTCGCGGCGACGTCCTGAAGGACGTGATGCTGGGGAAGGACGACAAGGCCTGGGCCATGTACGTGGACAACAACCGCTCCTGGTTCATGCACAACAACTCTCACACCAACAGGTAAGGGACTGTTTGTGTGGAAATATCCAGACACGGATTACGTCTGACTCCCTTCGTGTGACGGCGCAGGACGGATGGTGGCGTCGCTAAAGGATCGACGATAGGAATGCTGCTGGACTTCACACGTGGGATCCTCATCTTCCTCATCAACGATGAGCAGCAGGGTCCCGTTGCCTTCGAGAGCTTGGAAGGCGCTTATTACCCCGCCATCAGCCTCAACCGTAACGTCCAGGTAGGAAACCACGCCGCACCTTACTGGAGTTAAACGCTTCTTTTTTAAAAATCAGGTCTATAGTTCATGGCACAAATATTTTTTTGTGTCGGTTATCATTTATCGTGATAAATTTCTTATCGTGATAAGAATTTTGATTTATCGTTGTTGCGATAAAGTCGGAATGATGATGTTTCAAACCCCCCAGAACTGTCCGTATTGTCTGAAGTGTTTGTTTTAATGTTCTCTCCACTTTGAATGTTACATGACCTTTTGGGAAAAAAAAGACAACTTATAATTTTGATGAGTATCAGCTACAGGAATGTGTTTCCATTCTTATATGACCACTATTTTATTTGCATTTCAGTGTCTAAAAGTAAAGAAAAGGATGAAACCTTTGCAAAAAGAGGATAAATACATTAATCTTTCAGACACAATTTTCAACCTAGTGATAATAAATTTTAGTGAGAGTCTGTTGTAGAAATTCAGTGCCATTGAATATAACTATAATTGCTAAAACCTGCATTTGGTATGACATGTACATTTCAAAAATATCAGCTGGTTTATGCTCTTAAGAGCCTCTGGAAGTTTCTGTGAAGCTTCTCCTCTTGAGAACGAAGCTCTACAGCTCCACCTGCAGGGCAAAACCTGCCTCCAAGATTTTCCCTGCATACAAATATTCATGGAGAAATATTCATATTCTCCATGAATATTTGTATGCTAATGTTTTGTTTTTCTTCAGGTCACTCTTCACACTGGGCTACCCATCCCTGACTTTTACACGCCCGGGGAGGCAGACCCAACGAGCTCCGTGTGCTGAAGACCGCAGCGAAACCTGGGCAGGATTTGAACCCTTCCCCGCCCCGTCGCAGGTCAATACCTCTAACCCCGCCCTCGCCCTCCTGATCTCGACTCTCCGTCTGTCGCCCCGACCTAATGACCCCCATGACTCTCCGTCGGAGGCCTCATGACAGCCCTAAGCCATGCCTTTTTCATGCCTAAGCTTTGGACACGGCCGTGTGCAGGACAGTGCATATGGTGCCGATTACTCCTATTCTTAGGGAAGACGGGATGTTTCACCAGAATGTCCAGAGGATCAGTAACGAACTGAACTGAAGGAGTACTTTTACATTTTGGAAAATACGTGCATTGAGTCAAGACTAGGCCTGGGCTGGTGTGAAACTCTCAAGGAACGTATAAGATAGATGCCTTTTTTTTTTGTTCCTATCACTTTGTGAATTTATATATTTCAGGATTCTTAGACAGGCATCAACATTTATTCTCCCACTCATCCCCTCTTTCTCGTAATGCACAAGTACATAATATATTCCCAAATATCCAATTCAAATTCAAATAAAAAAAAAATTCAAGTTACAAAGTGTTGTAACTCAAATCATTCGAGTCAATATTAAGATTATTGTGGATTGTTACTGAGTTTTTCCCTTCAGTTTTCCAGCTACTTGTCACCAAAGTTACTGCTAACGTAACTTTTCTGTTACTTTAGCAGCTGATAAGTCAGAGTAGGTTCTGTCTAAATAGAAAAGCATCTGTCAAGATCACCAGGATTTGCTGTAATAACAAATCCCTTGTTTGATATATGGGGACAAATACCTGTGACAGAACCTCACAGAATATTGAAGATGCTGATAAAGAAACACCAGAAGAACAAAATTCAGACATTGGTGGAATGAACAATGTGCCAAAAAGTCTAATATCACAACATTCCCTAAATCTTGGAATATTAGTTTCCAAGATAATTGACTTATTAAGCAACAACTTGCACCTCTCTGCTGTCCTGCCTTTTCTAGAGCAACACTGGGAGTATAACAAGCAGCCAGTTCAGTTGTCAGGCTATCTGCTCATGTAGCAGTCACCCGCTCAACAGAAAAGCAAGCAGCATTGCTTCCATAAGAAGGATGAGTGCCTCCCCTTTACTGTCCATGCCATAATTAGCTAAATATTTCCAAAGAGCTGCTTTTTGAAACCTTGGGATTTCTTGTTACTGGTAACCAGCCCATGCCTACAGTCAAGAGTTGGGCTACCTTCACGTTGCAGGTATAAATGCTCAGTTCAGAGGGTTAGGGTTTGTTTCTTCGTGTGTTGTTGATATTACTAGACTATGATTGAGAACGGTTGGCAGCATGCGCAGAAGAAGACTTGATGTTGCAGGCAGCCCATTGTGTTCGCAGAAGCAAATACGGACGCTCCGAATCTCGTCACACGTCAGGTCTGACGGCGCTCAATCGAAGCTGCCGGAAATGACGATTAGCTCCGTCAACAGCGTCTGCCGTGCTTCTTCCCCCCCCCCCCTACTGTTTACATTCAGTCGTGCCGCTTTCCGCCTCATTCGGTGCAACATAGTACCACATTTCCGTGGCTTCTCAATGCAACACGTCTGTTCACTTTCAAGAACATCATCCGATTTGGGACGAGTCACGTTGGAAATCGGGAGTTGTGCTGCACAGACTGTGACACTTCTTACGTAAAGATGGAGCTACTTTTCCGATTTTGGAGCGCATTTGAAAGTGAAATCGGATTTTTGCCGCTCAGATTCATCTTCAGAAAAAAACAAATCAGATAGGGGTCACGCCTTCGTCTGCAGTGTGAACGCAGCCTTGACTATGACGCTAAAGCTCAGATCACAAGAAACAAATGCTTGGCAGAATGTCCAACTCTTCTCTTAAATGAAGGAGGTTTTTTTTTTTATGAATTCATTAGACAAGGAAGATCTTGTATTAACCGTTTCTTTTTTCTTACAACTCAATATATTGTATTCTTGATGCGTATGCCTCTGTCAGGTTTCCGTCTTGAAGACTGATGTGGATTCAAAACTGAGTTGAGAATGAGAAGTCATATTGTGTGACTGTGTGTGTGTGGGTGTGTGTGTGTGTGTGTGTGTGTGTGTGTGTGTGTGTGTGTGTGTGTGTAGGCTGCCAGCCATCACCCTTGGACCAGAGTCCAGCTCCCAGCCATATCAGTGTCATTATCTTCGTCTGTGTAAATGGGAAGCTTTTCTTAGTGGCTTAACTCAAGTGAAACTTCTGTATTGTGTTTGGGGTTTTTTTTTTCAATATTTACAGCATCGAGGTTTAGGATGCAGCAGGAAGGAAAACCTTTTTTTTCTTTTGCAATGGCGCTTTCAAAACGGGGAGGGACTTTGGTCGAGGGGTTTTAAACGACTGTGAAGATGTTATTTTAAGGTGCTAAAGCAGTTCACATAGTTTGGGCTTCTTTTTTTTGTTTTTTTACTGTGAGTGACTGAATTCTGGTAGTTTTTGTAATATTGTTATTGAAATGATCTATTGCAAAGAGGTGTAAAGTTAAATAAGTTATTTGGTGTTAAGAGATTTTTAGTAAGAATTTATTGTCGTTCCCTTTTCGCCGATGTACAGTTACAGCCGAGGCGACGAGCGGCGAGCGGCGCTTGTCTGCTTTAAACGTTTTATTAGAGGTCGGGGGTTTTTTGGAGGGGAAATTAGAGGCTTTTCAGTTTACATGTCTACAAAAGCAACAAGACGGGAGACACTGGAATGTTTTTTTGTTTTTGTTTGTTTGTTTGTTTGTTTTTTGGCTAACATTCTTTTCAGTACGTACTGACTAAAAAGCTTGCCGGTTTAGTGCTAAAGCGTGCTAACGGGACAAAAGCAACAATGACTTTCCACGTCTGTGAGAGCTGAAAAAAAAAAAAGAAGTCTGTCTCACACAATTTTACCAAGCACTAGTGGCCTCATTTTCATGCTAACAGTTGCTAATTAGCACCAAACACAGCCGATGAATACAGATCATAAGGCACCAGACAAAGCGAATGCTGTCTGGCATAGTAAGAATTAGCTTTACTCTGCTCCACAACAGAACAACCTGAACCATTCAACAGTAAAATACTGTGACCCAGCGGACCTTTGTGCAACATGTTAGCATGCTAGCATGAGAAGTAAAACCTCCGTCACATGAGCGACAGACTGTCTGATCGACACGCTGCCAGATTGGCCTGAACTAGGTGTAGGCCAAGAAATGAAATAAAAGTGACTTGAGCAGAATTGGCGGTGAACATGCAGCGATTCTGTCGAGCTAAAAATTGAAGAAACATTTTAGACCTGAAGGATCATTTTGTGCTTTGACCTCTAAGTCAAGGCAGTCTGACCTCTGAGTAGAGTTCACAAAGGATTAATGTCTGTATCTGATTTTTTTTTTTTTTCTATAATAAAACAGAAAACGGAAGGAACTGAAATCCTAATGCTGAATGGCCACATCAGGGGAAACGTTACCATTTCAGGTTCAAAAGTTGTTTTCTAGATCCTTGTAGCCCAACGGATGAACGGTGCCAAAGTATTCATTCCTCTTGAGCTCTTTCCCTCTTTGTCACGTTACAACCGCAAACTTTGAACTATTTCGTTAAGGATATTATGTGAGATACAAACACTGAGTAGCGTATAGTTGTGAAATGGAAGGCAAAAGAAACACAGATTTAAGATTTATATTAAAATAAAAGTACATATTGTAGTGGGGCATGCTTATTTTTGCTGACTTATGGCCCACCCTGTATTTTGTCTCAGCTTGGCTGATATCTAGATGAAAAGGGGCTGAATATATAATATAAACGCACGTCTGACCTATTTTGATCCACCACCTAAAATTGCAATAAAACGAAAGTCCGTTAGTGGTTGTTATGCGACAAAACCGTGAAAGAAGTTTCAAAGGGCGTGAATATTTTAAGGCACCTGTCTAGCATACACATGAGGTGCTATCCTGTGTTAGAGCTTCACGGGTGTGCCTTTTCCCCCATTTGTACTTCCCCTAAAACATTTGTGAAACTTTGCTTCAGACGAAATCAACTGCTTCAGCAGAGTCGACTGTAACATCTGTGATGCCTAACCTCATCTGCTGCTACGTGCTTTCTTTCTTTTTCTACCGTAAAAGGGCATATTTTTACCACCGGAAACCCTCTGGACGGACTGTAACTATCACTATCTTTAAAGGAATATTTCACCTTTTTTCTCTCTTTCTCTAAAGCAACTAAAGCCAATGGTAGGCCATACGATGATACAGAAACATCAGCACACAGTGAGCATAATAACTCCTCAGTTTGTGTGGGTGTGTGTGTTTTGACCGAGAAGGTTCAGCAAGTTACACCACGTTCAGGGAGCTTTGCAAGAATTAGCTGGTTGGTTTTTAAAGTATAACTTCGATTTAGCCCTTCTGTACTTGCATAAAGTCACAATAAATTCACAATGTAACATCGGAATTCAAGATAAATGTTTTTTGTTTTTTTGGGGGGTTTTCCAAGGAAGTCCTCGGTGGAAACATCGGCACAGATCTGATAAAGGTGTGCTTCTGAACCGAACAAAAGGAAACGGGGATTTTACTCAGCGTGAATGCAACCCGATTTCTTTAAGAAAAAAAAAATAGTTTAACACGGTTTAAGCAAACTACGGGGACGCAGATTCATATTACAACCTACATAAACTTTACACCCAGTCGCTGGGCGACACTCGGTGTTACATCTCCAAATGTATATACATATCTTTGCGTGAGAGTGTATGCGTGTGACTGTGTGTTGTACGTTCATTATATCTCCAGAGGGATTTTTTTCTTTATTATTTTTTTACATTTTTTTGCCCCGTCTGATCTGAGGGGGAATGTTGCGTTCAGTTTTAGTTACAGTGAACCTGAAGTTTCTCTTTATGATAATCTGACAAATGGAAAAATGAAATTGTCCTCTTTATAATTTCCAGACAATATGATTATTAATTGTCACAGTTTTATGTCTACTATTACCACATCTTACCACTTATATGATTATTTGAAGTATTTAACAAGCCTCTGTATTTCTCGTGTCTGTGAATCTTCAATAAAATCGGTGTCAACAACGGCTTGCCTCGAATTTTTCTTTATTCCCCTCTTTGATGAAAGTTGCTTATGCTTCAATTGCATGTTGTCCTTGATTTTACTGAAGCACATTGCATTTGAGGGCTGCACAGTGGCGCAGTTGGTAGAGTTGTTGCCTTGCAGCAAGAAGGTCCTGGGTTCGATTCCCGGCCCAGGGTCTTTCTGCATGGAGTTTGCATGTTCTCCCTGTGCATGGTGGGTTCTCTCTGGGTTCTCCGGCTTCCTCCCACAGTCCAAAAACATGACTGTCAGGTTAATTGGTTTCTCTAAATTCTCCCTAGGTGTGAGTGTGTGTATGAATGGTTGTTTGTCTTGTATGTCTTTGTGTTGCCCTGCGACAGACTGGCGACCTGTCCAGGGTGAACCCGCCTCTCGCCCGGAACGTTAGCTGGAGAGGAACCAGCAACCCTCCCGACCCCATTAGGGACCAGGGTGAATAGAAAATGGATGGATGGATGGATGGACGTTGCATTTGAATGAAAGACATCCGGCAAAACAATGTTCCACATGTTTACATAGAGGAGGGCGGGAGCAGATGGCGTTAGTAACCCAGGCGAACACGAACAAAAAAAAAAAAAAGTCTTTTGAAGCCAAAGTTGTGGAGCCCATGGAAGAACACGACGAACCATTTGGTTGTTTGTTTTAAATGGAAAACACATTTTAAGTATTTATGATGGTGGGGCAGGAAACCATTTCTCCTGGCGGCTGTTGCCATCAACATAGCATCCATGGTTGCTATGGAGATTTGGTGCCCCCCCTTCCTTCCCCTATTGTTGCGCAATTCTGTGCGTTTCAGTTCCATTACCAAAATAATAACATTGACTAGCAGAGCAGGAGTTTTAACTCAACTAATCAACCATTTTCATGAAAGCACTTATTAATAATTTCACAATAAATATCAAGCCTGGAAACCTGATATCGTATGAATGTTGAATGTTATGTTTTTAACGTAATCTCTACTCGGCTGGCGGGGCGCAGGCAGTTGCCACGGTAACAGGTGTGCTTAAATTACAAAGAGAGAGAGAGAGAGTAAAAAGGTAGGAGTGGTTTTGAGTTGATCACCTGTTCGGGTTATTTTACCTTTGTTTACCTTTGTTTACCTTTGCTGTGGGGCATTACGGCCGCTGTAGTTTCTAAACGTTCAATAAACGACATACTTGGACTAATTACCTCCTTAGTTCGCGAGTATACGTCATTCACAACAAACATCAAACATGGTCAATATGTTTCATTAAGTATTTAGCAAAAAAAATGGCTTCTACCGCGATAATTATGTGAAATTAAATTAATTGTGTAATATTTTAAAGCATATAGTTCGATGCTCTCTGCCATCTTGCTTTTAGCTCAGAGCCCGAGAGGATTTTCCTCCATCAAACATGCTACTTATTTCGTCTCTGATTTGGTGGAAAATATTGGTGTTGAGGATACTGTCTCCAAAATGACAACCTTTTTCAATCTTCAGAGCTACAGTGTTGAAAATGAGAAGCAGACATTCACAGGTGACACTGAAATCAATTCCAGTCCAACATCTGTCGGAGGAAAAATGTCCCAACTTCAGAGGAAGTGTCTTTAACCTTAAGAGAGCTCTGTGGTTCCTCAGTATGAGAGTCAGGGTGAGGAGGCGCCATGTCAGGAAGACGAAGTACAGAACAAGCAGGTCATGATGATATAGGCCCACTGATTATCCCTCTGTCTGGACACAAGACCAATATAACCAGTTTGAAAGCTAAAGTGAATGGTTATATGCCTGACATGGAAAACTGGGATGCACTCCACGCCGTGACGTTCAGAGTTTAGGTCTCACGGCGTTTCCAAGGTGTCAACATCGCAGCCAGTGGGCTGGAGGAAACATGG
This sequence comes from Gambusia affinis, assembly GCF_019740435.1. Taxonomy (NCBI): domain Eukaryota; kingdom Metazoa; phylum Chordata; class Actinopteri; order Cyprinodontiformes; family Poeciliidae; genus Gambusia; species Gambusia affinis. The sequence goes on from NC_057883.1 coordinate 6,941,937, forward strand.
CTCCATTTTGTAGCAAGAGGTACCCAGATTTTATCGCTTCGCAAAGGAATTCATCAGCACAGAAACTCCAAGGCACAGAAAGAGGTTTTCTTTCACAGTTCTGTCATAGTACCCTCAAGAATGTAAAACTACTTTCACCCCTGACTATAATTAAATATTTATAACTAAATATTGTGCATTTATAACACTAAAAGATAGATAGATAGATAGATAGATAGATAGATAGATAGATAGATAGATAGATAGATAGATAGATAGATAGATAGATAGATAGATAGATAGATAGATAGATAGATAGATAGATAGATAGATAGATAGATAGATAGATAGATAGATAGATAGATAGATAGATAGATTTAATTGAAGTAAATTAAAAAAAACAATAATAACGAATAAATAAACAACTTTGAACGTTGTTCTCGCTGCATCCCTCTGACAGAAACTTTCCATTATCTAGTATGTAATGTATGTCAGTTTGGTTCTTCCTGGATTTTTTTTTTTTTTTTTTTTTTTCTTCACTCACCAACCCAGTCTCTATCCTGTTGCTGGTTGCCTTGTTGGTTTTTTTAGTCCCTGCTGTGTTTTTCCTCTCCAAAACAGACCCAGGTCTTCCTACTTTTAGAGGAAGACCCTCCACGTCGGTCTTCCTCTAAAAGTTGTGTTTGAAATTCAGCTCAGCTGACCTGACCGGAGTGTATCCTCCCCGCCCCCGTCTCTAAAGGAAAGGAAAGGAAAGGAAAAGAAAGGAAAGGAAAGGAAAGGAAAGGAAAGGAAAGGAAAGGAAAGGAATGGAAAGGAAAGGAAAGGAAAGGAAAGGAAAGGAAAGGAAAGGAAAGGAAAGGAAAGGAAAGGAAAGGAAAGGAAAGGAAAGGAAAGGAAACGAAAGGAAAGGAAAGGAAACGAAACGAAACGAAACGAAACGAAACGCCTTCCTCCCCCTTGTACTCGCCAATCAGAAACAGTCCGAGGAGGAGACTCCTGCATGAAAACTGCGGCTGTGTTCCAACAGCAACACGTCTCTCCTCTTCACTTCACTTCGCTCCCAGTCGCGTTGGACCGGGTCAAGGCTCAGAAACACTTCCTTCCAGCAGCCGCAGCAGCAGCAGCAGCTCGGGGTCAGCATGGCGATTCCTCTCACCGACCAGGAGAAGCGGAAGCAGATCAGCATCAGGGGCATCGTGGGAGTGGAGAACGTGGCCGAGCTGAAGAAGGGCTTCAATCGCCACCTGCACTTCACCCTGGTCAAAGACAGGAACATCGCGACGCCCAGGGATTACTACTTCGCCCTGGCCCACACCGTGAGAGACCACCTGGTGGGCAGATGGATCAGGACGCAGCAGTTTTACTACGAAACAGACCCGAAGGTAAAAAAAAAAAAAAAAAAAAAAAAAAGAGAGAGAGAAATCTGGACCCAAAGTAGCCCTCAGAATGTATTTATTGTATGAAATGAATGTTCAAGGAGCGATCCGAGCACAAACTTTCAGTCGCATGCATCACACACACAGATCATTCTAAAAGAAAGCTGGGCCACTAGTTTGTGTTGCATAAAGTTTCTGGACTACAAAGAGGCTTTGTATTTTCAGGTCAGTGCGTCAGGTTCACATATTAATCACTGTTTGCTCAGTGGAAGGCAGGATTGTTCCACTTACGTTCATTACTTTTACAGCTCTAAACTGCATTTCCTGTGTATTGACGTTATTGACGTATTTAATGCTAAAAGCCGCAGACTGTTCCAGATTTAATTTCCCCCTGTCATGTTTTTTTTTTTTTTTTTTCCCCCCAGAGGGTGTATTATCTGTCCCTGGAGTTCTACATGGGCAGGACGCTGCAGAACACCATGATCAACTTGGGCCTGCAGAATGCCTGCGACGAGGCCATCTACCAGGTCAGACGGTCGCATTCAGTTGCCGTATCTGAGCAGCTCGACGCTGTGAGTGTGCTGATTGGAAACGCTCTCGCCGCAGCTCGGCCTGGACATGGAGGAGCTGGAGGAGATGGAGGAGGACGCGGGTCTGGGCAACGGAGGCCTGGGCAGGCTGGCAGGTGAGCAGACGTCCTCAAAGCCGTCTTTGAGGATGACAAGTGGGACTGAGGTTAACTTTAAGAGCACGTTCCCATACACACGTTTTGAATCCGTTGTAGTTTTTTGCACCCTCCTTGTCTGCAGGGTACGTAGGCTCTTCTCCAATAAATCTGCATGTCTGCCGAACAGGTGAAGCAACTCTCGGCTTAAGAAAGTTTGCAGACAGATGGTGGAAATGAGAAAATATGACGCTGAAACGTCTCCTGCAGCGCCACAAAAAAGAAAAAGAAAAAGAAAAGAAACACCCAAGTTTTTATTTGACTGTATGTAATATTTGAATTCCCTGCTATTGCAGCATGTTTTTTGGATTCCATGGCGACCCTGGGACTCGCAGCGTACGGTTATGGCATCAGATACGAATACGGCATCTTCAATCAGAAGATAAGAGATGGCTGGCAGGTTATTGTGCTTCCTTCTTTGTTTTTGTTTTTGTTTTTTTGTTTTTTAAATAAGGATTTGAAAAGTACCTGAAGCTCAGCTGTGACAAAGACCTTTATCCCCCACCTTTATCCTTTTTTTTGAAAGCAGTATTCCCTTTTAAAGTTTGACAGAAGCTAAAGTTGAGATGAATTGGGTCAGAAAACATCGCAAGTTAATTATTGACAAAAGGAACATACTGTAGCCTGACCCTCTTAACATGGCTAAGAGGGTCAGACTAAGGTTTGTTTTGTGGATGACAAAATAAACCTTTGTGTATCTTCTGATAGCAGCTTGCAAAACTGCAGGCTTCTGCTGTTTTTTGCGGGTCGAACCCTGTCAGTGTAAACATGTCCCCCTGAACTCTGAACCGTTCTGTACGCACGCAGGTGGACGAACCTGTGCGCCTGATGTCTGCTGCTAGCGAGAGCCATTATTTACATCAAAACAAAACAAAACAAAACAAAAAAATGCTATTGCGGGCCGATGTAAGAGCTGACCTTGCTTCCTTGTTTCAGGCTATACGGTACAAAGAGGTCAGATAAGGCCGAGTTTGTTCTGGGACTTTCACTTATCTGCAACCTCCCGCGCTGTAGGTGGAGGAGGCAGACGATTGGCTAAGGCACGGAAACCCCTGGGAGAAGGCTCGCCCCGAGTACATGCTGCCGGTCCACTTCTACGGACGAGTGGAGGAGACGAGAGACGGGCCCAAGTGGGTTAACACTCAGGTACTTGGTGGCAACTTCATAGTGGAAAGAATTTGCGTGAATTTGGGTTGAACGAGAGTAAATGTCTGGGTTTTCACCTGCAGGTTGTGTTAGCAATGCCTTACGACACGCCCGTCCCTGGCTACATGAACAACACTGTGAATACGATGAGGCTGTGGTCGGCCCGTGCGCCCAACGACTTCAACTTGAAAGACTGTAAGTCCAAGAGGGTGTCTCGCTTTCATGCAAAAAAACATATTATACCTCTTTGGCAAAGGAGTTGGACAATGTGCAGGGCTTTGCAGAGGTATTCAGATCCCCTGAGTCATTTGGCACATGCCGACAGCATTCTTCAGGGTGCGTTGCTCGACTTTGGCACGGTAGACCACCCTAAAGTGTAACTGAAGTAAAAGGAAAATGGCCAGCCTTCTTTGACTTGGTTACCTCTAAATCCACTCCATTCAAGTCTCTTTCATAGTCTGTTGTATGAATGCAGCGGCTCTGAAAGAAAAATGAACCATTAAGACCAATGACCACATCCAAGGCATATTTGTTCACTTCTACTACCAGGCCAGTCAATAAAGGACTGAATCTGATATGCAGAGACTATATCCAGGGGAGCTCTTTGGAGGAGTTGGAGACATCCACGCCTCAGGTGTTGGGATCTGCTAAGGACAGCTAAGTAGTTTAGCGGTTTCCCAAATCTGGCTTTGACGTAAGAGTGGCACGTAGAAAGCGCTCTTGTCAGATGAGACCCAAAGGAAACGTTGGTGGAACATGAAGGTGAACATGAATGCGGCAACATTTTTAGATTGACTGATTGACTGAGCTTGACTTATTTTGACAAGAGTAACTTTGCACTAACTTGTGCAAAGTTAGTCAGGTGTTTTTAGAGGGTTGAATATAAATTTTTGCCACACTTAGTTTTTTTTAACTGCAAAGATTTACAATTTTCGCTATGTTGGTCTACCACAATGTACTTACAGTAAAATAACTTGCTTGTGTTGTGGAAAAGCTTAAAGGTGTTTGTGCTTGATGTGTGCAAGATCAACAGAAACTTCTGCAATTGTGGTCACTTCCTCTCTGCCACATTTCACGGTGTTTAATTTTTTTAAAACCAAAACTACTATTTTCTTTCTCTAGTTAATGTAGGCGATTACATACAGGCTGTTCTGGACAGAAATCTGGCGGAGAACATCTCCCGAGTCCTCTATCCAAACGATAATGTGAGTTCACTTTTTCGTGGTCAGGAAACCATCAGACGTTTTCCACCGCGGTGTAACTTTATGCTCTTGTTCCTGCGGTTCAGTTCTTTGAAGGGAAGGAGCTCCGTCTGAAGCAGGAGTACTTTGTCGTGGCAGCCACACTCCAAGACATCATCCGCCGCTTCAAGACCACCAATAAGGGCAGGCCGAGCCGCACCACCTTCGACGCCTTTCCGGACAAAGTGAGAACTCGGAACCGGTGTTGCAAAAGGCCGGGCGGTTGTCTGTTTTTAGTTGCCGTGTTGCTTCATTTTGTTGGTCAGTTTGCAACATTATGTCAGCATTTCCTCTTTGCTTGCATCTGTTGCAGCTGCCTGAAGCTGTGAGGTGGATGAGGTTTGTCAAGTCATGGTTGCCTGGTTTTAAAAAACAAGTGAATAAAAAAGGGACGGGGTGGGGAAGCAAAATGATCCACGACGGTGTATTAGGGACGTTGTAGGAAGAAAAGAAAAGAGAATTTCTGCCAAGGAAAGAAACAGTAATTTTCCAGAAAAACCGAGGAAAATTCTGAGCTCCACAACTAGAGATTAATCTAGAAAAACAAAAAAAACTCAGAAATTTCTGTTTGAAAAGTTAAAAACGTGCTAGAAAAAACAGACTTGTGTTTCAACAGTTGAAAACTTTTGACTTTTGAAAACGAAAATTTCCAAAAGTAAAAATAAATAAATAAATAAATAAATTAACCTCAAATTTTCTAGATTTTTTTTTTTTTTTTTTTTTTTAGCAAATCTTTGACTTCTCCAATTCAGACATTGTTTTTCCAGAAAATGTGAGTTTTTCTGGCAGGAATTTATAACTTTATTCATTTATTTTTCTCTGTCTCCTGTGGGCCTGTTATGCTCAGATCAGAGATGAACCGATTTATTCATTTATGTTCCCTTCTTGTCTATTGCACTATGACTTAAAACTGTTTTCAAAAATCCACAAAAGGACCGACTCATTGCTTTCCAACAGCTACAGTCGGACCGTTTCCTGTTTTCCAGGTCGCCATCCAGCTGAACGACACCCATCCTGCCATGGCCATCCCCGAACTGATGAGGGTCTTTGTGGACATTGAGAAACTCGACTGGGACACGGTGAGTTAACGTCGCCATCGAAGGTCTCTTGTTGGTCTTAATCATCATCGGCAACCGTGACAGGAAGTGGAAATTAGGAAATCGAGAACAAGTAAGGGCAAGCAATGCGAGCTGTGGTTAAAACCGCAGGGCGAGAGGGACGAAGCGATTTGCTGAATTTCAATCTGCGACTCTGCGCTGTTTTGCAAGGAGTAAAATAGTGGAGTTTGTTTTAAAAGCCTGGTTTTACTCCCGATTATTAAAATGCAACACTGTCGAGTGCGAGAAATGATCAAAATCCAAACCTTGTTAAAAAGAGAGAACAAAACACAGCTTTATTACATCTGTACAGACGGAGAACTCAGAACATCTGAGATCTGACTAGACAAAGGAATCACTTCTCTATATATACTGTTTCATGCCCTTCGCACACAGACAGGGTGTCATCGCTGATATTCTAAAAAAAGCTTATCAGATTAATACACATAGTGAGAAAAATGCAACCTTTAGTTAAAAACCTAAACGTAAACATACTGTGAATAGTTATTTTATTCCACAACACTTAAACGAGATCTTGTCCCTCTGGCTTCACAGGCCTGGGACCTCACCAGGCGTACGTTTGCCTACACCAACCACACCATCCTCCCTGAGGCCCTGGAGCGCTGGCCTGTGGAGCTGCTGGAGAAACTGCTGCCCAGACACCTGCAGATCATCTACCAGATCAACCAGGCTCACCTAGACGTAAGCAGAGACGCCGAATATCCAGCAATGGACAAACAATGTGGTTTTTTTTTACATATATATCTTCTGAGATGTGAAACCTTGTACAGGGTTGTGCGAAACATGACATTTTGCGCGTGTATTTTATTGAGTTTTCCACTGATAAAAGGTGGCGGACAGGATGACGGACTGATAGATTGTCCAAATTATTGCGATAAATGATGCTTTTGAGGCCGTTTTTCAAGTGAAGCAATGAAAATGGCATAATAATGAGACTGTTCTTTCAAATATTAATGAACTTACATTTTGTGAGGAACGCTGGGAGTGGAAGGTATTTCAAATATCCACAATGAGCCAACAAAGGAACCAGAAACCAGAAATGACACGGATTAAAAACGGCAAACAAAATTGTATTTCAAGCAACATTGCTCGTCAGGATGGAAGTTGTCCAGCTCATTTTGACTCATCGTTTGAGCAACTGATTTATTGCGAGGTCTTGCAAATCAGAATCTGAAAAGTGTGACTTGCATTTGTTATTATTATTATTATTATTATTATTATTATGAGCTGTCCTGACTCAACAGTCTTATGGTGAAACTACAGTTGGAAGCTTTTTGAGGCATCTGCACTTATAAAGGCAGCAATTTTAAATTGTAGCCATCTATTGTCAACTGAATTTAGGTTTTTACTTTGACTGGGCCATTGTAAAAAAAACAAAAAAACAACATGAATCTGCTTTGATCTGAATCACCCCTTTGCAGTCTCAATTCTGGACTTGTGTGTTTACTTTTGAAAATGTGTATATATATATAAAGCCATTACTATAGCGTACACCTGAGTTGAGTCTTTGCAGCTCCCCCAAGGGTTACAACTTGCTTCTTGGCTGCTTCTCTTATAAATTCTTGCCTTGCCAATCAGTGTAGGTGGACAAACACGTCTTGGTAGGTTTCTAATTACTCATACAATCAATCCAAATAAAATTTAAATGTATAATTCTAATGCGAGTTAAAGGACTGAATGCTTTTACATGTCACTGCTTGAATACGTTTTTGTTTGTTTGTTTTTTGCCCCATAGAAAATTGCTGCTCTCTTCCCGAACGACATGGACAAACTGCGGAAGATGTCTCTGATTGAAGAGGACGGCTGCAAGAGGGTGAACATGGCCCATCTGTGTATCGTAGGCTCTCACGCCGTCAATGGAGTAGCTCAGATACACTCCGACATCATCAAAACCGAAGTGTAAGCCTTTTGCCGACGGTCGACTGTGATAAAAGTCCCAGGATTTGTCAGAAGTGTGAAGGAGGTGATCTAAAAGTAAATGTCGTTCTGTTTTCAGCATGTTGGCAGAGAAAAAGAGAAAACCGTCTGTTAAGTTTAGATTTCGTTGGCTGAAATCCAACTCCTGCTCGTCCAGATGGCAAATCCGAACTTTTCCTCTGTTTTTATTTTATTTTATTATTTTTCTTTCAGGTTTAAAGACTTCAGTGACCTTGAACCCGGTAAGTTTCAGAATAAAACCAACGGCATCACTCCCAGACGCTGGCTGCTCCTCTGCAACCCCGGGCTGGCTGAGCTCATTGCTGAGGTTCGACACGTTCTTTAGTTTTACTGTTTACCTCAGCAGCCAATTGGCCTTTAGGACGTAGAATCCTCTTAACGTGTTTGACTAAACACTAACGTGAACATTGGTTGGTGTGACGTGTTCTCAGGTCATTGGGGAGGACTACGTGAAGGACCTGAGCCAGCTGAAGAAGCTGAATGACTTCGTTAACGACTTGGCCTTCATCCGAGACGTCGCTAAAATCAAACAGGTGGGTCTGACGGGTCTGCTGACATTTTCTCACCCAGTGTGTGAGCTGAGCTGGTTCAGAAGAACCGAGAGAAACGGGGAAAATCCCATCATCTGATTCTCAATTAAAGAGGCAGTGTTTGAGCTTCACATCATCTTATGTTATTCCCTCATCAAAAACATAACCTGGAGCGTTGCTGCGATTCTTTCTCACACGTTTGACAAATCCTTTAACCTCCATGGCAACCAATCAGCTGCGCAACAGGCCTGGGAGAAGCGAGCCCCGACATTGAGATGCTGCTCCTCCTCAGAGATGCGACTTCGGCCTCACAGAGCAGCCCTGCCCACTAGGCTCCTTCAGACTAGCCAGCAGCAATTAGCAAACACCTGGTGGAACTGAGCATCTGCCGAGATCATTATAGGAGCTACTTTTGAGTGAAACGCTGCTTAACAGCTTTGCTAACAGGTTAATAGTTGTGATGGCTTTCTGACGGCGGAGTTTCAGAAAGAGCAAAAGAGCAGGAGTTTCTTAAAGAGACAGACGGCCAATTTTTAGGCGTTAAATCAGGAAGCAAAATTTCTTTTCAGTCATGTTTGATGTATGTAGCATTTGAAGTGATCACAGCTACTTAATTGTGCTATAAAATGGCGCTATGAAACTGGAAAAACACTAAGAAAGCAACGCCCCTTTAATTAGTCGTTGCTCTTCCTGAGGTATTTGTCCTTTTAAAAAGTGAAAAATGATCAGAGCAGAAACAATGACGCAACATATCATGGAAAACTACATCTGAATATCTCTGCACACCACAGACATGTCCGGGCAGCGTTCTCCTGACTCGGCAGCTTTCACATCAATGACTCCCGTTGTCGCATTTCTCCACAGGACAACAAACTGAAGTTCACTCAGTTCCTGGAGAAGGAGTACCAGGTGAAGATCAACCCTTCCTCCATGTTCGACGTCCACGTCAAGAGGATCCACGAGTACAAGCGGCAGCTGCTCAACTGCCTGCACATCATCGCCTTGTACAACCGTATGTGCAGCGACGAGTTGTTTTGTGTTTTTTTTTTATTTTTTTATTTTTTACTGCTTAGTCAGACGTTTCCTGATGAGGAATATTCCACCCTCACCTGGAGCTTCATGTTAAAACAGACATGAGGAATGCAGCCACTGCAATCAGCTGTGGAAATTTTCCACAAAGCTGCAATAAACAGAGAAGTTGCTATTTTTTTTTTTTTCTTTTTTGTTGTTCCGTTTTTGGACGGCTCTCCACAGACGTGCTGTATTCACAGCGCTCAGATTTCAATACTTTGTGGCTTTTTGTGTGATGGATGAATCCAAACTGGTGCAAAATTTGCGTTCATTTGTGCAACAACTGAATGAAAACGATGAAGGAAATGGAGCAGTAAGAAGTATGAACTTATTCAGTACAGACCAAAAGTTTGGACACACAGTTGTGTGTATCTATTCACAAACAATGAGGATTAGCTGTCTAACTCAGACTATTGCAGACATGTTTCAAAAACAGAGCAAAATATCAGCTTACTCCGTGCCACATCTTTATCATAATTTTCAAATTTCTTTTAAATGCAGAAATTTAGATTGCTTTATATCTCTGTCAAGATTGTCCCATAAACCAGCGCCTTCAATTAAAATGCATTTTTCAGTCGTTGCCGTTCCAAATCAAAATTTTTCCCAAAAAATCTGTTCCTTTTGAAGTTGTATTTGTTTTCTCTTTTTACAAATCTTTTTTTATTATTATTCCAGTCTCTACCTCAATTTTAAAATGCTGTACTCTGTCAGTTCAGTTTAATTAATTTTAAACTTTCAAAATGTTCACGTTTTGTTCCCATCAGGCATCAGGAAGAACCCCAACGCGCCTTTCGTACCGCGAACGGTGATCATCGGTGGGAAAGTAGGTCAGGAACACGACGGAGCTGGCACAGAGCAACACGACCGGAATGAACGATTCGCGTTGTCGCCCCCTGCAGGCCGCGCCAGGATACCACATGGCGAAAATGATCATCAAGCTCATCACCTCGGTGGCTGACGTGGTGAATAACGATCCCGTGGTTGGAGACAAGCTGAAAGTCATCTTCCTGGAGAACTACAGAGTTTCTCTTGCGGAGAAAGGTATACATTTATTAATACCCCCCCCCCCCTCCCACCCCCCCAAACAACTCACTTCTGTTGGAGAGGAAAAGGAAATGGTGTCACTTTGTGATTTTATTTAATTTTTTTTCTCCTCCTCAGTGATTCCTGCCACAGATCTGTCGGAGCAAATCTCCACCGCTGGCACCGAGGCTTCGGGGACGGGCAACATGAAGTTCATGCTGAACGGAGCGCTGACCATCGGCACCATGGACGGAGCCAACGTGGAGATGGCCGAGGAGGCGGGCGAGGAAAACCTCTTCATCTTCGGCATGCGGGTGGAGGATGTGGCCGAGATGGACAAAAAGGGGTGAACGAGATAAAAGAAACCCCACAGCAGAGCGGAATTTGAAGATTTCTCTTTAAGGGTCAGATTTTTTGTTTTTCTGTTTTTAAGGTATGACGCCATGACATACTACGAGAAGATCCCCGAGCTGAAACAAGTGATGGATCAGATCGCAAGTGGATTTTTCAGCCCCAAGAATCCAGAGCTCTTCAAGGAACTCACCGACATGCTCTTCAAATACGACCGGTGAGCCACTTCACTTTTCCTTTTGTTATTCTTCTTGTATTTAGTTACATCCTTGTTTTTTTTCTTCTTCTTCTCTCTTTTTAGATTCAAAGTGTTTGCAGACTTTGAAGACTACTTGAAAACCCAAGAAAAAGTCAGCAAACTCTATCAGGTAATGTTTTTTTTCCCTTCTTTTCTTAATTGCTCTTTCTTCTGTTGTATTAAATTCTGACAGTTTTCTTCAAAAATCCATCTTTATCATTTCTGTACATTCAATTGACGGAAAAAAAAAATCAATAGGTTCCCCCACCAATGATCAATAAATCCTCTACTTACTAATTGATCATCTGTGACTTCCTTTGTTTTTATTATTTGTTGTTTCGTTTTTTGCCCCAAACAGAAACGGAGTCATAAAAAACACAAAATAAAAGTTTTCCAGCAAGAGATTCTGCTTCTGCGATTACAAATCTTTAATCCTATTTACCGCAGGTTTCCAGATTTATTTCTGTTGCACTTCAAACGTTTATCTCCTCCATCAGGACACAGTGGAGTGGACGAAGATGGCGATCAAGAACATCGCGGCGACGGGGAAGTTCTCGAGCGACAGAACAATCACAGAGTACGCCACCGAGGTGTGGGGGGTGGAGCCGACCGACCTGAAGATCCCGCCTCCCAGCGAGCCGCGGGAGGCCATCGAGGAAACCGTCAAGGCTCTGAAGAAAATGTGAAAAAGTTCCTCATCTGCTGGGCTGCCTTTTGTGTTTACAGAACAGAGCCTTTATGCCACGCATTCCGTTTTCTTTTTTCTTCTTCTTCTTCTGTGGTGCTGGTAGAAACGCACATCCCCCCCTCACCCCCCAAGTCAAAGCACTGTTACATTTCTTTAGCGCCAACACATTCAGTCTCCGAGGGGCAGAAAAGCTCTGAGAACTCGCCTCAACTCTGACATTCCTGCGGATCGGGGACGGTCGCAGGATCCAGGAAGTTAGATGGACATCAGGAACACAGCAGTTAAAAGCTTTTTTTGTTTTTTTTTTACATTTGTTTGAGTTTGTGTCCTGTCCTGATAGAGAAACCATGTTTAGAATCAAAAGATGCTTTCGAAAAAACCAAACACACAAAAATAAGTTTTCTTGTGTTCTGTCTGTAATAAAATAAACCCAAAACTTAAGTCAAAATGATTTATTCCTTCTTTTTTTCCTCCCCCCCAGACTTTCATCTTTCTCTCTCCAGGTTTTTTAGAAATTTTCTGCAACACAGAAGAGCGCGGATTAAATTCGAACAGCGCCGTGATTTCTGAACACTAAACTGGTGACGGCTCCCCAACTCACTGCACGACGTCTGCCAAGTCGGGGGCCGAGGAGATGTGGCTGTGGGACAGTCCGAGGTTCGCCCCGTAGGAGACCATCTGCACTCGATCGCCCGCCTCCGGTTCCCTCTGGGCTCGCAGCGATATCTGGTACAGCTGGGTCCGATAGATGGAAAGAGCTTGAGGAAATCAGACAGGAAATCTAGAGATGGAGAGAGAGACGGGGGGGGGGGAACCCGGCGTACCTTCTGACCCATGTGAAACGGAACGACGTTGTCATCCTCCGCATGCAGGATCAGGAGGGGGCTGCTCAGCGTCTCCAAACTGCAGAAACGACGGCAGATGTTACTGATGATCAGGGTACAAAAAAAAATAAAAAATGTTCTCAATCTGGTTTTGTTTCAAGCAAAAACCTACTTTTTATCATTGGAAAATGAAATGTTGATCCTTTCCAGAATGTTCCAGAGTAAACTCTCAAAACCCGGCAGGAACATGTACAGCTGGAAATACGGAAGGAAGTGGAGAAAGTGAACATTTAACACAGTAAATAACTAACGCGGCGCGAAACGTAAAAGTCAACTTTTGACAATTAAAGTTGCAGAGAAGTATTAGGATGCAAAACTGTCAGGTATTGTGCGTGACATGTCTTCAGAATCGAGCAAAAACTTAAACTGATCAAGGGTCAAAGCCTTTTCTTTTTTTTTTTAATCTACAGTTTTGTTACTTTGTCATTAGCAGTTTCTGGAAATGATGGACTCCCTATGTGGGCAATGTTGGGTCAAATGAGAAGAAACATAAATAGGGAAGAGGGTTCTGAAAATGTCTGAATTCATAAAGTTCTGATCCACACCAGAACAAGAAAATACAAATCAAAGCTTTAAAATGCAGTTTTTAATTCTACATTCACACTTTCCTTCCCCCATTTTCAAACTACAACACTAATACACACTTTTATTTCATTCACTTGCTATTTAAAATGAACACGTCACATGTTAACACAGAGGTTTTGAATGGAAAGCAGTTTGAAGATGTTATCTAGTCTCCACCTTCTCTCAAAAGTCTATTTGCTATCCCACAAGCGACTAAAACAGAAGTCCCAGACGGAAAGCAGCAATGTCCATCTTTAAATAACTTTGGCCGTGTTTCAGTCAGAGCCTGGGCGAACCGACCGGAGGTTCGCCGTCGCGTGTCGACCTCTCACCTTGGCCAGCCGGTTATTTGCTACGGCTTCTCCAATTCTGGTGTACGGCGCTTCCAGGACCAGAGCGTCGACGGCAGAACCTGATGTGCCAAAAACACGACCTTATTTATTATTTATTTCGAGACGCATCGAAAGCCACAATCGGTGTTTATAAAAGTACTAACCTAAAGTCTTGCACCACTGCTGTTGGTAAATTTCACACAGTAAAACTTACCCTAAATAAACTGGTTCTTATTTAGCTCAAAGGGAGACGATTACAACATGCACAGATTTATTTTTATATTGTTCACCTTGCGCTTTGCAACCATCTGTGTCCCGATTTCTGACACAGAATCTTACATTTTTGGTTGCAACACGACAAACTTTGTCCAGCACTTTTTCTCCGAGACAATATATTTGTTAAAGCACTTTGGACCTCGACAGAGGTTTGCAGACAGAGCCGGAGACGACCAGAAGTAGATCACTGTATTTATATTTTTGTTTTCATTTTGAGTGCAGCCTGAGAGCCGTCAGCCAAAAGGCCTGTGATGCTTTTGAGAACGGACCTCAACTCAAACCCACCCTGTTCTTGGATTTTCACTGCAGCGTTGGTGGCCACTCTAGGGAGGAAAAAGGAAGAAGAAAAGCCTTAATTGGGTATTGTGTCTTTGTCATGAGAAGCAGTCTGAATGAATGAATGTATGAATGAAGGAAGCTCAGAGAGAAACTGACCCAGAGCCCAGAGAGTGTCCCCACAGGCAGACCAGGCTCCCTCTGCTTCGTGTCTTTGCCCAGTGGTGCAGGTAGAGGGCGTCGTTGGTCAACCCAGCCTCGCTGGGCTCTCCGGAAGAATCTCCAAATCCTCATTAAAAGACACATTGCAGGCTGAAAGGCCGACGTCGTTAAATTATCTGGGTTTATCGGGAGGTTTTTTTGTCTGTTTGGTTTTTTTTTAGGTCAAACGCAGGAAAGCATGCTGCATTACTTTCAGTTTTAGTGTATTAATCTCCACTTTCAGAATCACAATTAGGAGAATCGCAGATCACGAGGTTCCATGAATTTGGACTCGATCTAAATTTATAAGGCTGGATGGTGCAACAGTCTAACTGTTTCCTTGCAGAAAGAGGTTCCTACATTCACATCCAGTCTTTTTGTCTAGATTGAATGGTTTCCCCCGCCCCCAGGTATTCTGAAATTTCAAAAAATTAAAATAACAAAAAATCCCTGTTGGTCCCTGTAACTCATGACTTGCATATAAACTATAAATAAAACTAGACTGGAAATTAGATGTCTTTTTTCTTACAGCAAATAAAAACTAACCTTTAGATATTACTTTATAAAAAGTGCTACGTCAGTAAAGTTTTACTTTCTACTCTCTCCTGCAGGGTGTGGCTCTTCCTTACCTCTGTAGTCTAACGATAAGACATGGTATCCTGCAGCACTCAGGATCTACAAGATTATAAAACAATTTACCTTCTCTATTAAAGCTCAAAGGCAACATATTTACACCTGGAAGCAACTTATTATTTTACTCAAACCTTCACCAGCTCCACTCTATGACTGATCGCCCTGCAGACACAAAAGGAGAGAGACTTTCAGTCTCGTCTGTTCCGGCCAACAAGAACCATGGCAACCGCCTAATGCCCACTAGACTCTATTAGGAACGTTTCAAGGATGCGTATCCTTCTGCACTTAACCCACCTGGTCCCTACGTTGCCATGGAGGTAGATAATAACAGGACGCCCGTCTCCCAGGGCCTCCTGGTACCAGTCGAGATCCCTCCCAGCGGCCGTCTCCCATTGGCTGGCGGGGAGCGTGTGCCTTTGAGACAGAGAGGGAGTGAAAAAGACAAAGGCAAACTGAACGGCACAAACAAACAGAGCTTCAAGAAAATACAGCGGGTTTCCAGAGTGGGGCCTCGTGCAGCCATGATGCCGCTGTTGACTCAAGAGCCCCCTGCGCCGGATGAGAGCGCCAACGCACTGAAAGAGCCGCAATCAGCCTACCACACTCCCACTGAGACGCCCTCCTCTGGGCTGAGGTAGAAGTTGCAGGTGTGGTTCAGGACATCCTGAGGTCTGCGGAGATCCACCGAGTATGGAAACCTCACTGCAGGTGAGAGCGCAGCAGGTCAGCGCCGCAGCGTTTGTAATGTCACACACACGCACACGCACACACACACTGCCTCGAGACGCATCGAAAGCCACAAACTTTTTAACGTCGTCATGTTTTACTGGGGTTTCATGTGCTGCATTTAAGGGACTTTTCTTTTTTTCTTCTTTTTGTTTTTAAATGAAATTATTTATTTATTTACATTTTCACATTTTA
Source organism: Gambusia affinis (assembly GCF_019740435.1). Lineage (NCBI taxonomy): Eukaryota > Metazoa > Chordata > Actinopteri > Cyprinodontiformes > Poeciliidae > Gambusia > Gambusia affinis. The sequence goes on from NC_057883.1 coordinate 6,957,450, forward strand.
TGTCATTAGAGCCAAAGTGGTGACTTTATTTTTGTGAATTTTACTTTTGGGAGATTTTATGTGACAGACTTTTTGGGGAAAAAGGAAAACTTAAGACTGTTTCCAAAAAAAAAAAATTTTAACAGAAAAAAACAATAACAAAAACAAGAAAAAATCTGATAGGTGTGGCATGCACCTTTTTTTTCTCCCCCCTCTGAGGTAATTCCATGTCGATCCATTAATGATCGCTGCAAGAGCGTCTGTGCAGTTTTATTTTGAACATCTATTCTGGATTAATACATTATGCAAAATATGCCAGTATCTGTCAGATCAGACGCAGCGTCACTATGAATATCTCAGCCACACTTAGGTCTGGACTTTGACTAGATCATTCTAATACGTAAAAAAAAAAAAGTTTCATGTGTAGCTCTAACTGTAGGTTGTCCACCAGAAAAGTGAAAATTTTCTTTTGAAATTCTTCCACCTGGTTGCTCTGAGCCGTCATGGCTTGTGGGAAGCTCCATAAATCCTTAAATGGTTTTATTTTAGACACTTCTCCATAAGGACTGGGCTGGCGGAGCACACTGCCAATAAATCGTCTTGTTCTCCTGATTTTCTGCTGACGGATGGAACAAAACTCCATGAGATGTTGAACACGTCCGGCAGTTTTCACAACCTGACCTTCCTTCATGCTTCTCCACGGTTTCATTCATCCCCAACCTTTCTAGCACGCTTCTTCTTCGTCTTCACTAATGTTTTCTCAGAAACTGCCCACAGCCGGATTTATGCTGAGATTAAATCACTCACAGGACTGGAAGTCCTCCATTTTCTAATTCGTTGACCTCTGAAGGCAGAGTAAAGGGGGACTACGTATGGACGAACAGCACACGTTTCAATTTTTATGGTAAAATATCAAAACTCTGGACTATTTTACACGCTATTCACTGTTTTGTGTGACTCTGTGTTCGTCCAGCACTTCAAATGCCAATAAATTTTTTTTAAAAAACACACTGATGAGATTTGTGGCTGTAATGTAACAAAATGCAACACATTCACAGTGTGTGAATACTCTCGCAACTCGGTGAATAATTTTCTAGAATAAATGCTTTAGAATAATTGAAGTTTCTCCTGTAGTTTATGTGAAAATCTGTTTTTATTATTATTATTATTATTATTATTATTATTATTATTATTATTATTATTATTATATCCCACTGGTGTTGGTGGAATAACTACTGAAAAACTATAATTTCTGGATGTTTATGAGAACAATTTTACAGTCACTGTAAATGCAATGACAATTTAATAACTTGCACACAACAAGTTAGTCAAGGTCGCCTCCTCTGTTTAGGTATAAATATTTACCATCATTGTATGACGTCTCCGGTCTGTCTGCTGGATAATATATGCGTAATATTTTTTTTGCCAGTGAAATCCTCTGGTGTCCCATATGAACCAGGAGCAGTACTTACGCAGATGAGAGAATATGGCATAGCTCAGTATCCAGGGAAACAGGTAGAGAAGAACAGGGACCGAGACATAGGCAGTCAGCAGGAAGGACAGAACTTTCTTCATTTGTGCCATGGACAAAGCTATTCTCCGCCGTCTTCTTTGGAGTCCAGATTAGGTCCGCCCTTGGCTTTTTGTTCCAGTTTGGGTTTGCCGACAGAAAACCCAGCTGCAGTGTGGCGAAAGGCACGAAGAGGAGGTCAAAGCTCAGCTGTCTGCTGCTTGTTCACATTTCACACAGTGAGGCGGACGTGCACAGACAACAAACAAACAAAACAAAAACAAACAAAAAAATAACCTCCGTCTGCCAAAGAGGAGAAAGATTTTTTTTTAATTCTGCCCACTGAGTATAAAGATTACAAAATCAACCAGTCCAGTTAAGAATACGCCGTCAAACGACGACGATTATCAAAATTACGCAAACGCGGTTGACGTTACGCAGCAAAGCACTGTGGGAAGTGAAGTTCTTTGGCACAAAGCAGCGCAGATTAAATGTGAGGTAGATAATTGTTTATTTCGTTCACTATGAGAACGTTTAGCTTTATTTTATAGCAGTTTTCAGTAACAACGATTTTATGAGTTGAGTGACTTTTATTTAGCTCAACATTTTTCTTCAGAATGTATTTATAGCCACACTTTTGTCGTTCTTTGTGTAACAACTGGGCAATTTTTAGCCTTTTTTTTTAGATCTTTTTATGCTAATATTTTTAAGCTAGTACATGATGCTAGCATACCGCTGTTACATTATTTGTTTATTCTGCTAACTTTTTTCATATTGTGATAATTATTATATTGAATATAAGTTTATCAATCATAATCTGCCCCTGCACAGTTGTGTGGTCCAAAATGTCTTGCTAATATAAGATTTCAGAGAATAATCTGGTTCTAGATTATAAACTGAATATATTTATCTAAACAATGACGAGCTTGTAGAATACAATCTCTCCCGCTGAAAAAATATGAGTTCCAGCAACAGATGACAAAAACAGCGTATTATTTAAGCTACATAGTGAACCAGCCACTGTTCAGCCTGTTTCATTTCCATAAGAAAAATTCTGTTTTCTAGTGGAAAGGAGGTCCTAGGTTCAAATCTTAAATGTAGATGGTTGTCTTCCAATCACATAGGTAAAGTGTGGCAATAGAGAAAATAAAACTTCTAAAATTCCTTTATGGCTTTTGGTTTTAATAGATTGTAAGTGGATTCCCATTTGACCTCCACTTTGATAGCAAGTCAAATACAGTGGTGCTTATTTTTGGACAAAGAGACATATCGCGAGAGAGCAAAAGTTGTGTAGGAGAAGAAAGCTGGTAAAAGCAGGTGAAAGTTTTTACCAGCTTGCTCAGCTTTGCGAGGCAAACTGAGCAGTTCCGTTTCCGTCCACTAGGGGGATGAAGGCTGGGACCAGTGAGTCCGCGCTGGCCCTCAGTCGCCGCCCCTTCCTCTATCAAGCGGTTTTCAAAATCCGCTACAAACCTCTGGAGAATGATCGTACAGCCAGAGGGACTCGAGGAAGCGAGTCAAGAAGACTTTTTTTCCCCCGCACTCTGTAATGTTTCTCAGGAAGAAGACGCCCCTAACCTCACCCTGACGGTGTGTCAAACAGGCTGAGAGGATAAATTAACTTCCAGGAGAAACACGGCGCTGTCAGCAGAGAAATGTTGTGAACTTTTTTTTTGTGTTCTAGAGACGTTTGTCTCCAAATATTCGCGTCCGAGAAGGAGACAACTGCTAACCGAGTTCGGGGGCTTCGGTGAGTTTTTCTTTCTATTTTTATTTCCCCAACATTAAACCTTTGTGGGAACTTTTTAGTTTTATTGGTTTTTTTTAAAATATGAAGATAGTGAACACTTTCCTTCAAACATCCCTCTGTAAAAAATTAGCTTCGTTAGCATAGCCCATCACTTTGCTCTGACTGCTTAGTCCTGTTAAACTAGAAATAATACAAACTTTTAGAGTTTCTTAAAGCGTAGTCATTTAAAACATATGCAGAATAAAACTACACTTAAACAGCAACATGGGGAATTTTTTTTATTATATAATCAAGAAACAACGAGATTCAGAAGCTCCAATCACTTAAAAAATGTTTTAAAGAAAACTGCTAAACATTTGACACTGTTGATATATAAACATTGTCCTCCTTTATTTGACTTTGAAAAAGTGTTACTCAGGCACTTCTGATGCAATTTTATTTTATTTTTGAGAAATTGGTGCTAAGATAATTTTGTGCCTTGTGACTTTTTATGTTTTATTCTGTTGTTTATGTTGGGAGTTTTAAGCCTTTTTTGTTACACTGCAAACTAAAAGCCTCATCTCATCCTGTAGAAGACGAGAGGAATCTGAAGTGATTATTGTTTGAGAACATACAGAAAATACTATCCAGCTGTGTGATTTGTGTTCTGAAATGTCCAGAATGTCGTAGGAAATGTTAGTGGGGGGCAGGGGGGGGATTTGATGTTAGAAAAGTCCCAACATTGAGAAATTAAAGAATCTCTACCTTCATTCTTTTTCTGTTCTCAAAGTTGTGGTTCTCTAAACTGTGTCCAAACTTTGACACGATGACAAAGAAATCATTTCCGTGATCAAACCCACGCTCACTTTTTAAACGGTTAAAGTTTTGGTTTTGTGTAACACTTGCGTTCCCTCCTCTCTGTAAGGTTCTGTCTGCAACGTAATTTCGTTTTAATTAGAGTGACGTTTAAAAACCCCCCCAATGACACACAAAGAAGTAGAATAAAGAAGAATTTGGGGAGTATCAAAAATTTTTGTTTTTAAAAGCCTCATATAAATTGATGCTGCATCAACAGGCATGAAGATGAACACTTTTGAGTATTTTCCTCACTAACATCTGCTGGACATAATGACTGCAGTCACCTATCAATGCTGGGGTGTGTGTGAGGATTAACCTCATTGTTATGACCTGGACCGGGTGATTTCTCTGCGGCGGCAGCTGTCGTCCCCGTGAGCAGCTCTGATGGTGAAGGTCTAAGAGCTAAATTGGCTTAGAGGTCGACCGTAGAAAGTAAAGCAAATCTGCTGTGAATTCGTATATATATATATATATATATATATATATATATATATATATATTTATCCATTTAGTTTCCTCATTATTGCACAGTTTCTCTTTGTGTTTGCTTACGGAAGCTCCTGAAATGTCCAGATGTAGGGTCCTGATTGATTATTTTTTTTTTTTTTTTTTGTGAAGAGGCGGCTATTGTCTGTGGTGAATGGAGGGGATCCCAAGTCTGGAGTGTGGGGGACACCTGGCCTGCCCGAGTGCTTGATGATCTCTGAGAGCAGCTGGAAAAGCAGGAGGGGTCGGCTGGCGCACGCATTGTAAAAAAAAAAAAAAAAAAAAAAAAAATCCCAGAGTGGGGCGCTATTTATTAGAAACAGAAAGCAAGTAATTGTGAAGCTACTACAAAAAGCAAGGAGGAAACAAAAACACAAAGCAAATCATTTTGATCAGTTTGATCGTATGCTGGGCTAGTTTTGAGAAGTTCACAGAGTATTGAATATAACTACAATAGTATCATGGTATTAACACAAACATTTGAGTCAAAAATGCAAAACAATATGATCAGAGTCTTGGCTAAAGCAGAACGGCAACAATAATTCCCATAGCTGTGAAAATATGGATAAATACAGTTTTAATGGAGTGTCTGCTGTATTTAGACGCACAGGCTTGAGCAGAAATGTTCAGTGTGCAGCCGCCAAATGAATCTGTCGTATTCGCTGGTGTTGCTTTTCAGTGGAAGCAAATGAAGCGTCAGAAATGAAAGTGAAGAACTTGATCTGCTGGTGTGAAATTTACGGTGTTGACCAGGTTGTCCTTGTGTAATCTCTGCTTCTCGCTGCATCACTTTCCGGTGCTTTGTCGAAAACTCGTGATCAGATGGTCGCCATGACGGAGATCGAGCATTTTCTACATGTCAGTCCCATTATCACACTTTTACCTGACAAGGTTACAGTTCACTCTTTACCTTCAGGCTGCATCCATCCATCCATTTTTCTAATCACCTTTGTCCCTAATGGGGTCAGGAGGGTTGCTGGTTCCTCTCCAGCTGCGTTCCAGGCGAGAGGCGGGGTTCACCCTGGACAGGTCGCCAGTCTGTCGCAGGGCAACACAGAGACATACAGGACAAACAACCACTCACACACACACACACTCACACCGAGGGAGAATTTAGAGAGACCAATTAACCTGACAGTCATGTTTTTGCACTGTGGGAGGAAGCCGGAGAACCCGGAGAGAACCCACCATGCACAGGGAGAACATGCAAACTCCATGCAGAAAGATCCTGGGCCGGGAATCGAACCCAGGACCTTCTTGCTGCAAGGCAACAGCTCTACCAACTGTGCCACTGTGCACTTTCAGGCTGCATCAAAATGATTTGCAGTCTCTCAGTTTCAGAAATGCCCATCACTGTCAGTTCACCTGATTGTATAATCGTTACAATCAGATCAAGTAAAACCTTCTCTACAAATGCTGCTGAAGGCGTGTGTGTGTTTGTGTGTCTAAAGCTCAGTTCCTGAGCAATGTTTACCTGATAGTCTCATCATTCTAATCGGATTACCCAAAGCCTCCACCATAAATGACGCTGGAGGAGTTTGTGGCGAGCTCAGTGGCTGAGCGGCTCTCCTCAGATGAAGGCGCCATCGGAAAACTGCGCCGGTGGAATAGATGCTCCTCTCCTGTTTGTAAGCCGTGTGGCGTTGGCGAGCAGGAACACTTGGTTCTGTGAGCCCTCCAAGTTGAACCTCTGTGTCTCTGTCCGCTGCAGGGCAGGCTGCTGTCCTGTGGGATGGACGACGGCCCAGGGCAGGACGACTACGAGGAGCGCCTGAAGGAAGTTTTTAACAGTTTCGACACCAGTGGCTGTGGCTCCCTGAGTCCGGAGGAGCTCTCTGACCTCTGTCAGTCTCTGCACCTGGACGATGCCGCGCCAACTCTCATCCACACTCTGCTCCAGAACCAAGACCTCTTCACTGCCAGGGTGAGCAAACTCCCATTTGTTTTCCTCTCCTACAAGTCACTTACAGCTTGGTTTTTAAGCTCACCTTAGCAGCATTTTTGTAACTTATTTTAGAGTTTAGATCCAACCTGACCGATTATTTTTAATCACAGATCCAAACCAGAACATTTTATTTTAGCTAAGATTTTACTGCTTCTGTGTTTAGGCTACTATTCAAGTAAGCAGTGTAGCTTTCCCCTCTTCTAGCTTTCTTTATTTCCTCAACAGGTTAAACTCTTCATCTGCTCCTCTATTTAGACTATAACACGTAGAGCAACAAACTTTATGTGGCGCTCATTAAACATGCGAGTCCCGACCCGAGCATCAAGCAAATTATTCTAGCCCAAATCAACCTGAATTTCAACTTGGTTTGCCATAAATCTAAAATCTAATTTATCTTTGTGTTAAAAGTTAAATCATAATGGTCTTAAAAATTTCCTCATATGCAATCTGTTGGGTCTTTCAGAAATCCTGCATATATGAAAATAGTTTCTGCATTAAGCATATCTCATCTTTTTATAATTATTTTTTTTTGTAAAGGTTTTATTGGCTGTAGTGGCCTTTATTTGAGAGTTATTAGACAGAAAGGTGGGTAATGAGAGAGAGGGGAGACGTGTGGCAAAAGGTCATCAGGCCGGGATTCGAACCTGTGACGATCGCGTCAAGAACTCGGGCCTCCACATTTTTTGTTGTACTTTAACCCCTGCGCCACCGCAGCATACCTAATTATTATTTTTTTATTATTAATACTATTACTACATGAAATAAAACCCGAAGTCGTTTCTAATAGAGTTTCATAAATATCAAGTGGATCATCAGGGCGAAAGCTGTAATGCTCCACTTGTGGAAGTAAATCTGTTGGGTCTCGCCTCGACAGCCCCGTCAGATTTACAACAAACCCCAGTTCTGAGCGCCGCACTGTTGGACAGCACAAGTTTAAAATAATAATAAAAACAAGTATTCTTTTGCCTTCCCGAAGGAAAACCTCTGAATTTAATTGGCTGCTTGCCCACAACCCCCTCGCCTCTATACGTTCTGCTGCTTTGTTTGCCGTCTTGTTGAGAAAATCTCATTCAGGGCGTCCATCACCAAGACGACCACTCCGGTTAATCATTATTCACGTGTTGTGTGCTCTGGATTGTGCTCTTCCTGGGTGTATATGAAGCATGAGCAGAATATGAAAAACTCAGTGCGTGTTGACTGATTATCCTTTAATCATTTTAACCTCCTTGGATGAAACATGAGTGTTTTTTGTTTTGTTTTTTTCCAAAATGCTTGCCTTCACTCTTTCTCCTAAGGTTTTGTTTGTGTATAAGCGTGTTGCAGACGGGTGGCTATTGTCCCCCATGTGGGGGTGTGTGCGGCCGGGGAGGGGAGTGAATGTTAGGTGAACCGACCGCGACGCCCAACAATGAATGCCAAAAAGAAGGGCGAGAAAGAAAGAAAAAGGACTCCTAAAGGCGCCAGCCGTCGGCCTCGGAGGCACAAAGAAAATCAGCATATTCAGGGTTGGCAGCTGCTGATTGTTGAAGTGTGACCTCTGCTGCTCCTGGTTGAAGCGTCTTCCAGACAGTCAAACACATTTCAAGGGAATTACGGCCCAGCTAAGGAATTTTGATCAGCTTTCTCTTGAAGAGATGCATCGCTTACATTCTGCGCAATCTTGAAGTTTATTTATGGCTACTACTAAGGCAGACTTCTCTAGAATCTCGCTTTAGATGTAGTTTTTATTTTTAGCCTACAAAGCCTCGTTTTTCTTCTGTGTTTTGCTTATTTGTCGCATTTAATCAACGCGCTAAACTTCCGGTGCGCACACAACTCTGGTAACCTTTACCTCGGGCGTAAAGCAGCCAAAGTTCTTCTGAGTAATTTCCTGTTTTTTAATCGGATTCCACGTACAAAATAAGCGTCCTGGATTGAGTAGCAAAAAAAGAATCGCGCTGCATATAAGAACACAGCAGAGATTTCAGGGAAAATGAGCAAAAGCAAGGCACACAGAAGCCGTTTGTGCTTCTTCAGGAATGTTTTGCGAGCCAAGTTTGTCTCATCGATGCATAAATGCTGCATCACCTGCTGCCTTCACTGCAGCCCCATCATTCAGGCACATGCAGCACTGCCTACACCGTCTAATTTTCGTGTGAGATCAGACTGCAAGCAGCGTTTCTGTCCTGACAAAGCAAAAACAAGAAACAAGCTCATGCGGTGCAGTTTAGTGGAAAGTTTGCATAGAAAAATTTGATTTGCGTGGGGTACACTTTCTGAAGGCGATCGCCGTCGTCCTCACAGTTTGCTCCCATCTTGTCTGCGGGATCGCTGAGTCACATTCTGACTCGATGGGGTTAAAAATGCCATGTGTTTTACATTTTTGATTCTTATTTTCAGGTCGACTTTGACCAATTCAAGCATGCTCTTATCCGGGTTTTGTCTTCGACCATTGAGGCTCCTCAAGCCGAACAGGAACCCTTGCCAAAGCCAGGTAACGTCTTTATTTAGAACAGCCTCAAGTTAAATATTGAACTCAAAAGACTCTGAAAGTGGAGAAGACGACTGGTGAGGCGGAGCAGCCCTTATGCTGACTCGGCTGCTCATCTCCAGCCAACTAGCTGACTGTCGTATTTACGCGTCATGGCTCGACTTCTGCCTCACGTGTCTACTGTACGTGATGCAAAAATAATTTCAGGTTCACATTGTCTCGCTTTGTGTCAACTGTCTCAGTCTGGGATCAATTTTTATGTTTTGATGAGTAATATTGACAATCGTGTCTTGAACTGCTAGAGTAAATACAGGCCTGTCAGTTGTCACGTCTCCGTGGAAACACTAATATTTGCGATTCCGGTGAATTTCCTGGAAATAATGCGCCTGTCGACCTGTAATGCGACGCGAGCGACACTCAGAGAATGGGAACACCTGGCTGTCAAAGCATTATTTGGTTTCTGCTTTTGCAGAAGTTGGCAGCTTTAGAGAAGTGGCCACTGAAGGCGTTGGGTAAATATTAGTCACAGGGATTATTTTTAGCGTTTGTGTCTGCATTTAACCTGAAGAAGTGGCAATAAATAAACAGACATGGATTTTGTCAAATACAAGAAAAAAATTTTTTTTCCTATTCATTTAATGCGCCATAATTAGAAATTTCTAACATTTTCTGCCTATAAACAAGCGACCACTTTTATCAAAGTATATATACAGCATCTTTTTTTTTTTTTTTTTTTTAAGAAGTACAGAAAAAGCCAGATTGGTGCATCTGTACTTTCATCATATCTGTTTTTTATTTTATTTTTTGTAAAAAATAAAATAAAAAAACCAAAAAATCCAGCACTGTGCTATAAATTGCTACTTTTCTTGTCGCGTTGTCGCCACAGAGTCTCCCGAAATCCAACCAAAGTTTGTGAAGGGCAGCAAACGTTACGGCCGCCGCTCCACGCCAGAGTTCCTGGAGCCCGTTTCAGACTTGTCTGAGGTTAACCCAGCCACCGAGGACGATTTGGAGGACAACTATGACTCGGCTGTTCCCAGGAAGCGTGAGGTAAACAGCTAAGGCTCCCCCACCCCTCCGAACACGTTTGGATGCCTTTCTTATCGCCTCCTTTCCTGTCCTTGCCTGTACTGCGTTAACACGGCAGCCTCTGCCAGGCGTTGAGGCTGTATTCTTAGCTAATCAGCTTAGCGTCGTTCAGAGTGGGCCTTTTAAAATGCGAGGTAGACGCTCCGGCGCAGGATTCACAAGACACTGATTGCATAAGCAGTTGGTACTCTCTGTAAATAACGTTGACATAATTGCTGTTTCAAAAGCCTTGGATTATCAACACGTAACCGGTGTTGGTGGCGTTTTTTTTGACCCGATGCTGGCCGCATTGAGTTTTGTGTCAACTCTGCATGCTGAGAGTTTGGGGTCTTTAAGGATAGCCCTTGTAAGTTTTTTGCTTTAACGTGAGCTAGCATGTTTGGGTTGAATCTATCTGCCGTTCGTTGATTATTCCTCGGGGGATATGGATGCTTTGAGGGGTCCGCTCCGTCTTTAACCTGAATAAGTCTGATTTCTTTGCCAGAGGACGAGAGATGAAGATGTTTTGTTGAAGCTAAAATTGCGATCATTTGTGATGACAAGTCCAACATCATCTCCCACTAGATAAAAAATTACTAAAGTTGATTCTTTGTTTGGCTTCTTCCCAGTCAGAACCCAACTCATGCATTGTCCAACATGTGGAAAATTAAACCAAATTAAGTAAAAGTTTTGATTTAAAATGTCAGGAATGGTATAAAATTATAATCTACATATTCCCGTAACATCCTGTTTTGACTCCACCCCTGATGCCTGTAGACAAACACACTCTGAAACGCTGAACTGAAGTGTGCCTTGGTATTAACTACGCAAGGCTCCAACAATTGATGATGTCTGCCGCTGTGGGTCAGCAGATGGGTCTGGGTCACGGGGGGTGGGAGGGGCTGTGCCACAGAGACTGCAAACCTGGTGCTGTGGGTGGAGGAACAATGAGCTCCAGTAACCCCCACCGTCCTGGATGCCTCCACTCCATGTATCAAAATGCCACTCGCAGAATCCCATCTGCTCTCTGTTCCCGCTGTGACGGCTTCCCAAACAATAGAGGGCGACTCTGGGAGTAGATTTCAGCTCAGGAGGTCACACCTGGCCAAACTCCCTTTTTAGTAGTTCTTGAAAGCAGAAGACATTGTGTGAAATCAGTTGCGAGTGGCAACGGCAAATATGTGAAGATTAATTTGATTTACCTTTGTTTTGGATGTCCCACTTCATACAGGGTCCCAGACAATAGTTTTTGTCATTGATAATTTTCTAACATTTAATACCATCAATATTTCCAGCACTTGTTCTTACAGTGGAACTTTCAGGGTGTCCACGCATCATTAAAAAGTCTTATATTATCATGTCTATGTAGCTTCCATCATGTCTTCCTGACTAGCAGCAGACATCTTTCATTACTGGAGTCTATGAATGGGGTAGGCAAGTATAAGCCATGACTTCGGCCTATTCATTTTTTTTTTCTTTTTGGTAAATTATTGATTTGTAAAATAGTGTTTTGTTTTGTTTCCTTTTTTTCCTGTCATGTAGTAAATTTACCAAAAATAAACTTGGTCTTAAAAGTTTATCTAAAATTAAGGCCTTAAAATGTCTTAAATTTAATTTGGCCTTTTAAAACGTTAATCACAAGTCTCATATTTTGTCTTGACAGAATTGTTTAATCTCATATATTATATGTATTTATTTATTTTTATTTTAAATTTTTTTTGTCGCGGACTTTTCTGTCAGGCAAAATTTCAGCCACACTTAGACTCGATGCTAACACACCCTAGGTGGCTAGCTAGCGTTTCTGTCTTTTTTTTTTTTTTTTTTTTCTTTTGCGCTATTCTGGATAAGTGCAATTTCATCGCCAGTTGGTTGGAATAATTTAGCAAATTTCTGTGGTGATGTAGGTCTTGAATTCAGTTCATAATGGTGTTAAAAGTATTACATTTTAGTTGGTGAAACTTTTAGAAACCCTGATTTTTGTGTTTTAATTTCCTCCGGTAGCGCTGGAATGCCCATGAAAGCAGCACGGAGGAGTACGAGGCGGAAGGTATGTCCGAGTCAGTCATTTCAGAAAGTTCCCCACACAATGGCGGTGCTTGTTGACGACTGAATTTGCCTTCGTTGCGCAGGTCAAATGCATCTGTGGAACCCCGACGAGCCGAGCACGCCCCGGGGGTCCGTCGTTCCTCTGTCGGCCCGCTTGGAAGAGCGACTGCGTGAAGCTTGCGAGGAGCTGGGGATAGCGTGGGACGGAAGTGCCGCTCACTCTGAACTGCTGGCCTTGTGTGAACATTTGGGTCTAGAGGTGTGACAGAAACTGAAGAGTGAAATGCTAATCCTTCAACTTTACAAAGAAGTTTCGTTTCAACATATCTTAAACTTAGTCTTAAACAACAGTTTTTTTTTTTGTTTTGTTTGTTTTTTTAGGTTAACAGTGACGCTCTGCTCAGTGTCATTGATGACGGAGTGATGAATGTCCAAGAGTTTATCTCCAGGGTCGTGAACAAACCGCAATCACCCTCAGCCTCCACTCCCTATAGGCAGTTTAAACGACATCATTCCACTCAGGTTGGTTCACCCACCAGAAGTGTTAGTACATATTGAACTCTTTCATAATGCAGCCACAAATCTTCATGTATTTTAAGGGATTACACAAACTATTGCAGAATTGTAGCGCCTAAGGAAAATTACGCAAGTCTTCAAATGTATTTCTAATAAAACTCAGAAAAATGTGGTGTGGTTATGTATTAAACCCCCAAGCAAAAGACTCTCTACGCGTCTTTTGCTTGGTTTACACGGTGAAGTTGGAAAGAGCCTGGGAGTTTCAGTTTTATTTATCCTTTTGTATTAAATAAAAATAAAAAAACTGAATTGATTCATTTGCTCAACTATGACGTGTAGTATTTTAAAGTAATAGATTATTCAGAATAAAAAAATAATCCATATGTAAAACATTTTTTTCCCTTTTTAAAAGAACTGTATACAATTTCCAATTTCCTTTAGTATTTGGGTTGTTTCCCAGATTTCTGTCTTTTATTCTCAGGAGCAGTGGGTCACAAAAGCTATATTTAACCCACCTTTAATAATGAGTGCAGCCAAGTGAGTAAAAGCTGCTGGATGTTTGTTCTATTTAAAAACAAGCGGGTTTGTTAAAGCATTCGTTGGAATGGATTTGTTTTTGAAAGCCCATGATTCAGTGAAAATCTCATTCTAACAAACAAAAATTTTAAATGTCCGTCTGCATCCACATAAACACACAAATGGATTGGTTTGTGTTGGTTTGTCACATAAATCCAAAAGCTTTCACCAAATGTGAAAGCTAGTCAAACAGAAGCCTCCATTGTTTTTTGTTGTCTTTTAAAGCTATAAGTTGGATCTCTGTAGTCTTTGTAAGGTCTAAGATATGGTTTGGTTTCGGTTGCAGCCGTTCGACGAGGGCGGCCGAAGGATCTCGGCTCTGACCAGCACCATCGGCATGCGTCTGTTCTCGACACTCGACGACGGGAGCGGTTTCACCCCGGCCGAATACGTCCTGGACGCCTGGATGGAGGAGGGGATAGAAAACAGCGCCGAGATCCTGCAGGTGCCACGCTGTAGTTTGACTCGGCTCATCTTTCTGAACTAAATAAAAACGCACACAAAAAATTTACAATTGTGTAAATATATGTGTATATATATATATATATTTTGCCCTTAGGCTTTGAATTTCAATCTAGAAGGAAAACTGAGTCTCGGCGAACTCACCGTGGCCCTCGAAAACGAGCTGCTCAGCACCAAGAATCAAGTTCACCAAGCGGCGCTGGCGAGCTTCAAAGCTGAGATCAGATACCTCCTGTGAGAAAGAGCAGCTGCTCGTTCACACCTATGAGACCATTTTCATCATCTTGTCGAAATCAAACGAAACCATCAAAAACTGCACAATGATGGATTTTATTTCGTTCTGTGTGGTTCCTCTCAGAGAGCGAGTCGACAGAGAAATCCGAGAGAAGGAAAAAATCCAGTCTGATCTGGAAAAAACGGAGAAGCAGAAGACTCAGCTGGCCACAGAAGTGGACGAGCATCACTCCGCAATAGAGCACACGAACAACCTCAACCTCAGGTCAGTTATCACCTCTGCTTTTCTGTTTTTTTCTGATTAAAAGTCAAAACTCTGTAGGTTTTAGAAAGCAGGGAAACCGTAAAATCTGCAAACATCTTGGATGTAATCATAATTGTAGACCTGGAAGATTTTGCAAATTATGTATTAAAGTATAGTTGGCAAAGTACATCTTCTCTTTTATTGTGTGTTCTTTGGTTTATGGGTTTCTTTGAGACAGATGTTTGATTTGCAGCTGTTGACTTTTGCACTGGTGTACCTTTTTTATATATATATATATATATATATATATATATATATATATATATATATATATATATATATATATATATATATATATATATATATTTAGGTGCAACCAGAATGATCAACCGCTTCACATTTAGCATCTCAGTTTCACTTGTTTTTATTACTGTCATATAAGTAAAATTGACTTGTAAAGTTTTTTATTTGAGGCAGAGTTGTGCAAGGCTGGAAAAGTGTCTAAATGAGCTAAAATGTAGCCGTACGAACATCCCAAATTAAATGAAATGAGACAAAATCCAGCTTTAATGGTCCTTCCTGTGGCACAGGAAATTAATTGGTGCCACCTTCTGGTTTGTTTGTTCCTTCAAACTGACTTTCCATGAAAGTTTGAAGCACTCAGTTGGCTTTCTCTCAGAAATGACTCTTTATCGCACTGTTTTGTGGGATTTATCACATGGAAACTTGTTTCTTTTTCTGTCCTAAATGTCCATTTACCCTTTTTGTTGATGTGGGCAGGAAGCTTGAGCAGGACTACAAGGAGAAGCTGTCGGCCGTCCGGTCGGAGCTGACGAAGGAGATGGACCAGATGCAGCAGCAGGCGGGCCTGCAGCGCGAAGAACTGGAGGCGGAGATCCAGAAGATCCGGGAGGAGGAATCGTTACTCAGAGATCACCTCTCCATCTCAGTCAAGGTGCCGAAAGGCTCTCGAGTCACCTTGTCGGTTTTTATTTTACATTTATCCATGAATTTAAAAGACACACACTCATAAACTGTTGTGTGTTTTCAGGAGAACAGGCGGCTTGAGACGGAATTGCTCGACGGCACCGAAAAGCTAACAGAGGCACAAAGCCAAATAATCAAACTGCAGGCAAATTTGGAGAACATCATGAAAGACAAGGTGCAAAAATCCTTCTTGTTTTCCTGTTATGACACTTCAAAGCTACAGAGTATATCTCCACGCATCAAAATATGTGGGATATGGTTCTAGTTTGGAGACCTGGACCCTGGCAGCGCCGACTTCTTTCTGCAGGAGGAGCGAATCAAACAGCTGCGCTGCGGATACGAAGCACAATGCAGGGTAACCGCCTCGTGCTTGTTGTCCCGTCAGTTCGAAGCCAAATTTATCTTCAGTGCATCGTCTTCATTTAACTCCTTTCTGCTCGCGCGGCAGGAGCTGCAGGACCGGATCGACGAGCTGCAGTCGGAGCTGCGGGGGTTTCACAGTCTAGGCCAATCTCACGAATCTGGCGGTAAACCTCTGTCCGAGGAGCTGGACAGCAAAAGCCCCGGCACCGAGTCCGACCCAGGTAGTCATGGGGGGGGGGGAAACCCCTCATCCTCTGGCGCTAACGGCAGACTGCGCTATGTTTTGTATCACGAACAAACATGATGTTTAAAGCAGGAATGCAGGTGGATAATTTTCAAGCATTCGTTCATTGTTAAAAAAAAACAAAAACCTGAGCGTTGCTGTAAGAATGCAGTAGGTAATTTACTGCGTTAAATGACAGTTTTTATAATTTCCACTGATTTGATTGTTGAGGCTGATTTACTGTACATTTGATAAACAGCATATACAGAACATGGGGCTGGGCAATATGAAACCAGAATTTAACCACATTATTTTGTAGTGCTATTGTGGGAGAGATAAATTAGGATTAAAAAACTGTTTATTACTTTTTTTTTCAAGGTAATTGTTTGGCTCTGACAGCGTGGCGCCGCATTTACAGCATCGCAAACACAAAATGCTGTTCTTGAAAAATATTTCCATTTGAACTAAACTGCACACAGCGACTGACTTAATTATGTTCTCGAATTTATCGTCCATCTACGCTGTCGTGAAACAAATGGTAAAAGTAAAATTTCCAATAGTACCGTCAGGTTTTGGGAGACTTTTTGTGTTTTTTTTTCAGTGTCACTAATTGAAATTTATCGAGACGACAATAATCAGAAATTTTCACAATAAACGATAAACGGTGAGATAAATGCCCACTCCGGCTGGACACGTTGCCTGTCGTCGAGCCAACGCCGTGATACTGAGACCAGCCGATCATGTGACCGTCTGCAGGTATCGGTCCAGATGAGGTCCAGCCTTTCAGCATGAGCCTGGAAGCTGAGATGATGCTGGAGCAGCTGAAGGAGCAGCACCTCCAGGAAATGGAGCATTTGCAAAACCAACTTCAAAGCAAGGTGTGGCATCCATTTCTGCGTTTCTGCAGGCTTCTGTTAATGCCGTTTTCAGCTGGGATGAAGTCTGAAAGCTTTAGAGTCTGGAAAATTATGTAATTTAATATTGTTGTTTTGGTTTTTATAAATTCAAGTGAAAAAATTGCCTGTATTCTGACTTTCTTCTAACGAATTCAACGCATTTGTATTGCATGAATGTACAACACACAATTTTACGACAATTCAGTCCAGTTGTACATGCATTGCACTATTAAACAGTGCAGCCAGGATCTGTTTATTATTCAAATGAGTTTAAGAAGTTTTGTTAATGAAGCTCGGCAGACATGGTGAACTTTAAATATTCCATCCGAATCCCAAATAAAGAAATTAAAAGGCTTTGAAATATGTAGTAAAGGGAATTTGAAGAGTGGAAAAGTGTGACATTTTTTCATAAACTATGCAAGAATCCCTTTTTTTTTTTTTCCCCTCTTCAGATCACTGAATTTGAAAGGACTGTGGAAGAGCAGAAGGCGACCCACAAGGACCAGAAAGCTGCCCTGATCCTCCAGCACCAGGAGGAGGCCCGGGGTCTGAGGGAGCAGCTGGCCGGAGCTCAGAGCCACGCAGAGCGGCTTCAGAACCAGCTCCAGCAGGCGGAGCAGGACCGGACCCGTCTGGAGCAGAAGCTGGCCGCTGAGAGAGAAGAGCTCCAGAACCAACAGGAAGACGAAGCCACAAACCTCAGACAGCAGCTCCTGGAAGCTCACACTCAGATCGCTGACCTGGAGGACCAGCTGAACTCACTGGAGAGCCAGCAGGCTGAGATGGACGAAAACCTCCTGGCTAAGATGGAGGAGCTGAAGAACCAACACGCCGCGGAGGTTAGCAAGCTAACGGAGGAGCAAACGCGACTGCAGCGGCAAAATGACGAGTCGGAGCGGAGGTTGCTGGACGACTGGGAAAGGGAAAAGAGAGTCCTGGAGGAAAGCCACCAGAACAAACTTCAAGTCCAGCTAGAGGAGGCAAAGCTGCTGTTTGAGAAGGAGCAAAGTGAAATGGTGAAGACGTTAATGGAGCAGTGGCAGGAGGAGAGAGCGCAGCAGGACGAGCAGAACAGCAAGACTCTGCAGCTGCTGCTGGAGGAAGAGATGCTGCGACTGGTCAGGGAGCAAGAGGAGAAGGAGAACCAGCTGAGGGAGAGCTGGGCGAGCGAACGGGCGCTGCTCGAAAAGGAGAGGCTGCAGCTGCGGGAGCAGCTCGAGCAGAGGGAGAGACGGCTGAAGGAAGACTGGGAGAGGGAGAAGCTGCAGCTGGAAGAGGACTACGAAGGGATGATCCAGGAGAGGCTGGAGGAGGAGAGGGAGAAGCTCGAGGAGGAGAGGGAGAAGCTCGAGGCTGAGAGAGAGGTGGAAGGCAAGAGGAGGACGGAGAAGCTGATGGCCGAGGAGATGGAGCGGCTGGAGGAGAGACATGGAGAGGCCCTGAGGGAGCTGAGCAACAAGCATGCCGAGGAGAGGGTCGCACTCAGCGCAGCGCTGGACCGACTGAGAGAGGACATCGCCAAAGAAAGGTGAGAGCTGATGGTTAAAGTTTTAAAACTGGAAGGTTTTAAAAATCAACAGAGAAGTTTGGACTGTAGCTCGTAGAAGTTTTCTTACATCTTTGTAACCATAGATGCTAATTTAGTTCAACTGGATTCCATCAGATGAACGAACTAAAAAGTAATCCACGAATGACCTGTTTTCCTCTCTGGTTCGGTACTTTTTAAAACCGATCGTTTGAGGTATTTATTGTTTTCTACTATTCTATTACTAAAGTAATTCAGGCTCAGTCAGATTGGATGGAAAAGTTCTGTGAATATCAACATCTGCACTGCAAAAAACACAAATCTTACCAAGTGTTTTTGGTCTAGCTTCTACGGCAAACATCTTGGGACACTTTAAATGAGACGTAACTAGCTGACAGAAACTTCTTCATCTGGAAATATCTTTTCAACAATTCCTTAGTGTTGATGGAAAAAGTGTTAGTTCCACTGGCAGATTCTTTTACTCACAACATGAGGAAAATGTCTTGTTATAAAATAAGTAATTGGACTGAACAGTCTCTTTTATTTTACTGCCAGTGTAAAATAAATTATGAAGAAACTTAACAAAGACAGTAGGTTGGTTATGCATGTAAAAACAAAAACAAAAATAAATAACTGCAACAAAAATCTTCTTTCAGATAGTTCACAAACTCTAAATATAGTGAAGAATGACGTTGGTCAGAGCACAAAGCGTGGAACTAGACTGAGTAGATCTGCCGTTATGGAAGGGCACATTGTTACGATACCCAATCTAGAATCTTTTTCAATATCGAACGATACAGATATCGATATCGTATCGGTGCATCTCTAGTATAAGGTGTTCAAACATATATATCCAAATGTCTTTAAAATGTTTTTTGTTATCCAGAAATAAAAACAAAGCAGACAAATCTCTCAAACTGCTACTGTAACAAACATTGAATGACCATGTACAGGAAGGAGGTTGAGATCAGCTTCACCCAGAGAGTCAGAGAAGCAGAAGATCGATTCTCCTGCGATCAGGAATCCGCGGCGGAGCGCTTTCAGGCCCAACTCCTCAAACTCGAACAGCACTACCAAAGCGAGCTGGCGACCCTCTCTGAAAGCCACGCCGCGCAAAAGCTGCGCTGGGCAGCAGAAATGCAGAATGCCCTCGACGGCGCAGAAGAGCGAAGAAAAACGGCGGAGGAGGCCGCGGCTCAGGAACTCCAGCGACTCGATCGGGAGCGGGAAAACGAGCGACGAGAGCTTGAAAATGTCCACGGCGAAGAAACGGAAGCACTGAGAACGGAGAACGAGCGACTCCGTAACGAACTGGAGGACGCTCTGAGCGGCGCCCAGAGGAAGGAAATTGAGCTCAGCATGCAGCTGAACGACCTGCACGGCCGGCTCCAGGAGAAACGGCAGCTGCTGGCCCAGTCCGAGGACAGAGTCCTTCAGGCGGAGCTGCTGCTCAATCAAACGGTGGAAGACTTTAAGCAGGAGCGGGCCGAGCTTCTCGGCAGCAACTCGGAGCTGCAGGCGAAACACGACGAGGCGCTTTCCGGTGCGGAGAGTCTGGTCGCGGAGAGGATGCAGCTGCTAACCGAGCGCGACGACTTGCAGGTGAAAGTCGAAGAGCTGGAGACGCTTCTCAAGCAGGCGACGCTGGACTTTGAGCTGGAGCGGAGGGAGGTCCTGGAGAATCTGGTGGTTCTAGAGGAAAAGTTGAGAGACGCTCGGGAAGTCGAGGAGCTCAGAGCGGAAAGAGATGTTCTTAAAGGCAAACTGGAGGAGCTACAGGTCGTATCCAGAACAAACAGAGAGGAATCGAAAGGCATGAATGTGCTTATATTGAATCAAGACGACGAATCATGTCAAGTTCAGTCCGATCAGGATGAAGGTGTATTAGAGAAATGGAAAAATGCTGATCAGGAATTTTACCATGGCGATTTTACCACCATTGAGGACCAAACGGACGAGCAGGACAGCCAAGACGGAGCGAATGAAAACCAGGAAAACTGTTGCGCTTTCAGTGATGACAAAGTTGTCGATTCTCCTGACCAGAAACATGATTGTTTCTATGTCAAAAACAAATGCCAACCGGTTTCCCACGAGAGTCAGGGCGAGGACGTCTCTCCGCTTCTGGCGTTTGCTGACAAAATTAAAGCAGCTGCTGAATCGCCCAACCAAGAGACCAAACCGCGAGAGGACGGCAAAAGCTGTCTGCCTGGAGATCAGCATCATCATGAGACCGAGGTTGTGGGTTTAATGCTGCGGGAGGCGGCAGCTGATCCAGCTGAGGTTGATTGTTTGTCAGATGGCTCTCGCAGCCAACAGGAAGGGGGTGAAAACCAGGGCAAATCCGCACGCGGCAGCGTGGAAACCGTTGGAGTTTTTGGCTGCGAGAACCAGGAGAGTCCTGCTCTGAACTTACAGGACCTGTACGACACCGCCACGGAGGAGAACGTTCTGCTGCACGAGAAGATCGCCCTGCTTCAGCAGAAATCAGAAATACTGGAGAGTCTGTTGGCGCGCCACAGCGAAAAGTTGAAAAGCAGCCGCCAGGCTTTGGAGGAAAACTGCAAGCTCAAAGTGCAAGCGCTCCTGCTGATGGAGCACGTGAAGCAGCTGCAGGCGAGGAGCCTGAGAATGGCCGACCTCCAGATCCGGTACGAGGACTGCGCGTGCGAAAACGCCAAGCTGAAGGACCAAAACGACGCGCTGGAGAAGCGGGTCTGGAGCCTGGAGAGCAGGCTGGATGTTTTCCGCGAATTCGGCAACCGCCGCGCCTCGCTGGTGGACGAGATCGGCAGGATGAGGACGGAGAACGGCGAGCTCTTTCACCTGCTGAGCGAACTGGAGCGGCAGGAGGACGGGTTTTCGGACTCGGACGCCGAGCCGGCGGAGGGACGCTCGGATGAGCCTTCTCTGCAGCCGGAGGAGAAATCCCCGGCGGGGTTTGGCGTCAAGGAATGCTGCAGGGAGTTTGAAGAGCGGAACAGCAAACTGCGCAGGACCATCGCACAGCTGCAGGACGAGTCGCAGATACTAAGTGAAACCACTCGAGCTCATAGGTAAAGTGGAGGGAAAAACTAGGATCCTGAGTGGCGTCTGCTTCCCCTTCCCACTAGTGGTTCTGATGTTAGATCCACTCTCAATGTCTCCCCCCCAGTCACAACGTAGAGCCGCTTCCCCTTCCTGGGAAGCTAGAGATTACTTGAGCTAAGCTGCTTTCGTGCTCGTAAAACCCCATCCTGAGTATTTGAATTCGCCGTATGTGTTCAACACCAAGCATTACTTTGATTTAATGTCTTGTAAAATGAGTTTCTAATGAAGTCCGTCTTCCTTTAGATACGAAGCTACTCGTCTTGCAGAGGAAAACGTCTGTCTACAAAAAAACATCGCCGCTCTGAAGGAAGGAGACTTAAAGGAGGCAAAGGATGAGTTGATGTGAGCCGCTTTAATAAAATGTAAAAAAAAAAAACCAGTCCCATCAGTGGTGGGTCGTAGGGTCTTAGAATTTGATCACAATAGTTTGTGGTACTGTTGGGATAATGATAAAAATCATGAAAGTCTATTTAGTGCTTCTTTTTTATGGCAGCTGCATGGCATTCTTAGCCCCACAATTGTTCTTCAAAATAAAATCTAATGTTGGTTTTACTGTGGAGCCTGTAAGGTCCTCCTCGTGTGACTGGAAATAAAACCTGCAGCTCATCACTTTCCCGCTTTTATTTTTTATTTTTTTGCCTGAACTCTCATTTCTCCCATTGCAGACAAACCTTGGAGCATCTGGAAAAAGAGAAGCTCGCAGCTCAACAAGCAGCTGACAGTTTCAATAAACAGGTAACGGAGCACGTTTCTGAACAACGAGGCAGAGTCTGTCGCCAAGAGCCGCTGCTTGCGAATGCATTTTAAGGGTTTGACTTCTCTCCAGATTTCAGATTTGCATTCGCAGAGCCATCAGCTGGAGGACGACAACGGGTTCCTGGCGGAGAAAAACGCCCAAAGCGTCGCCGACATCGAGAGCCTGCGAGAGCAGCTGGCGGAGCTGATGAAGGAAAACGAGATGAGGGAGGCCCTCCACTCCGAGGAGAAAACCAAGGTCGGCAACACGGACCCCGCTCCTGTACTTGCTGTTGAGCCCGGCGGTAGCTGGTAGTTGATTGGTGGTTGTTTTGTGCTAGATGGCAGCTTGTGTGTCTGCTCTGGAGGCAGAGTTTGACAAAGCTCTGACGGAGTCCGCACAGCTGGAGGAGAGAAACGGCCAGCTCTCACAGCAGCTCTCTGACCTCAGGGAGAAGGTGAGCGGCTTGACGTGGGCGAGCCGGTTCGTTGGGAACAGGCTGAACACAAATGCACGCCACACTTTTCAGATCCCTATTTGCAGAATGGCATGAAAACCGTTTCCTCCCACTGTACGACGACTTGTCTTTGTTGTAAAATGACAAAATGTTGCTGCACTCATACATGCATTTTCTAAAGGTTCTTAAAAGTTTTGATAGAACATTCAGGGGAACTTTTTTTTTTCATATCAGGCTTTCCACGTGGAATCGATGGAGAGTCAGCTCAGCAGTCTGGTAGAGGAGTGCAGGACGGTGGATAAGGAGAGTGCCGGTCTGCGCGACCAGCTAGCTAAAGCTCAAGAGCAGGTAAGAACCAAATATCCACAACACTGAAAAAACAAAAAATCCAAATATATTTGGTCTAATTTTAGTGCAGACATCTGAGTACACTTGAATATGATAAAACGAACTTGCTAGTAACTTTTCAGTAGGAAGTGGGAGTTTGTTTTAAGTCAATAATCCCTTAATACTGATAGAAAAATGCTATTTATTAGGTAAGTAGTCTGCCAGTGGAACAAGATATTTTTCCCTTTTTATTAGATAAAATATCTTGTTCCACTGTCAGATTATTTCCTTCATAAGATTTTCTTTTTGCAGTGAATTATTTGTTTATTCATTTGCGCGATGAATAAACTCATTTTATTCATTTTTACTCAAACCTAGCTAAACTTAGGTTTGAGTAGCTAAACCTAAGTTTAGCTACTCAAACCTAAGTTTGAGTAGGTTTAGCTACAGTTTTAGATTAAAAATGAACCACCTTTCACCAAGTTTAAATCACTTAACAGAAATATCGATGTCTACATGAAGAGTTTTGAATTGGAAAATGAATGTTGAACTTGTCTTCCCCCCCCTCTTCCTCTCTCTCCCCAGCTGGTATCTGCAGATGAGAGCTTCAAGGTGGTAAACCGGCAGAGCGCCCGCCTCAAGTCAGACCTCCGCGTTCTGCAGCAGGAGAGGGATTCCCTGAAGCACGAGGTAGCAGTGCTGCACAAACAACTGCAGAACGCAAACGAGAAGGTGAGACTTTGTTTTCTGGTTTTTTTTTTGTTCATTTGGTTTTTTGGGTTTTATTGGAATGTTTAGCAAAAAACAGAAGTGCAAAAGTGTGATTTTATTTTTCTTCTATTTTAATGTCAGAACCAAATTTTGGAGATGGCCCTGCACTCCGGCGGCCTGCAGAGTCAGAGCAGGAAGCTGAACAGAGAGGATCTTTCCTGGGTGACGGAGCAGGAACAGCAGCTGCTGAGGCAAGAAAACGAGAAGCTTAAAGCTGAAGTCCACAGCATCGGCAGCGACCTCGTCCAGTCCAGAGAAAAGGTCAGCTCTCACCAACCAATAACGATAATTTAATGTAAAAAAACAAAACAAAACACCAAACATGCAAAATAAATTTGGATAAATAGGCGTTTAAATTTCTGAGCTCGTGCCTTTCAGATCCGACAGCTTGACGCCACGATCCTCTCGCTGAGCAAACAGAAACAGCAGAGCCATTCCTCTTTCCTGAAGGCGTTGGAACAGGAGAACTTCTTCCTGAAACAGGAGCTGGAAGCAAAAGCCGAGCTGCCACGGGTGAAAATCTTTACTCAAAAGCATTCTGATAAAGCAGCAGTTTCCTGATGGCTATTAAATTTGTTTCAGGGCTGCGACGCTGAGCAAAGCCACGCAGAACTGGACAGTCTTCTGCAAGAAAACGAGTCACTCAAGACACAGTTGGCTCGAATGTCAACACACATGATGGAGGTAGACTTTTAACTTCACACTTAGTTTTGTCCTCGAAATGTATGATTAGGACTTAAAATAAGCCCTCCGATTTTTTTCATACCACATCTGTTTTCTGATTTTAATCTTTGTTTCTATTTTTATGCTCGCTTTCCTTTTTCCAAGGAAATATTTTCAAAAAGTGACTTTTATTTCATTCATCCGTTATGTGAGTTGTAGAAGGGCATGGTAGAGAGTTGGTTTGTTTAATTGTGAGAACGTAGTCATATATATTAAACGGAAAAGATGCAATTTTACCAGAAAAAAAAACACATCTGAAAATTATAAGAAAAAATGTTTTAATAAGGAAAAAGCTTCGTTATCAGAATCTGATATGACCAGCTCAGTTTGTGTAAATATTTCTTCAAAATACACATTTTTGTTTGCGCGATTGTTTCAAAGCCCTGCTACTGATAATAATGTCATCCTGATGTGGTAGAAATTTTTGTTGTTTTTTTTATGCCATTTCTATTAAGCATAAAAATGATACAAAAGTATAACTTCACAAGATTCTCAACATTCCTCATTGTAATTTATTTAATTTTTTGTGTTACTCTTCTTACAAAATTACTACTGGTAATCTTATGACTTTATTCTGGAAATATTATGACTTTAGCCTGGTAATGTAAAAGAAAATCTCATCCTGGCCCTAATATTCTTCCGTGGAGTTAACCTAAAAGTCCAAATAAACAAGCGTAAAACTGGCTTGTCAAACAAAATGGCTGCCCTGGGCGTACTGATGTGAAAAACAAATCCAGATTTCACAAAAGCAAAATCTTCAACCCTTTGTACAATGCTCGAAAAGTTTGTACATGCAGATTATTCAGGATTTCTTTCTTTGAAAATACCTTCATAAATGTTTTCTTTTTGTTTTTAGGAGTTACTCTACTATATTCTTCTTCTTTTGCTTTCAGTCGTTTCACATGCAGTACGGCGGACATCTTCCTCCATCGCCTCAGAGGGGGCCGAGGGGGCAGCAGCGTGGTGACGACCCAGACAACATGCAGGTAAAGCAAAATTAAAACCTAGAATCATGTCCAAAAGTCTTGATTATACTCTGCAGTAACAAAAACATGAAGACCTTCTGCTTCCATCTACTTTGCAGCAAATGTAGCGCTAACTAAACTAGACGGTTTAGCACCACTGCATCGTTGTTCAGTAAATAATGCATTACTTCCATCCTCTTTCATTTTCTATCACTCTGTATTTACTTTGTGTCACTGGTTATTTGTAAACTTGCTCTGTCAAAGGGGAACTTGTACACCGTGTCCTTCTGTGGTTCATCTGTTGTCATGGGATACAGTGAAAGGCGAAGCTGTGTTCAATCCATTGAGGTCGCTCACTTCAGCCGCTCAAAAATTATGCTAATGTTTTATATATATAAAAAAGAAATAATTACAGACACTAACATTGCCTCCAAATGTGCTGGAAATGTTTTAATGACTGAGCAAAGGTCGCCCAGGGTGATGATAGTTTGTCTAGAATTTTGTTGGAAGCTTTGTATTTAAAAAAAGCAACAAAAAAAAAACAAAACAGTTTTATACAAAATTTTAAAATTGGAGGTTTTTCTCAATAAATTACTTCCCAGTCTTTTATAGCTTCTAACAGGTTTCCCCTCATCCATTTTCTTAAAATTTGTAACAATGTTTCCTGGAAAAAGCATCCCCACAGCATGATGCTGCCTCCACAGCCAGATGAGGTGTGTCTGCCTTGCTTTTTTTTTTTTTTAACTTTCAGACTCATCAGTGGAGTCGACCACCAGAAAATACTTTGAAGTTTGCGATTGCATCTTGAAAAAATGTGAATAAGCCCGAAGGGTGTGGATACTTTGGCAACACGTCACATGTATCCGTTTTAAAAGATGGCTGAAAACTCAATCAAAAGTGTAATTTTTCAAACATCTGAGCTGAGTGATTTCTGTTCAGTTTTGGTTTTTTTCCACTGTACGTTTTATCTTTTAGCTTAAATGCTGGGTTCTCTGTGTTCTTTTTATTATTATGATTAATTATTTTTATTTGTTGCTGCCGTCACACACATCACTATCCCAGCATCTGTCTGTTCTCATGCCACGCATGTAGTGTTTACTTTCTGGGTTTGGTGTCGAGTCCATTCAGACTGTATGTGTCACGAAACTCACTGTCCTCATTTAAGTTTCCATCTCTGGGCTGAAGTAGTTGAGCTACGGTGATCATCTGGGTGTGGTTGAGGATTCTATTTTTTATTTTTGCTGTTGCTGTTTCTGTCAAGCTAATAACATTAGATTTATGTCTCTGATCACATTAGCAAAAAAAAAAAGGTATGAAACTCTGTGTACTGCAGATCTTTATACTAAAATTGAGCTGTGTTAATGCTTCATCTATGTTCAGATAATATAACTACGAACTTTTTGGCCATGCCTTGCAGAAGTATTTCTCTTTGCAGAAGTAATACAATTCAGAATAAGTAAATACTCTGTGAGGCACTTTATAACTGTGGAAATCAGGTTCCAATGCCATAATTACTAGAATTACAATTGTTTTTTTATAGTTTCATAGATTTTCTTTTTAATGTGTTTTTCTAGTTAATAGAATAGATTTATAGTTAACACGTCTGACAAGCAGACCTAAAAGTGTAAAAAAAAACCTTGTAGAGTGTGTGTGTGTGTGTGTGTACCAGGTTTTTATATGCTTATGGGAACCTATTTCAGTCTACAGTGTGGGGTTATGGGGACCATTGCTCCTTATGGGGACATTTTCTTGGTTCCCATGGGGAAATTGTTGTTTTTGGGTTAGTGATTAGGTCTGTGATGGTTAGGGTTAAGGTAAGGGTTAGGTTTATGATGGTTAGGTTTAGGAGTATGGTAAGGAATAGGCTGTAGAAATTATTGGAAGTCAATGTCCAAGTCCCCACAAGTGATGAAAACACGACTGTGTGTGTGTGTGTGTGTTGAGGATTGGAGGAGAGGGTAGACCTCTGGTGAAGTGTTCCTGCCTTTTCTCTTCAGGGGGCGCCGCCGGAGCAACGGGCCGCTCATGCAGACAGCTGCAGGCGGATCGGTGGATTGTGACAGCCGCTGCTTCCCCCGTGTTCGACTTCTTTAACACGTCTCCTCTCTTCTGACATATTTGAAATCAGAGCGATAAATGTGATGCCCGTCACTCTCCCACATCCTGAACAAATGTGCCTGACTGAAAAAGGCACAAAGGTGCGATTGTGTTTCTCTGCTGCTAGGGGGCAGGAACGAGCAAAGGGGGATCCTGCCAGGGTATTTTTATTTTATTAGTAGTATTTCTTTTCTACAAAGCAACATGGATTTACAACAATGACACTGAAAGCTATATTTACCAGACATATTTTAGAAAATGTGACTTTTACTGTATGTACAGTCGACAGATATTGACTGTTATAGTTTACTAAATCGGGTTGATTCCAGGGAGTTTTGATGCTGTAGTTTCATTAGAGCACTTTTACTGTTTGTAATAAATGTGACAGGGTTTTTAAATCATCAGAGGCTAAATTTTATGGATATTTGCCTTATTATTATTATGGAGAAAAGTTGCGTTTTAGGTGCATTTTGTTCCCTCTAAGACTCTTCATTTAATCACCCAACATGTCACTGTATGGTGTAAGACTCCTGGTGTTTTGTTTTCTTTCTGTTTAAGCTAGAAATGTTTACAAGTCAGACGATAAATGTAGCTAAATATGTTCTGGACCTGTTTTTGTTGCTGCTGTGCAACCAAAGTGAAGTTTTTCTGTCACTTATTTATTTCACTTCCTGTTTTTGTAGTATTTATCTTTAATTGGTGTGCCATTATTGCCATATTTATTTTCTGAGTTGTCACTTTTTTTCTTTTCCTCCATGTTGTATGGTTATTTTCTTTTTTTTTTTGGTTATTTATTTTATCTTGTTAAGTTTTATTTATACATTAAATTATAAATTTTTTGTAGGCATATGTGAAATTATTTTAAGCGTATTTAATTGTAATTTATTTTTAAGGGATCATTTTTAGAATTGTACCGAAAATCATTCTCTGCAAAAATCAGTTGGAAAATAAAGCAACCATGTCTAAACAAAACTCATGTCTTTATTTATCACAACTTAAAAAAAAAATAAAATAAAATATCACATTTTGCTGCGTCGGCATTTTCTTGACTATATTTCTGGCTGTCTTCTCACCAGGATGAACGAGAGAGGAAGATGAAGAAGATGGAGGAACGCATGAGGGAAATCGAACTTTCACTCCATAACGTCAAGCTGCTGCTAAAGGAGAAGGTGACTCAGCTGAAGGACCAGGTATGTTACGATCATTCTTAAAAAGTGGCTTAACATGCCAGTAAAATGAACTTTTATAAACTAAAAGTGAGACGGCGGAAAGATAGATGAGTAAATTCTAGTGAGCTCCTTTGTAGATGCTTGAGAAAATGTTTGGGCTTTTTTTTTTCTTCCCAGTAACTGAAACTTAAAAGTCAAAGTCAGTTTCATTAATGAGAGATTAAAGATTGTTTTCCAGGCTTACTACAAATTCAAACTCCTCTTTTTTTTTTTTTTTTTTTTTTTTTTTTTTAATAAAGTGTTTCCATCAGAATTCCCAACTTTTAATTTTTTTTTTTAAGTAAAATCTCTCCTGATTGAAGAACTCGCATTCTCAAGTTGGAGAAAACCGATTTTCTGTAGGTCATCAGTTTCCTCCTGACTCATTGAACACTTGGATAGCTTCATATTGTTTTTTCACAAACATTCAATTCAACATGAAAGAAAAAATAATAAAGTGGTTCGAAAATGAATATTTATGCAATTCAGATTGGGAATGTGGATTTGTTTAAAGAAAACCATCACAAATCGGTTCTGTTAATCTTGAATCAAACAGGAAGTGCTTTTATTTTCCAACAGACCTGACTAAACAGCTCTTCATCTAGTATTAAAATTGTTCCCTCCCCTTTTAATTTCAGAGGATTTCTTACATTAAAATCAAGCAGTAAAACCATTTTTTTTTTACTCACAAATTTAAACCAGAAACATTTTCAAAGGTATGCTTACATAAAAAATAGTGAGGGACGGTGACTAAATGTTACCTTCAAAGTACCTTTATTTTGAAGAACCAGAACTGTCCTGTTTTATTAGCTTAATAGTGAGACTAAGAACTTAACGGACTGTTTATTTATTATGTATTTCTTCTCAGTGACATTTAACACAGTTCAGATGGGGATGGTGATGCCAGTTTTGTTAGGGTACAGTGGTTTATTTTGAAACAGATTCAAAATAATCTGTAGCACAAGAGTCTTGATGTTCTGATAGAAATTTTACTTACAGTAAATATATGTAACGTTTTACTTGAGAAGCATTTACACCATATTAATATCAATATGTTCTACTTGCACTTTATTTGAAAGTTTGACTGGCATGGAAAATTGTTTTTTTTGGGGGGGGTTTTCCTGCCAATTAATCTGTCTCCACCTACTTTCCAAGCAGAAAATCTTTGAACTTGCTACTGATAAATATTTCATTTCTCCGACTCTTGTAGCTGCACAAGAACGGCAAAGCAGACGTGCTGATCAAGGACCTGTACGTGGAGAACTCTCAGCTGATCGAGGCTCTGGAAATAACGGAGCAGCGGCAGAAGATTGCAGAGAAGAAGAACTACCTGCTGGAAGAGAAGATCTCCAGCCTCAACAAGATAGTGCGGGACCTAAAGCCGTCGACGCTCTCGTTGCTACCGTACAACTACAAATGCCCGTAACGCGTCTCCTGAAACACTCGGAACGTTCGAAGGAATTGGTTGTGCCAACTTTTAAGGAAGCACTGTATGTATGCGAACTACAGGGACACTTGTGCAACAGATCCAGCCAGATGCAGGACAATTGGAGGGCTCAGACGTGTGTAAACGTCGCTGCTAAATATGCAGGATCTGTATTTGTTTTATTCGTAACCGCAGCAGGTTGACATACTTGATCTTTTGATGAACCAAATGCGAGGTCAAACGGTTGGGTAGTCATTTATTTCGTAGTAATTTATCCTTTTAAAACAATTTCTAAGCTGAAAAGTTAGCTACAAGTAGGAAAACGATCCCACCTTGGCACACTCTGTACTATCTCTGTCCAAAGAGAAAAGCAATATTGATGTAAAAGTTTATAAAATCTTCAAATGTCCGTTTGTGTTGATCCTGTGGAGATAATGTTAGGAACGAACAGGAAGTAAAATCATGGACAGAATCATCAGTTTTGTAATGCAGATGATGTTTTTGCTTTTTATTTAACACTACCTGAATCTATGTGGACTATAAAAGTCTCGCGTGGCAATACTTAACATTTATTTAATTATAATTGAGGAGAAAAATGCTATAATCTGTTGCAATATGTAAAGTTGCCATCATGAATGTTTTTGAGCTGAAATGATCTGTGTTGCAAATGCCAATAAAACGTATTGTATAGCATTCTGATAGTTCGTGGTCATTTTCTTCCTGATTCAAAATGTCTCATTTTTCTTCTTCTGCTGTTTAACATATTCATCTATTGAGGTAACTGGAATTTGAACTAAATAGTGATTGCTCCACCACTATGATGTAGAAGCTTCTCACATGGTCAAAATCTTTCTTAAAAAATACGTTTTAATTGTCTACTTAAAAATAAGCTCCCCAGCTGGATCAAGTAGGTATTGTAGTGTATTGAAGAAGTATTGCAACTTGAACTTTTACACTTTTTTATGCTCCAATCACAAATTATTTCTTTTTTTGGATTTAATGATAGAGCAACACACTGGTGGTGCAAAACCGTGAAAGGAAAAGTAGTAATGGTGTCATTAAAAAAAAATTGAAAAAGGATATATTATTTATCCTCCTTTGTTCTGATACCACTAACACTTTCTGATCAGTCCATCTGTGTTATTTATTTTACTTTTACGTTTATTTATAAATAAATGTTTTCTTTCTACTTTCTCTCTGCACCCCAGAACCAGAACCAAACGAGGAGAAGCAGCATTTAGCATCTATGCACCAAAAATCTGGAACAAACTTCCAGAAAACTGTAAAACCGCTGAAACACTGACTTCCTTTAAATCTCAACTAAAAACCCACTTGTTTAGAGTTGTATTTGAAACATAATTAATTGCAAATTTATTGACGGAATCTGATTTGGTGTTGTGTTTTTGTTGTTGATTCTATGTTGCATTGTGTTTTTGTGTTTGATTTGATGTGAAGCACTTTGAAATGCCTTGCTGCTGAAATGTGCTATACAAATAAAGTTTGATTGATTGATTGATTTAGTTATGCCCTACTTTATTTTGGTCCGTCAATGCGCTACACACATCAATACGGCATCTAGTTGTGCTCAAACCGTCCTGCAGGGGGCGTGTGACCAGATTGGAGGACCAGCGCTGGGACAGGACCAGTGCGACAGGATAGTCGCTCCCAGTGGCTACAGTTAGCTGGCTAACTGCTGCTAGCTGTTGGACAGCTGAAAATGTTTACTTTCTGCCAGTTGTTAACGGAGCGGAGGATGGTAGCAGCGTCGGAGGATTGTGCCATGACTTCCCAGTGTCTTGTTGACGACGTTCCCAAGCTTTAAGTTATGCTCTCACGAAAGAAAAGTAAAAACGAAGCGTCAAAGCCAGCCGAGGTACACGGGAAATATGTGAAGAAGGAAACGTCTCCGCTCCTCAGAAGTAAGCGCAACAAATAGTCTGAGCGCTGGTTAGCTCGCTAGCTAACGTTAACTAGTGACTGGCTGTACCCAGCTAATGTAAACCTACACATTGAAGTGAGAGTATGGAAACAGTTAACCACATCATTATGGTTTATAAACTGCTTTGCAATGCAGTGTACACTGTATGTTTATCCAGCTAGGATGCTAACAAAGTAGCCCGGTGCTAACTGAAAAGCTCATTGACTTTGTTATGAAAGAGGATAACAACTCTGACGATAACTGCTGTAAATTAAATACACCGGACCGTTTATTTGCCTTAGCAACATTGAGATAAGTTATCTCTCTCTCTTTTTTTTACTCCTTAACTAAAGCTAAGGTCCTTAGAAATGTAAAAACCTAAGTGTTCCCAATTAGCATCTGTTGACAAAACAGAAGAGTTTCAATGAGGGCTTAGAAATACTGCCAGAGTATAAATTTTTGTTAAATTAATGTGTTTTAAGTTAATGTGTTTAATTAATGTTTAGGTTTAAAGTAATCTTTTAATTTGACCAACATTTTTCTTCTAACTGGAAGAAGTTAGTTTGGGATGCCAAAGTTTTAGAGGTTCTGTGTAAAAAGTTAAATATATCATGGTGATGCCAAAAGGGGTCCATTGGATTTCATTGCAAAAGATGAAAGATTCAGCTTTTAAGAAGCATGCTGTTTCTGTAGTGTATTCAGTTCATTCTCTAATAAAATAATTTTTTTTGAGACTTCAGGGATCTGCCCACCAATTTCTAATATAAAGATATAGTTTTTGGACTATAGTCTCCTGACATTATTGAGCTGACCTTTGTTAATGTCTTGCAGATCTTATGCCCTCATTCATCCGCCATGGACCCACTATTCCCAGACGAACAGAGGGGCCCCCTCCGGAGATGGCGCCCTCTTCCTACTCTGTGGCGACCAGCAGGGAGTCGGTTGTGTCCCGTAACAAGAGCATCCTCCGCCCACCCGTGCAGAGGTCGCCACACGAAGTGGCCCGCAGAGAGAGCCACCGCATGTCAGCGCCGCCATACCTGCCTCGCAGTCTGGGAGACCTGTCCCACGAGTACCGCGGCTCAACGCAATCCTTCCTCACCGATGTGAGCCCCATGTCGGAGAATGGAGATGCAGCCAGGTATTACTACCCAGCTGAACCCTATTATGAAAACCAGCAGCATTGTCAGCCCAGGAGAATGCAGGAGCACTTCCCTGAGGACTATAGATACTATGAACACAATGAACACAACTTCCAAAGACTTCCTCACCAACACCCCTCCCCAGCGCCAAGCCGACCCCCCTCAGGTAACAGGAAATGCTTTCTAAAAGTCATAAACTAAAGTGATGTTTTTCAAGTTGTTACAAAGGCTACGGATTTTACCTGCACACATTAATTTGGAGGTCTTATTTGAGAAACTCCAATGTATTTTTTTAATGAGTTTATAATGGCAGGTTTTGTGGATTAAAATCAAACCTTTCAAGTCTGAGGATTAATCAGACACCCGCTGATGGGGCTTCAAACAATTAATCAACTTGCAATTAATTCTCAGTGATTTAATTAAAAGTAAAAAATTGTTCTGATCGATTAACTGATATTGTCCCCGTAGATCTTTACTTAGTGTGGTAGTTTGGCTTCCATCCAGAAGAGGGCACCACTGGCTGTCCTTAAGTGGAACCAGTTG
Source organism: Gambusia affinis (assembly GCF_019740435.1). NCBI lineage: Eukaryota > Metazoa > Chordata > Actinopteri > Cyprinodontiformes > Poeciliidae > Gambusia > Gambusia affinis. The sequence continues at coordinate 6,990,967 of NC_057883.1, forward strand.
ATACAAAAACAAAGATGGCGGGGCCATACCAGAACAGGAAAGAGAAACTGTTCAAACAGAGTCCAGTTTGGGATGAAAAAGGTACTTTTTGCTGTTCTTTTTGAAATATGAACACTTACTAGTGCTCATTCGGCTGAACTGCACAGAGCAGCGTCAGCATCTCATTAAAGAATTATTGATGTGCTAAGATAACAGAAAAGTGGAGGGGATAACAAAGAAAAATTGTGACATGATGGGGGAAACATGACAGTACTTCTGTATGAACATCTGTTTGTTCATGACGGATTAAGCGTTTCACAAATTCATCTTTGATTTTTCTATTCAGCAACCTAAAAGGCTCCTGTATGCCTCCAAAAGAGTCATTTTAGTTCCATGTTTTCAACCAGATTAAATCTTGTCCACACTGTAAACTGTAGTACGTTGCGAGTGTAAATTTACCCCCCCCCCCTAGAGTAAAATTGTATGCGGCTTGCAGGAATTTTCCGCTTCTCCTCAAGCAGAAACCCTTTTATTATGTGGCCGTCTTGTTGATGCGACCCGCCTTTTGCGTATCGTGCAGCTCTTTTTGAAGTGAAGTCAAACAAGTGTTGGAGTCTCTGCATTTAGGGAAGAAAAAAAAAATCTCTCCATTTGCCAATAACTTTCTGCTGGCAAGCTAGTAATTTACAGTTAGAAACCTCTGTCTTAAATAGCTCCCAAGCACTGACCTCTGTGTAGCTGCATGTCATCCTGATGTGGATGTCGTAAAAATGAATGTGCGTGTCAGAAGAAAGAGCAGTGTCATTCTCAGCCTTTTTACTTTTCGTGTCACTCTAAAATAAGCTGCTGTCATCTTGACTTGACACTAATCTGTAAGGTATTCTTGCAAATTGTCTCAATCATGTAACATTTACTCATTGTTCAAATTTTAGACTGCCAGCTAACTTCCATTCTCATTTTTGTCCCTCCTGCTCAGGATGTCAGATGATGATAATAATTAGTTAGCAAAATATTTGTGGCATGTAAGGCCGGGTGTTACTTAACCAGAAGTGCAGCTATGCTGAAGGTGACTATTTTCATTTTGTTCCAGTATTATAAAAAGGAAATTTCAGTAAAAGATCAGCTGTTAGATGTCTGCTGCTAACAGATTTAGCCAGTCATAATTTCTTTTTAAGAACTGGGAAATGAGAAGATATGAAAAACATATTTAGTCCAGCTTTGGTGCCATTAGTCAGAATTGACGTCACAATGTTTGAGACACTCATTTCTGTAAAAACTGTGTTTTGCTAAATTATTTGGGCTTGCCATTTTAAACCATCTTTAGCATCTTCCGTTAGCATGCAGCTCAATTACCTCGTCCGACTAAAACAGTGGTCTCGCTGTACTTTGTTCAGGCTTCGTGTAATCTGCTGAAAGTCTCCATCTTTTTGCAGCACTCACGTGTGTGTGTGTGTGTGTGTGCGTGTGTGCATGTGTGTGTGTGTGTGTGTGATGCATTCACTGATCGGGAAAAGAGCTGAATATCGAGTTCAGGAGCATAACGGCCTCGTATTCCTCACACTTTCTTATCCTATCTTACTAAATGAATGCCCACGAGTCTTTTTATTGCATATCAAATTGCTATTTTGTAGTAGCAATTTGACATATTTTGCTGCTCTAATCATAGTAATAATTATATATCCTTATTTTAATTATTATTTTTTTTAATTTATTTTGGGCTCCAGTACATTTTGATCTATTTATGACGAGACACGAAAGAGGGGGTTGAGAGAGAAATAACATGTAGCAACAGAATTACAGAATATGACCAGAATCTAAAGCCAAACCTGCCGCACCAATCAGGATCTGACTGGGTTCCTGGTTTTCCTCTAGTTTTGACCCACCACACTCAATTTTAGCCAATTTTTATGTCGTTTTTTCCCCCCAAACAACTTACAATTCATACAAATTACTTAGTGGGAACTTTGTTTTAGGTCAGCAATGCAACAAATAGCAATCAAGACAGCAAAAAGAACTCCAGGTTTGTTGATAGGAAGATTAAGTCATTCCAAATGGTTAAACAATGATCCGGTTTTGGGACATTTAATGAACACTTGAAGCAGCAATATTATGAGTATTCCAAGCAAATAGTGCTACTTTATTGTAGCATAATCAAATAACCATGACACCTCCAGCTGTTATAAAAAGGCTGTATTTATCAAACATTATTACTTAAAAGATTCATTTGTCTGCACAATTTAACGCCTTGAAATTGGCCTTCAGGAAGTCATCACACCATTTTCCCCGTTAAGCCGTTTACAAATGTTTGTGTGAATTTGAGGACATAACAGGGCATAACAGTTTAAATAGTGGTTTAAAAATAATAGGGAAACATCCATCAGGTGGTTGTTCTTATTGTAGGGAAACAGAAGGAGTAGAACATGTGTTGATTTATTGTAGAAAATATATTAAAGAGAGGAAGGAACTGGAAAGGATAATGGGGATTTCAGTAAAGATGGCTAATTTATTAGGGAAGCATCACTCAAATAATATAATTCAAGCACTTATTAAATATTTAAAAGACAAAATTAGCTGAGAGGATTTAGTATGCATGTGTGTGTGAGTGTATAAGTATGTATGTAATTTAGTAATTTTAAGATTTGAAGATATATATGAATTTCTGAATTACATCTCTGTCCAGTTGATGGCGGTAACACACAAAGTTTGTAAACTGCCAGAAAATGCAATAGAAGAAGAAGAAGTAGTTAATGTGATGAGCTCCGCAGCTGCGCAGTTCCACCAGGTGTTTCCTAATTGCTGCGGCTGTTAGACTGAAGGAAAAAGGTGAAAGCAAGCATTTAGGCAACCTAAATGGAGAGATCAGGGTATTCTGCAATCATGCTTGCAAGACGCCAGAAAACAGGTATGTTTTTGATTAGGGAGTAACCTTATAACATGACGTAAAGCTAACAAAAATCAATTTAGATAATACTGCCCCTTTAAAAAAAATCTAATTTGATTTCCCCTTCTAACTGACAGGACAATGTAAGAAGCCAAAAATGGATTTTGAAGTTGAGTAATGCATCAACAATACTATAAAACTTGTATATGCATTTATGACAAAAAGTCTTCATGCATCGGAATTACAGTGGCCAGAGTATTCTCCTTTAATTTTTGTTCCCGCATTTTATGATGGTGTAACTACAAACTTGAATGTATTTTATTGGGATTTCATGCAATGGATCAAAAAGTAACGGAGGAGCTGCAGTGATCAACATCTCAGGTGTGAAAGTGTTAAAAGCAATTGTTCTTGCACGCCACAAATCTGACGTTTATAGAGTAGTGACATTAAGGTAAAACTAAAATGAACAGGTTTCCTCAGACAATGGACGGGACAAACGTGTGGTAGTTCTGGGCACATTTTATTAAAAGAAAAATTTTTTTTATTTTCTTTCAGATTCACATTATCCCACTACTTTGTGTTTCTCTTATCGAATGTCTGTAGTCGTTGCATGACTGTGATCCTGCGTAGTGGGTCTTTATCTCAAGAAGAAAAAAAACTAAAGTTAAGTATGAAGATGAGGTGAAGAAAGGGGACTAAGAGTACTCTTCTTTGGAGCAGAAGCACATTCCATTCCTTCACTCAGCGGCTGGCAGAGAGCTCCAGCTCTGTTGCCCTGCTGCCGTCTCTCTCATGCAGAATTTCTGACTTTAACTCCCATTTTCCTGAATTTCCTTTTTAATTCCTTTAACTTCTCCAGAATTTTTCAGCCTCTCTCCTGGCTCGCTCGCCAGTTCCAAAGTCTTGATACTTGTCAGCGCAGCTGGCGGCTAATAAAAGTAGCTTTTAGGAAGCTGTCAGCTTGCAGAAAGTGTTTGGGAGGTTTAGCATTTTGTTCTTGTGTGCGTCTGGCTGGTGTTGGGAGAGTGCTGACTTCCTGTCCAAATGTAAAACACTCCCATTTCCTCCTATTCCTCAAACATTCACAGTTGGAGGATTTGTCACATCAGCCAAAATGATTTACAACTCTGCCCACGTTCAGTTCTACTTTCCAACTGCATTCATCTTGCCTTTAGCAGCGATTCTCAGCCTCCTTATCTCACCCTGCTGTATGTTCAGTCGCCCCATTAGATGACCTTTTCAGCAACAGCACATTCCTCTTCTTTAAATGACAGTTTCCCACACAAGTCAGGAAGACATTCTTAAATATCTCCTTTTTCCCAGAAGTGCCGTTAGCCGACAGCTGCTGTGCTGCACATTTGCTCGGATATCTTTGCCGCTTCAGCCAGAAATGTTTGTTTTCCTCAGGCATAGGTCGAATACAGGCCAAGTCTCTGGGGAACCTCTCCAGCCTGACCGGTGATGACTCCCTCCTTCCGGCTGGCTGGACCGTCGACTGGACCATGGGTGGCAGGAAGTACTACATCGACCACAACACCAACACTACACACTGGAGCCACCCTCTAGAGAGGGAGGGGCTCCCTCCGGGCTGGGAGAAAGTGCAGTCCGCTGAGTTTGGGGTCTATTATATGGATCACATTAACGAAAGAGCACAGTATCGACATCCATGTGCCCCAAGGTAATCCTATAGTGACATATTTTCATCTACTGTGGCCATTTATGTTGAATTTTTTCGGAAATTATTAAGTTCTATCAATTCAGCTTTTCTCTTTAGGCAGAATACATTTAAGTTAGTTTGGAACCTAAATCTGTAATAAATTTTACTATTTGGAGTTGTTGTGATTATTTTTGATAACTTTTAGACCCCCTCAAAACATTAAGAACACACCAGTTGTTGAGATGTTTTTCTTGATTTATCAAATGTTTTTTTTTTATGATTTTTTGACTCAAATGTCACAACCTTGTAAGATCCAAAAGTACTCCTAGAAAAGGTCGTGGGGGGCAACAAGTGGTTTGTTCCTCAAACGCTCTTTTTGAACTTGTAAGACCTCATTAAGTTAACACCACTTTACATAGAGGGTGTAAGAATTTTTTTGTTATTTTGCCTATTTTTCAAACAATCAAGTCTGAAGCGCGTTCAAGACTCGAACCGCCTATAGCCACCCAAGGAAAATATTCCTTTTCTTGGAATATTTTGTGGGGGTTTGTATCTTTCATTTACATAATTGCCCCTTATTTGCAAAAACATAATAAGCTGATATCATAAATTTACTGTTCATGACAAAACAATTCTTCTCAGTGTGCCTCGCTACGATCAGCCGCCGCCCCTGCCGCCTCCTGCCACCTATCAGCCAGAAAGGAACCAGCCGGTGCTGGTGCCGGCTAACCCGTACCACACGGCTGAGATCCCAGACTGGCTGCAGGTGTATGCCCGCGCACCCCTCAAGTGAGTACAGGCTGTGGAGTTAGCAGGCAGGTCCCCAACTTGTCTTATTGTATTCACAACTTGCATACTGGTTGAAGTTTATGGCGGTAATTGTTTATCTGGACGCCTGTTTAGGTTGCTATAGTGAACCTGGCCCCAATTTTTTGTTGTGATTAGCTTATTTGCTCTAAATTAACACAAAAATGTAAAACAAATAATAATAATAATTAAAAAAAGATGGGTTTTTTTGTCTAAAATTGAGAATAATGAGAAATTATTTTTCTCTTATCGTAACAGGGTGTCTGAATCCTTTAAGAGTCTATTAATTAGAAAAAGTTGCCCTTAAATCAGTGTAAATTTTAAGTTGATTTAAGGTCAACTTAAAATCAAATTTACCTTAAATTGAATCAGTTTTTAAATTTCATAGTGACAGGAGTATTTAATCGGCTTTTCTATGTGGTTTATTTTTTTTCTCTTTTCTGTCAGGCAAACGTTTGAGTTGCATGCAGACAAATTAATTAAATTCCATGACTTGCTAGCTGCTAATGTACCTTTTAAAGCTAGATAGTGTATTTGCACTAAAGTAAAACAGACTTGCTAGCTACTTGCATTGTATTAAAACAAATGTTTTTAAAATCAGAGATTTTTTTTAGCTGTCTCGTTACCTTTTTGTGTCTCATGAACAAGTGTACATTTATCAGCAGTTTGCTAGAAAATGTTTCTTTGCCATCGGTTCACTTCTGTTGCCAATCTATATGATGCTACATTTATCATGTAAAAAAAAAATCTTACTGCTGCTCTATAAAATATACTCTTCTCTTTTGCACGCTTGTTATTATTCCTGCTGTTAAATTTCATTCATAGCGGTCTTGAAAAGTTCTTAAAAATGTTTGATTTGTTTTGATTTGACCTGCAGAAACCCTGAGCACCACTTCCTGTGCTCATAACAAACCATCTATACTAAAACTTTTTAACACTTTATTCCTTTTTCCTCGTCTCTTGTCTTCAGGTACGATCACATCTTGAAGTGGGAGCTGTTCCAGCTGGCCGACCTGGACACGTATCAGGGCATGCTCAAGCTGCTGTTCATGAAGGAGCTGGAGCAAATCGTCAAGTTGTACGAGGTGTACCGCCAGGAGCTGCTGTCGGAGCTGGAGGCCCGTAAACAGCGGCAGCAGTGGTACGGCCAGCAGCCCAACAAGAACTACGGCGGGAACATGTGACGGCGGTTCTGACGCGCGCCGAGGAACGCCTTCGCCGAGGTCGCGACAGTTTGGGGAGCGGTCCGTATTTTGCCTTTCACATCGAGGTTGACTCGTAAAATGCTTCCTTGCCAAAACAAGAAAAACATCCGTGCCTTTTTGCTCGATCCAAATAAATATATCAGCCAAGAAGTCGAAACACTTCCTGACTGAGAGGAGAAAGAGGGAGAATCAGCTCAAGTGATGCTCACTTTATGAATGACTGGAAAAGAAAAGCACTTGAATGAAGACGTCGCCGGTGGACGCTGCTTGTGACGTTTGGAACCACCAACCTGAGACGTGAATGATAGTGCAATTCTTTCTTTCTTTCTTTTTTTTATTTAGGACTGAGAAGCACTAAGTCTGGAAATTTGCTGCGAAGCATCACAAAACTGTGCCTTTAATAAAATCAAATGCAACATCTTTCCAGGTTTTGCTCTTATCATGCTGACATCATCTAATCCGTCTTTGTTTTTTTTTGTTTTTTTTTGTTTTTTTCCCCCCTTGCAAAAAACGCCCGGCAGCTTCTTTTATTTAAGCACTTTTTTTGTTTTCCTTTTGCTTTGTAACCATCATAAACTAAAGTAAATAAACGTATGCATTGCTCTTGTTTTCTGACATTCTGTACACTAAAGACAATCCAAAGGTTTGTGCGATTTATGAAACTTTGTGAAGCACAATTGATGCTGCCGTTCAGCTGACATGACTTTACTACAAATTGGGAGTATTCTTGTTTTTCTGTGTTTAATAAAACAAAAATAAGCTACTGGACATTTTACCATATCCTCTCTTAAGTGACATAAAGTCAAACGACACGTTCTGGCAAACTTGAGCTGCTGTGAATCTTTGTAGTATTTGTTTTTGGAATGGATGTTTTGGGTGACTTTACTTTAGGGCAAGTTCCCAGCTTCGTGTTTTGGGATGCTCGGATATTTTATATGCACTTAAGACGACCGCTCGACGTAAAGAAAAATAACTAAATGAGTTTTTAGTAAACTCAGTAAAGGTCTCACCTGTTCACAAGTGTCATCGATATGTTTTTCCCAAAGCAGACTGCTAAGCTGTGCAACTTTGATCCATTTTAAGAGCAAGAATTTGATGCATGGGTTTAAGTCTGTTGAGTGGAATTTCTCACTTTACGTTCGGGCTCGCATGCGTTCTTGCACTTCTGGTGTTTAAAATTCCTCAGTAGAAATATAATTATTTTGTAGCCTTTAACGAGCTGCTGGTGGGATATTTGACCACTCTTTTTAGTTGCTTTTCTGACACGGAGGCAACTTTTAAACAGTCCGCAGATTTTCAGTTGTGTTTAAGTCATGGCCGTCGTAGAAACTTAATGTTGGGCTGCATTACCTTTTCCAAAATCAGTTTTGGTTCACCCAACTGCCTCGTTTGACTTGTCCAGTATGCCGAGGTGTCTAAAGGGTGTCGTTATTTTGTGTGCTACACTTGGATTTTGAATTTAGTTGATCACAAACAACTAAATTCATGTTGTTGAATTTAAAATAGTTAATAAAATCAGTTTTAAGTGATAAAAGCAGGGTCTCAACATCGGTTCAGCATTTTAACAGGCAGCCGTTTTGTGGAAGTGGTGGATCTGGTTGCTGTAAAGCATGAATTCTCCCCAAAATATCCTAAAATATAAATCCGACTCCAGTTCTTAAATTTAATTTCAAAGCAATTCTTTTATAATTATAATTTATTTTTTTTAAGGGTTTTACAACTCTAGAAATTTGTTGACATTGAGGGCAAAAATGTCTCTTTGCATTGGAGTTGTTTGATATACTTTTGTCTGTTTGGATTAGAGAAAATCCACTATAAATTTAAAGTCATGTACCCTCCTCTGAATGTAAAATTAAAGCAATCTGTTCAGATAAATCACTAACACTCCAAAATAAATAGCAGCTACATAAATGTCTTAATCAGATGTCAAATGCGCTTGACCATCTTCATGAGGATGCTGCTTTTGAAAACTAAACTCAGATTCTCTCCAAGTTATTCATATGTCAAAAAAAGAAATCACATCTGAAAGATTTGTTTTCATTAATTTGGTCCAACTTTATTTATCTCTTTGTGACTTAACTCTGCAGTGTGCTGAAGCCAAACAGCTAGTTTGAAAGGTGTCGACTCATTTAACACTTGCCTTTAAGCGTAGAGGAGGGATGATATAGGGAAAAGAAACGATTAAAAATGTGTTTCCATCTCATCCGAAACAAAAAAAAACCCACTTCTCTGACTTGTGAAAAAGAAACACCCATAAAACACTCGACGTACGGGATTTTAAGAAGTAAAACGATTCGATTGAAAGCCTTCGTGATGCTGATTACACCCTGTGGAAGACTGTAGAAACCAAGCAGTGAACTCAGAGCATCCACACACCAAAACAAAAAGTCCGTCACCATCAAAAGCTTTGTGTTTATGAACGAGGCTCCTCTTGTCACCACGCGACTTGAGTTTTTCGCTCAGAGGTTTCAAGTTACGCGTGCTAAAGATGACGGCTGAGATCTGGAATGAGGAGCCTTTCCCCAAAGCCGGGCCTGTGGCCACGCCTGGCAACATCCAGCTTTGATTCCTCTGCGGGCGCAGAACGGCTACATTCCTGGGATTTGCTGGAACATTCAGCGAGAGACAAAAACAATGGGTTCGTCGGCCTCCTCTTTGTCATGATAGAAACTAAACACACACACACACACACGTGTACACAACCTCTCGACTCCAAAAGCCAAACACGCATGCATTGGATCACGTGGCGGGGGGATGAAGGAGGGATGCGGCACAAATGCGAAGCTGCAAGCAGAATTAAAAAGGTGAGGTGATGATGATGACGATGATGATGCCAGTCGTGTCCTGGGAACTTGAAACCGATGCTGCATTGAAACGCCTCAACTTCTCTTGGAGCTTCTTCAAACATGCAGTGCCTTTGGAAAAGCTTTCACCTGAAACCTTTCCACTTTTTTTGTCACGTTTATGGCCACGTTCTCCAATGTTTTTATATGACAGAATACCAAAAAAGTGTCACAATTCTGAAAAGTGGGAGGAAAAGGTTGCATCTTATGCAAATGAAACATAAGCAGCTAAAAAAGTTTAGAAATATGGTAAGCAGTGCACTAAACGTTAAAATATTTCACTCAACAGGAAATATTGTGCTGGGAGAGTTAAATTATGCAAAAGTTCAGTGGCAGCGTCATGCTGTGGGGATGCGTTTCTCCAGCAGGGTATGGGAGGCTGCTTAGAGTTGATTCAACTCAATAAAATAAAATAAAAATATTGTATTAATCCCTAAACAAGATTTCGTAACAGAAGCTGTAAGACTGGAAACTGAAAGTGGTCCTTATGTACAAGCATAATGATGTATATAAGGACTAGAGGGGCCTAGTCAAAGTCATTGCCCAATATATTTGAGAATCGGCGTGGCAAATTTAAAAAACGCATCTTCACAAATGCTTGTCACCCAAGCTGATGGCGCTGCCAAGAAAGGAGGGGAAAATGCAGCTGAATTGTAGAAAATGATAGAAAGTCCCAATAAAATGCATTGAAGGTTTGTGGTTCCAACATGACCAAAGTCTGCAAGGCAATACATAGCCTCCAACTAAAACCGTACCTTTGTGTGTCTGGATTTACCCAGGCTGACACAAATGTAAAAAAATAAAACAAAATAGATAAATAAAAATAAGACAAAACATTTAAATTTTATGGCACAATACCACTTTGTCACAACCGTTAAAACATATAGATATATTCTTTTAAAAAGTATACCTGAATTCTGAGCGTAAAGATGAGAAACATCGACATGCAGATAATGCTGCTTCATTATTCAACACACTGTACACAATTTGGCCTTTTGCAGATCTTAGATATAAACAGCACGAAACCCGAAAGAACGGAACGTCTGTCACGAGTGGCTATTTCAACAAAGTAGGCAACGCTTTGGGGGGTGAGAGAAGAAGAATTGCTCCGGCATTAAACGACTGAGAAATCCTGTGTGATATGAAATAAACAGCAGACTCTGACTCTCCTCCAGCTGAGTGCCCAGAGACAAAAAGGTGAAAGACGACGGTGAAAGACTGGCGCCCACGCGACGACTGACGCCCACCACCGCGGCGGCGCTCCGACATTTCTGACGCACGAACGTTGTAAAGTTCAATATAAGGATTAAAGTAGTGACCGATTTTTTGGCCGCAGGAGCAGCCGACGCCAGAGTAGAGACGTGCCCGGATGTCCGTCCCAAACAAACAAACAAACAAACAAACAAAAAAAAGAGTCCCTGCTGTGTCGTCATCAGTTCTTCTTCTTGTCCCGCTCCTCGGCGGCGGCGTCTGCGTGCGCTCCGGGGAAAGCGTGGTGGTACAGGTGCCGGTGATTGGCCGCTACATTGTATAGCTTGTGCAGAGCCTAGGGGAGGTAAATGACAGTTAGTACTTGTTGTTTTACTCAGAAATACCCTATATCACGGGATTTTCTTTGCTTCACAGGAGAGCTGGTGACATGAACGCAAATAATTTATTTACTTCCACATTTAAGCTAGAGGAGCAACAAGCAGCAATGCTTCTCCTGTTTCCATTAGCTAGACAGACGGACAGATATTTCCCTAAAATACCCAGGTAAATGACATGCCACATGCATAATGAGTAAGCCTGACATAAACAATGAATTAAAAATGAGAGCAATAATTTCCATTTGCATGCTTTGTGTGTGTAATTCGCTTAAGCTTTAAGCTTTAAGCTTTAAGCTTTATACAGATGCTGCCTTTTTAGTATTACCGAAGAGTCGCCATCTTGAAAAGTGACGAACATTTGAAAGTGTTCTTAGTTTGCCCCTTTTTTTTGTTATTTCACAAAAGTCTTTGCTGGCAGTTTGCCTGCCTTTCCTGTTTTTGTTTTGTTGAGCCTTCATAATCAATTTTAGTTACTCTTTCAGTTGTTTTCTGTAATTATTTCAGATATTTAAAATGTCCTCCAGTTCCAGTGTTTCGTGTTATTTGGAAATTATAATTTATTGACCTTTTTTAAGGGTTCACTTTTATTATTATGCCTTATCAATGCACTATTTGAAAATGGTCTCAAAATGAAAATATCAATGCTTATCGAAATAATTTCTGGGATAATTTATTGTCCAGCAATAGCAGGTTTCAAGAGTATTCAAGTATTCTTACCCCGTTAACCAACATTTTGATTTTACAATCTTATATGTTTTAGTTTTATTATTTTTTGCATGATTGGTTATCACAACCACATCAAGAAACTGACATTTATGCAACATTTTTCAAAACCAGTCAGATCAATTAGATAGCTAATTAGATTTAGGTCTGGCCTTCGACTAGACCGTTCGAACACATGAATAAGCTTTGATATAAACCATCGGCTGGATGTTTTCGGTCACTTATCTGCAGGAAGACGAACCTCCACCCCAGATTAAAAATATATATATATTTTTGCAGCATGTTTCCTTCTAGAAAATCCCCACAGCATAATGCTGCAACCACCATTTTTCATTGGCAGAATGAAAAATGACGCGCATTGATTTTATTAAGTGGCATCTGAGTACAAGTTACATTTTTGCACGTGAAACTTGTGACAACTACTTGTCATTTTCCTTTTTATTTCCCCAATTTCTGCATAGGAGTGAGAAAAGCTGCATCCGCCAAGCTGAAGAGAAGAGATGCCATCCGACTTGCTACCAGCAGACGGTGTAAAAGCGGCATCAGCTGTGGCATGGGGGCGCATAACTGGACAAGGCAAGACATGCTTACGGAGCAACAAGAAAGGACTTGAGTACCCACACTAATTTAGACAAATAAAAGCAGACACAAAACGCGAGTTGTCGTTTGATAAGCAGACGCTTTAGCTCTCCTGGTACTTTGTAAAAACTCACCTCGTTCGTGCTCCCCTGCAGAGGCATTAAGAGAAATAAGCACACGTGAAGCAAGTGGATAGGATGCACAACTCAAACACAGATTAATCAACAACAATGACGAGGAACTTAATCTGGTCGTAAGATATAAAAAAAGGAAAACTAGCATATGGAAAAATATCAGTATTTCCAGACTTTATTCCCTTTCTTATTGTCTAAATGTTCCTCTCCTCCTTTCTTTCTTTCTGACGTCCCACATGTCCTTCCTTTCACCGTTCCTTCTTTTCCTTTTTGTGTCCTTCCTGTCATTCCTTTGTGCCGTTCCTTTCTCACTTTCCTTGCGCCTGTGTTGTCTTTCCTCGTTGATCACTTTCCTTGCGTCGTTCTTCCCTTTCCCTTCCTTGTCTTATTTCTTTATTTCCATCCTTCCTTTTTACCATTTTCTCAGAAGTTGATGTAGGATTTACTGCCACCTAGTGGATATAAGCCGTGTGTTTGCTGATGATTATAGATCTTTTGTTTCTGACCACAAATGAATAAACTGCAGAACCTATCATTTCATTCCTTGGCAGAACACAACAAATATCTCAGTCAAAATGCAGCTTAAAATATGAATCTTTGTTGTTTTTAAGTCTTCGATCACAAATTGGATCTACATATGGAGAAATCAACACATTTTGATTGCGAATAGCTTAGTAAAAATGTAGTTTAGACAATGGCCAGACTTTAGAAAGAGGCAGTAGCCCAGGGCTCCACTTTTTTAGGGGATGTGGGGCACAAATTATTACTAAAAAATTTTTAAATAAATGCATGTTTTGCTGGCTTTGCACTTTATATAAGAGTCCAACATGAATAAGCAATACTCAAGTATTTGAAATGATAAAGTTACACTAATTTTTTGGGGGGGACGACAACATGGAACTACTGGCCAAGGAACATATTAAACCTACCATCATTAGCATCATCAGTTCTTACACAGAACTCCCTATTAGTTCACTGTCATTTGCATTAGAAATGAATCCTTCTTCAGTGGACGGGCCACCAAAACGGTCTCCCACATCCTCGTAGATCCGGCCCTGCTAAGAGGTTTGAGTTTCACATACCTGGTCCCAAAGCGCCCCGGCCACCTGGTCGATGACGGCGCCCAGCTCCCTGTACTCCCCGGAGTAGCGGATGTAGGCCCAGGTGCAGAGCGTGATCAGCGCCAGGCCCAGGATCATGTTGCACAGGCTGGCGATGATGTCCACGCCCACAAAGCCCGTGATGCCCGCCGCCACGTACATGACGAAGATGACCACGAAGAGCGTGGCCGGCGTGCGCGCGGCGTGGAAAATGTTCTTGGAGTCGTTGTGCTTGATGTACTGGACGAACACCTCGTCGATCTCGCCCTCCAGCTGCTGCAGGTAGCGGCGGCTGAACTCCTCGCCGCCCATCTTCTTGACGCCGCGGAAGAGCTGCAGGGCCTCCTCCCTGATGGCCCCGTGTCGGTTCTGCAGCTCGGTGGGGGCCAGGAAGGGCCGGTCGCCCCCGCAGACCTGTGCAGAGAGGAAGGGGGGGATTAACGGGACAGGAAGTTGGGAATTTGGCGCTCGCGTTTACTCAGGCTGCTGGTTCCCACCGACCTCCTCCATTTTTTTGTTGTACAGATCCTTCGCCGCTGCGACCGCTGCTAAGTTGTTGGCCTCTGCTGTGGCCTGAATGAAAACACAGATTTCACAGTGAAACACGAGATGTGGCGCAATGCAATAAATCCAGAGAAAAAAACAAAACAAAACGGTTAAACACAGAAAAAATAGAAAACGTATGTAATTAGACCAGGGATCTCCAACCTGCAGTTCTTTGGATTTTCCTGAATAACTTTGGCAAAAAAAAAAAGTTACTTAGGAACTTTAATATCTTTAAATGCTCCTAAATATGTAAGGATTTTTTTTCCCTTAAATATAGACATAATATCAAATACATTTTTTGATTGTAATAATTGCCCCAATTTTCCACAACATAGTGACTATAAAACAACTGGCAATATTTTCTTTTAACTTTACTTTAAAAAATGTTAACTATGCTGAAAAGTTTGTACATTTTCAGAATCAGAATTTCATAATTCTGACTTTGATTTCAAAAGCTCGCAGCATGCAGACATTAAGTATATATAAATATACTTTAGAGCAGGGCTGTCAGACTGACTTTTATTACATCAAGTCAATTAAAGTCCTTAAAGGGCCGGTTGTGGCAGAATGTTTAGATAAAACTACCTATTTAAATATTATCTTTGGATTCAAAATGCAACAACATTAAGAATATTTTCATACTGATGTAATTTTACACTATCCAAATAAAAAATTATTTGATTCATTAAAATAACATTTAAGCACACAAGTGTTATCTTGACCGTCTATCTGACGTCTAGAGGGGCTGCAAAAACTAGATATGGTGGACCGAATTTGGCCCGCTGGCCTTGAGTTTGAAATATGTGGTTGAGAGAAAAAAAATTTTTAAATAATTTTTTTTATAGCATTTTCAGTGTTTATCAACATCCCATAGCAAAAACACCAGTATACATCCACTGAACTGCAAAAAATGTGTTTTATTTTGAAATCAGAAAAACAGAGAAAGAATTTTTAAAAAAAAGTTCTTCAAGCATTTTTCTTTCGCTCACGTTTGTCAAAAATTACAACGGCCTTTTACCCAAAGATCATGCAACATTTGCAACGCTAAACAAGTTTAATTCAGTTGGACTGATGTCAAAATGGCTCTCTGAATGCCACAGGCTGCAGACCCCACAGTCAGACAAAACAAGCGTATTGAAAAGTACCTGCAGCATTGACTTTGGATGTGGCAGCTCTTCACCCTGGTATATCTTGATGTACGCCTGAAGCACAAGGAATAAAGACATTGGAGGCAAGGAAGCTTTTCGTACACAAAATACAAAACAATCTGCTCTCATGTGCTCTGGTTCTGACCTTGAAGTACTCCAGCAGGCCTCTGCAGGTGATCTTGCTGCCGTTGATCTCCTTCACGTCGATGTTGCGGGGGCTGAGGATCCAGGGCACCAGGATCTTCAGGTTGTTGATGAACTCGCCGTCAATCTCTAGAGAAGGACAATCAGTTTGTGTCATAATCTGGTAAGAGTTTCATTTATCTCTTTTTGCTTTCAGTGTTTTATTTTGGATTTGTAAAATCGCTGCACTGGATTTATCATCCAGCAAAATTTGCTATCATGACAGGCAATGTTGCTTTAAGTCTTATTATTATAAGATTCTCTGTGTAGGAAGGAATAGTTTAAGTATAATTCACTGTTATTAAAGAAGAAAAATGAAAACGTGGGACAGTGGTGAACCTTTCTCACCAAAAAGACTCGAATGGCTCACTGACGACTCCTCCGAGAAGTGTTGCAAACAATTTATTATAACATTTAAAGGGCTACAAGCCATTTTTATTAATTAATGTATTTATTTTTTATAGTCAGAGATTAATACAAAAAATTACAAAATTCTGAGCTTGAAGTCTAAATTTTTTTCATTAGTGGCCTTAATCCTTTTCTGCAGTTATAGCTCGTCTCCCAGTGACAAAACGTGACCTGCAGACATCTTCCAAGTTGGGATGCACCAAGTGAAATCTTCTGGCCGATCACCGATTTTTTTTTTTTTTTTTTTTTTAAAGACCTGAACTGGTGAGACCAATTTTTAATTTTGTCTAAAATGTTGATAAATACAACAAGAAGGTTGCTAAGTCATCAGCAGTGAGGTGACGATCTGCCGTTTCCAAAAATGAAAGAAATCGAGCAGCCGATTTACCTGGTTGCATTGTCCCTCTAAAAAAAAAAAAGGACGATGTACCTTTAATTCTTCCGTCAAAGTGAGGGTTGGTGGCCACCTTGAGGCCGGGGTGAGGCATCAGGAAGCAGGAGATGTTGGTGAAGCAGGAGTGGATGTGTTTACGCACGTTCTGAAGCTCCTCGTGCTGGTTCTCTGAGATCTGCAGCAGAAGCACACGGTTCTGGTTCCACGCCTGATTTAATTAGCCCAACCTTATAACAGCAACAAGCTCATCTCAACGAAGTAGGATGTCATCAAAAAGATAATTCATTTCACTCATGTTATCTAAACCACACAGCCTCATTCCAAGCAGAGTTAACAATCTCAAGAGTTCATTTCTAATCATTTCCAAAGTTGTTTCTAAGAAAACCTGAATATTCCCTAAAAGAATTTATAATGAAAAAAAAAAACATCCTGTCGTGGCTACTGATAGCCTTGCTGCTGGTGCCAGGGTTTGTACTGTACTTTTTCCTTCCACTTAACTTTCCTGCAATGTGGCCAAATATAGGGCTTGGTGAAGAGACAGCTTGCCCTCATTCTTCATGGTGAGACTTCATGGACGATAACATGACTGTTTATAAAATATTTGGACCTTCAAATATATATACATATATTTTTTTAATAAAAATTTACAGAGAAATTTCATTATTTTTTTAATTATTTGTATGTTATAATCCAACATAATTGAGAGAAATACATGTTTCAATTCCTGAACAAAGGACTGAAATAAGTGAACCTTTCGATGATATTCTAATTTATTGACATCCACTTGTAAGTTTGTAATGAGGACTGTGGAATCAGAAACGACTGACCTTCAGTCGTTTCTCGAGGAACTTTATGCCCCCCTCCTGTCCGTAAGGAAACTCGTATGGAAAACTCCAGTCCCGAACCAGGAAAATCAGGGACTGGAAGAGATAATAAACCTGTATGTAGCTCTGCACAATAGGGTCATATTTAAATTGACTGTTCTCTTTCAACTTTATTTTAACGTCTAGCGTCTAAATTATTGCTTAAAATGCAAAAAAATAAAATAAAATAAATCCTTAATTTAGTGTAAATTTGTTTTAAAGCAGCACATAATTGGAAACATGTTTGATACCTGGAAAGGTTTAAGGAACGTCTCCTCCATCGCTAGTCTTCCATACTCGGTGAAAAGCTGAAATAATAAACACATCATCAATGATTATCTGAAATATTTAATTTCAGCTCCACACTTTAAGTTAGCAATAAAGTCTGAGTTTACTTGATGATAAACCATGCTCAGATTCAATTTCAATAGAATTGCTCATTTTTGAATGATAACGTATTCCGAAACTTCCGAAATAATGATTTTATTTAATTTTTTTTACCTGCAAGTGCTGGAGGTCATCCTCTTGTACATTCTGTGATATATTGTAAACCTAGAAGAGACAGTTTCCTTACAATATTGACATGCTGAGAATATTTAAAATGCTGTCGTGTCAGAGCAATAGAGTAAAACAGGATGAGGGTTTTCTTTTTGTCTTTTTTAATTCAGGGTACGGTTGTACATCTGCTTCCTATGGACCTGTGAACCTCACCGACCGGTGCACTCAGACGGCACTAAACTGTGGTACCTGCATGGAGCTGATCATGGTGCTCAGGGCGAACACAGTGGCCGAGTCCCTCAGCGTGGATTGGCTGTCAAACGTGCCCTGCGTGTCCATCAGCAACACGGCGACCTGCGTCATCAGACACGAAAAGCAACTAACCCGTTTGTGTGTCTGAATGTTTTCTACGGTCACACATGTGTAAAGAAAAATAAAAAAACTTCAAATAAATGAGTCTTTTCTTGCAGTTCTAAAATCTTTAGAAAATCCAATGTATTCTATGGGGAAAACTATCCTATCCAAACTCTTCTGGGAAGGTTTAGAGGTCTGCTTAGGGGAATATCTGACCATTTTTCTAGGAAAGCATTGGTGAGGTCAGACATTGATGTTGGACACTACGGCGTGGTTCTCAATGTCTCTTCTGTCTGATCCTCAAAGGATTCTATCAAGTTTAGTTCATACCAATAAAGATTGTCTAAAGCAAACTGGCTCATCCATCCACTTTTGTGCTTTGTTTGGCAGCCATGTTGGTACTAAATGGACCATCTCCAAACTGTTCCTTCAGAGTGAAGACCATAAAATTGTCCAGAATGTCTTCCCATGGTTGCTTTGACGGGAGTTAAGGGATTGAGACCAGTACCTAAGAAACAAACACCATAAATCTCCTTTGACACTTACATGGAGACGCTCCTCAGTTATACTGTAATACTGTTGTTGCGATCATTTACACGACACCAGTGACCGGAGTCTCTCACACCGACAGATTTTGAAACCAGGTCTCAGAGGGGAACTTTTCTGTAAAACTGCCCCCGGATATGTTGAATCGCAGACACATCCTGTTCTCCCAAACAGCCGTTAGCATGTAGCGGTTTCTAATGGTTGTTACGGAGACTTGGTGAACCAATCTGTATTGCACCACATTTTTTCCTTACCTCCCTTATCATTCTGCTCATTAGCGAGAAAAATATGGGTCCCTGTCCAGCCGAGAAACAGGCCTAAGTGTCACGTCATATTTATTCCCCCGGGAAAGTCGCAATTTACTACTTCGAGGCGTCTTCAATGTCTGATTCAGTGGCCCACCAAATTCATGCACTCGCATTAAAAAGCCTTTTCTTTTTCCCCAGTGTGCCATTATGCTACTGCAATGAAAATGAATTTATTTGAAGGTTTTGTACAAATATCACCACGGTTGTCCCTGTTTGTTGTCTGGCGAGGAATTTATTCTGACCTTCCTTCCGTCTGGTTTGTCCACCAGGAAGACCTCGCTCCAGATTTGGATCCCGGTGGTTTCCCTCTCTGAGCCCCCTCTCCAGGAGAAGCCGGTCAGAGGCTCGCTCGCATCTCCGAGCCAGCTTTCAGACGCCTGAGCAACAGAATAATGTGGCAGTTTATTAGTCAGATAATGCTTGATCTGCTGACGAGTGGCATGCTGTTTCAATTAGGAAAGATTGCAACAAAACAAACTTTATGTGCAGCTGAATTATAAACTCGACTGGGAATGAACATTGGAAAAGAACAGAATGTACCCGTACAACTGGTGAGTATGGGACAGACCCTAAACCCATCCCTAAAAAGCACAACATCCAGAGAACAAATACATACTTGAGTTTTCTACATTTTGCTACATTATAGATTTCAGTCTGTTTTATTGGGATTTTATATAATAAACCAATGCATAAAAAAATGGAACAAAACATTCAGATTTTTCTTTATAAATTAAAATTCAGAAATGTTGCTATCTAACAGGTTCTAGAAGAGCTTAAAGAAAAGTGTCCTCACAGCATGATGCTTCCACCATGTAGGCCTGCATTTGTGTAGCCTTCAAATGCAGGCCACACTTTTCAGAAAGGAAATCCCGGAATCCGTTGTAGTCCCCTTTGAATTTTTCCACCACTTTTTGTTGGTCTATCGTATAAAATCCAAATAAAACACTTTAAAGTTCGTTGTTGTGCTATGAGAAAATGTTAAAAAGCTTAAAGGAGCAGTATTACGTATTTTTCTATTGCATAAT
Organism: Gambusia affinis; assembly: GCF_019740435.1. NCBI lineage: Eukaryota > Metazoa > Chordata > Actinopteri > Cyprinodontiformes > Poeciliidae > Gambusia > Gambusia affinis. The sequence continues at coordinate 7,010,737 of NC_057883.1, forward strand.
CATTGCATAAACGTTTTTAACTTCAGATGTCAGAAATGTGTTATATACATCAAATATGATTTAAAATACTTTTTATTTAATTTAATACCTTGAAATTGGGCCTCTGTCTCTTTAAAAACTCATGTTCCTTCTGAAACGCCGCCTCTATTAACCCTTTAGCTATGTTTGTTTGTTTTTGTTTTTTTGTTTTTTACCAGCGATTCACTGAGAAGTTTCTCCTATAGTGAGCTCAGCAGATGTGCAGTTCCTTTAGGTGTCTGCTAATTGCTGCTGGCTAGTCTGAAGGAGCCGAGTGTGAGGACTGATAGAGGAGGAGGAGCTTTCTCTCGAAGGCGGAGCTAGGTCTCCCCAGACATTTTGCACAGCTGAATGGTTGCCACGGGAGATTCAGGGGTTTCTCAAACATGCATGAAAGAATCAAAGCAACACTCCAGATATGTTTTTGATAATGGAATAACATCATAGCATCAATTTTACATAACACTGCCCCTATTAGGGGTGTGAATACTTCTGAAATACACTATGACGTAAAGGTACCAGAGCACCCTGAGCGGCTGGAGACCAATCGGAGAACACTTTGGGATATTTTGTTTTTACACCCTTCCTCTAACCGCTTCAACAAGGAGTCACACGCACTTACATGGTTGTACATGTAGCGCAGCATGAAGTCCATGAGGAAGGACTTGCCCTTGCGGAAAGCCCCCGCCACAGAGATGGCCACCACCTCGCGGTCCCTGACCTCCTCGGACAGCAGGATCCGACTCAGCGCCGCCTCGTCCAGCTCGAAGCTGTGGTCGTCTTTGACCAGCAGCACCTGGATGGGCCGGGCTCGTCCGTCCGGCTCCTCCTCCTCGGAGCTCCACTCGTAAACATTCTTGTCACTCAGGGACCCTGAAGGACAAATCAGAGGCGTGAGCTCAACGCGTCTCTGCGACCAGAAAGCGTTGCTGTGAAACCGTTAGAAGAGCCAGCAGTTTTTGTCCGCTGTGATGACGGGCCAGACCTAGCAGTCCATTAAGTGAGAAGGCAGGAAAGACAAACCCCCGTTTTTGCAAGCAATGATTTTCATTATACTGAATCAGTCCACTGCGTCCGTCCAGTCTGTCGGAGCTCAATGAGATCACGCGGGCTAAAAGATTTCCGAGCAGCAGCTCTGAGTGTTTCCAAGCAGCAAGGAAGCTAACATATTTACATACTATCCATACTTTTAAATCCCTCAAACAGCTTGGACAGAAAGCATCTCTTAAAAACAACATATCTGAGATTATTAATTGCATCACAATTTGGACTTTGCCATTCCAAACTAAGGAGCTAAACTGTTGCACTGTAGATTCAGATATTTTTTTAACACTGCACTCTGTTTACAAATTGATTAATTTCTGCAAACCGGATTGTATTCATGTGTAGCAGAGTAAAGGGATCTCAATACAATGCACACACCACATTTTTTCTGAACTTTATACATAAAAAAAAAAACAATCACGAAACATGCGAAGCTCTGGTAACAGGTGACGAAGTAACAGGCAGCATTTTGGGTCATGTTAGAAGACGCAACACAGAACAACTTGAACGTACAGGGAGTGATTTGATCAATCGTTCTTCCGCTTCTTCTCTTGTTTGGTTTCCCATTGCAGGGGCCTCCCTCCCAGGCCCAGCAGGCGACCTGATCATGCTGCTCCTGCCACTGCCCTTAAAACTGCTGAAGACGTCAGAAGCTAAATTAAGTGGGTCAGAGCGGCTCAACTCTGATGACAAACAGCAGCGGATTTTCATCTTTTCCCTTCATTTCTCACACAGGCCTCTCCCACTACCCCCTCACAAGCTGGTTGGACTCTAAAGTGATGTCAGAGATGGATGCTGGTAACCACTATAACCCTGATGATGGCAGCTTAGGGTAATGATGGGAATACAGATTTGGGATTTCTGATGCAGGATTGTATCCATTTCACCTCAAATGTATCACACAGCTTCAGAAAAATCGAACTGTAACTGTAAACATTGTGAATAAAATTGTGATTTTGGGGCCTGCAGAGGCCTACGCTGTCCCAACAGAGCGTTTTTCTGTCAACCAATCACCGCATTTCATCTATGTAATGGTGAAATATTTTTTAAATGAACGTGTCTCGTTGTGCCTGCAGAGGCCAACTGCAGCACCGTGCTTTCTTCTATACCAACAAGGTACAGATACCGAGACATTAGAATACATAGAACAGCTTTGGTCTCAATGTCCTGAAACGAAAACAAACCGAGCATATGACACCCAGAGCGCTGCATCGTTTCCACCCTTTGTGTGAAATATGAAATGTTTTTGTACGTACACTCACCCCAGCTGTCTCTCTCGGGACGGTGTTTCACCATGATGCGGTCCTGTTATCCCCCGGCTCGAAGCGTAAATGAGCGACCCTAGTCGGTAGTCATGAGCGTATAGAGCTGGGAGGATGCCCTTATCTCCAGCACAACGGCTTTCCTGTTGCAGAAGGATGATGGTGCTTTTATTCACCGCGTGATACGCTTATCTCGTCGCCAGAGGGCGCTGCAGTCTGTTGTCCCAGCACTGAGCGGCGAATGGAAGCTGATTAAAAATGCAGAGAACTGTACACAAAGTGTACATTATGTGAAAATACCTCAGTTATATATAGAAATATCGAATATGAACTTTGCAGTGGTGAGCAATTATTTTTATAAAGCTGCCCATGCAGTTTATATCTTTGTCGGTAGGTGGCGACATTGCCCAAATATTGGAACCTATGCTGCCTTCAGAGACATTACGGAGTTTTTTATGTGATAGGAAAAGGGAAAGGGACTTCTTATTTCGTCAGTTAATCCCTTTGTGGTTTTCTTCGTTTCTGGCCGATGCTCCTTCGAACTCTCCTTGAGAACATTTCAGACTCGCTCTGGCAAACAACAATTTAATGTAATATAAAATAGTTTCTGCCATCAGGATGTGGATTTCACAGTCTTTTCAGTTTCATCAAAAATAATCTGTTATATCTGAACCAATAATAAAGAGCATGCGATACAAAGTCATAAATAAATGTTAACTAAGATGTGAGCATTGAGAATTATTATGACTATCGATGTACTAATTTTTTTCATATGGATTTTAATTGTGACTCTTTTGTCTTTGCATTACAAACTGGTGTGCGTAGTTACAAAAAGCTCTGTCTATAGGTCCAAAATGAAAGTGGTGATGGACGAAATTGAACGCATTAATTGTAAACTAAACTAAAAACTAACTAGTATGTCTTGAAAACATAGATTTAATTTATTATTTAGTTAAAGTTGAAGTCCATGTTATTCTGGCGGCCGCATTTTATATAAATTGCGTAATCATTGTCATGTTTTGTATGAGTAATCAGCATTATAGCATTTCAGGTATTAACTAGCGAAAATTGCAAGATTTTAATATCTGGATAAGGGTTTACGGTGTTTAAAAAAATCACTAGTCAATTTTTTCTTGGTACCCTGAATGCACCGTAAAACACAGACCATCGACAGCACAGATTAGCAGGACACTGTTGCTTTAGAAGAGAGCGTTTTCTCTAACTAAATTCTTAAAACAGTTCTATTATTAGCGTGGTGTGACGATGGAGTTCAATACATAATTTCGGAGCTTCTTTAAAGCTGCCAGCGGAGGGAAATGACATGTCAACGGGGAAACTTAGGGCTGAGATTTCTGGGGGGATTTAAGTATACTGTGACGCCTGTACTGCCCTAAAAGAGACGGAGTGAGCTGCAGCCAACTGAAGTTTACTACTGTTTCCTCGATAACAAAGGAGCAACATTTTTACTTTCTGAAGCCTTTATTCGACGCCACAACCATTGTTAAAGACTCGAAGGGGATTCAAAATGCAAGACGGGGGCATTTGTTGTGTTTCCGTTGAAAAAGGTAAGCCCAGTTTGAAGTTAAAAGCAGGCGGACAGCTAAGCCTGTGTGTTAGCTAGCATTAGCCTATGTGCTCTGTCGCTAAGTACAAGGCTGGCTGTGGCTATTTGCTGGATTGTCCACAATTTTCCTGGTAAAAGTATCGCAAAGTAATGCTTGTAGAGTGAGACTGTTATAAAACAAACTCCTTTGAGCCGGAATTGATTACTCAACTGGTCTTGTGTGCTTAAACTACTGCGCCGCTAACAAAGAGAAGTGTCACTCTAAGAATGCGTGTTTTATAACACTTGTTCTCTTTTAAGTAGTGGGATTAAAACTTTAATTTAGCCCTCTTAACACTTTCGCAAACTTTTGTCTCTGCGTCAGGACATGAAGCTCAGAGAGGCGCCGTCTGAATAGCATTGGTCGAGACTGTCCTCTCAACCACCCACACCACGTTTAATCGAGCCAACTAAATGTAAAGGATCGCTCGGTTTCAAGCCACCATGGATATCTATCCCCGGCCGAGCGGCGAAATTCAGAGGAAGAACCCCCAGCATGACTTTGAGCTCATTCAGAGGGTGGGAAGCGGAACATATGGAGACGTGTATAAGGTAGGCTGAATTTGCTGGTTCCCACAGTCTGTCATAGGAGCTGGAGGTGGTTTGGTTTACCTGGTTCGTGACTAATCAGTCCTTGTAAACTGTGTTGTTTGCTTTGTAAGCCATTATTAACATGTGACAACCACATTTGACTTTAGTTTTTGACTGAAGCCCAACATTCGAATTTGTCCTGCAAAAGATAATTAAGAGTATCGCTTCATTAAAATTGTATGATTTAGGCTATATATAGGAGTTTCCAATATTGTACGTTTGGGGTTTTTTCCGTTTTTTTTTTTTTGTTTTTTTTTTTAGCTTCTGCAATTTATGGAGCAATTGGCTGCTTAGTCAGTCAGCTGTTTGCTCAGGTAGAGCCTGGAGTCATTGACTTTGACAGACATGCTGTTTGTTTTGGACACTCCTCACTTTCTGGGACATAATTTAAGCACCTAAGTTGGTAGCAAAAATGTTGAAATATTTTTTTTTAAAATCATTGTATACTATCATTCCTTAAACTGGTCATTGCATTTTATTAGAGTTATTACTAAGAGCCAAATGTTTTCTTGGTTCTTTTTTTAAATCTCCACATAATGAATTTTTAAACCAAAAGCCTGACACATTATTGCACGCAGGTATTTACTAAGTAAAGTATTCGTGTTCAGCTAGAGTTTAGTTCTGCAAGAATATCACCATAACCTCTGACGTTTACGTTACATATAGGCAGAGTGCTGCCAAGAAGATCTGATGTAAATTTAAAAGGCAAACAGTGACATAAACCAAACCGAAGTAGTCCACAGTTTATGCATTTTTTTGTTTTAGATTTCTGAAACTGTGACAGCTGCAGATGTTTGCAAACCATCAGTGGGAAATTAAAAGTCTGACTGAGCTTCAGTTTTGTCACAAGTTTATTGGTTACTTTATATGACGCATTTTGTGCTAATGGGCTGCGTGAAAACCTTTTTCACACATCAGTAATCGTACATTATAAAATCAACAGAGGTGTCGTAACCTAAAGTGTAGAAACGTCTTCTTTGCCTTCTCGACTTGTTTTAGCCACACCGTTTCAACGGATCAGGAATTGTTCATTAAAAATAATGACGGACAGAAAGTGGCACATCAGATTTCCCCCACTGTTATTTCCTTGAGCTTTATTTTCCTGACCTGCCCTTTGCTTATTTAATCAGCTACCAACTCACTGACCGTCTTATCCAGAGGTGAAAGTACAGCCCGCCTGTCGTGGCCTCTCTCCATACAAAGCTCCTCTGGTCAGCTCCCCCCACCCCCAGACAGGCCACTGGTGGAATGTAGCGCTTGGTATTCACACTGAGCTCCCAGGCGGGACGGCTGCAGCGGGCTGAAATACGATCCAGCCCCTGTTTAAACACGCGCTTTACTAAAGGGTGTGTTCAGAGCTAAAATGACAGCGGAAACACCTCAAATTGGAAAAATGTCCCTGTTTAGGCTGCCTTGCACGGATCTGTTTTAGGAAGCAGCTTTCGTCACCATTGGATAGTTACTACAGACTTTTAAAGATGGCTGGGACGCTCCAATAGAAAAAAATAAATGGATTTAGTTCAGCTTATAATGCTGTCGACATTTCTTAAATGTTGGAGCAGGGACATGTTGACAATTTATGCTTCTGTACCTCTTTTTATTTAAAAAGGAAAAAAAGATAAACTTACTTTTTTTTTTTTTTTTTTTGTCAATGGAAAATGTTTTTTTCCATACAGTGCAGGGTTTCCTCTATGTGTAATTGATCGTGGCACATTGCTACGGCAAAATAAAAGCTGCCAGACTTTCAAAATGAAGATTTGTTGTTATTTTTTTAAACATGTTAAAACAATGTAAAACATGTGATGCATACAGAGTCTATATATATGCAGTTTCACTAACCATGAGCAGAGTTTGAAATTAATTTAAATAAATATCATTAAAAAAAATTACATTTTGTTGAAAAACCAACAATACTAGCTTCTTCCTGTCTGGCTGTGACCATAGGTGTAAGTCTGGATCCCCCCCCAATCTTGGAAAAGTAAATAATTTTTTCCCCCCCCCCCCCCCCCCCCCCCAAAGAAATCATGAAATAAATCTTTGTAATTTAAACAATATCAATATGAAAGGGCAATGGAAACAAAGAACGAAATAAAGTCCTTATAGTTTATAAAACATAAACTATAAGGACTGTACTCCCCTATGTATAATCTGTGCATATAGCTCCCATATTTATATTTATATTTATATTTAGTCTTGTACACCTTTAAATAAATATTTATATCCTGTATAGCACTTCTGGATAGATGCAAACTACGTTTTGTTGCTTGTACTTGTGACAGTGCAATGACAATAAAGTTCTATTCTAAAAAAAAAATAAAAAAAAATCTGCCGTTCATCTAAGAAGAAAATAAGAATTTTTTTTTTTGGTCCCCCCCTTCCATTGTTAGAACAATGGACCTTACCAGAGGGGCCGCTTTTCATTGGCTGATGCTCATTCTACGTGGTCACGTGGGTGGCAGTCTCACAAACACGAGCTTTTCGTTAGCTAAGTACAGCATAATAGCAGTTCTGATACAACTTCTACACCTTGAAGCCTGTCTGCTACACAGTCTAACGTTAGCTAAACAGATCAATATGCAACGTGTACTGTATCTGACACACACTAAAGATTTTATTTTAGCAGAAAAGGCTTTGGACTAAATTGTTACTCGTGTTAGCCACTCTAGCACCAAGTACAGCTGGTCAATCAACCATCGCTGTGTTCAGGGAAGCGCTGATTAATAATCCATAAATAAATATCAAGCCTGGAAACTTGATATCGTAACGGACTGGATGTTATGTTTTTAACGTAATCTTTGCTCGTCTTGCGGGGCGCAGGCGGTTTCCACGGTAACAAGTGTGCTTAAACTACAAAGAGAGACAGACTAAAAAGGTACGAATGGTTTTGAGTTGATCACCTGTTCGGGTTATTTTACCTTTGTTTACATTTGCTGTGGCTCATTACAGCCGCTGTAGTTTCTAAACGTTGGACCAATTACCCTGTTTGTTTGTGAGTATACGTCATTCATAACAAACATCAAATAGAACAAATAGATTTCATAAAATTTTAACAAACAAATGGCTTCTTTACCGTAACAGAGCTCTTTGGTTCCTCTTATCAGTCTGTAGCTTCTCATATTGAGGTCATCAAACCAAATTTCAGATCTACCGTAACTGACTGACTGACACCTGCTGGCCTCAGGTTTGCAACCAGCTTGTGACTGAGAAACCAGTAACCTCCTCCCAGATGATGACATGAACTTGTTATTTCCTCTGTCCATTGTAGTAGCTGATATATTGTGAAAATCAGGTAGAAATTATGCACTAATGGAGTCATGTTTACATAGAAACAATGCGCTACGAGGCTTTGCTTGTGAGACTTGCGGTCACGTGGGTCGGTTGTGGGCGGAGCTTGGTAAGGTCCATGGTTCAGTCCGAAATGTCGGAGGAGCAACAGGCTCCGTCAGAGCCGCTGAATGAGGGGCTAGCTGTTAGCTGAGCCTCTGCAAATAACAAAGCCTCCAAGTAAGTAAATACTTAAAGCAAAAGACATGCAACACCTTTTATTTACTTTCACTGCTCAATAAGAAGAAATGCATTAACAATAAAAGTCAGAATGCAGTTCGTTTTTCATTACTTTGGCTGAATCATGATTAACTGCCACCTTTCGCCTTGGAAATCAAAACTGCTTCCCAATACTTCCCAAATATTTAATTGCTACATTGCTTTCATACTTGGCTCTTTTTTTCTGTCAAAGGTAACCAGTATTTCAATTATATTTGGCTCTCTAACTCTTACTTTAATGGGAAGAGTTTGAAACTGGAGGAAGTGGCTGAGCGTTAGCACTAGCCGACAGCTCAGTATGGGAGCCGAGAGCAGAGGAGGTACAGCAGCTGACAGTAAAACAAAATAAAGTATGCCTTTATTTCTTATCATCTTCAACGTAGAGCCTTTAAAACCACAAAATAAAGTCTGAATATTTTTCTAGAAAACTCTGGTGCTGACTCTTAAGTTTAAGTTATACTTCCCAAATATTCAATTTCCAATAAATCAATATTTATGAGGAATTGTATTAAGTGGAGTTATCTATTAAAACGTTTTAGTCAGAGTCTTAACATTTTTGTAAAGGTGTAGCAGAGATTAGATCTGTCACACTGAACCAAACTCATATCTAAACATTTGAATCTTAGTCTGACGTCTATGGGTGTCAACAAGTTGTTCACTGAGAAAAACGCTTTTGTTATTCATTGCTACTTACTAGTCGTTTCTAGTGGTGCAGCTTGAACACAATAAAAACATTATTTATTTTTTTCCATTTTAGTGGGCCCTTATATGACAGTAGGCTGACAGGAAAAGGGTAGAGAGGGGGGAAGACATGTGGCAAATGTTGCCGGGTCTGGGAATCGAACCCGCGACGGCTGCGTAGAGGACTCAAGGCTTCCAAACGTGGGTCGCGCTATCCCCTACGCCACCACACCATGCCCATAAAAACATTTTTGAACCACATTTTACGTTACATTTGACTGTAACTTTGCCAGTCAAAATTGTTATCAAGAACACACCGGGTGCTTGGTGGAGGTCTATTGTTTGGCAAATTTCTGGTGTGTTGACGGGAGGTTTTGTAAAAGATTTTTTTTTTTTTACCACTTTGTCGAACTTGAAACATCAAATTAAGTTTACTTTCGTTTTCAACCAAGTCATAAGAGATTTTTAGTCATTATTTTGTCGCGATTTTTTACAATAAATAAAGCCTATCTATTTTTTAAAAATAAATCGAGTCGGAAGTGCGTGCAAACAAAACCACCTGTCACCGCCCACGGCCTTTTTGTCTTTTTGTTGGAGTCAACGGCCTTCATGCGTAATGTTTCAGATACAAAGGTTCCCTGGTATTTAATCAGCAGCCTTGTCAAACTTGTGTTTAACATACTCTATTTTTTTTTTTTAGAAAACGTCATTAAATAAGCGCATTTAACTGAGACGTGCAATATTTCACCTGCTCCGTGGACCAGTGTGAGTCGAGCATTCAAGGTGTGCCTCAGCCGTCCACACAGCTCCTTTATTTTGTAATCCTTTCCAAATAAAAGTGTAGTGAAAACAGATGCAGGATGTCGCTGCAGTTTTTCTTTTTGTGTGTGTGTGTGTGTTTTATATTCCGTGCATGTGCCGAACTGCCTGGCTGGAAAACACACCGGTGGTTGGAAAACATCTTGGAACATAAGTCGCACCAAGAGATGAAACTAGAAAGTTATCGAGTGTTTCAGCAACAATTCGTCTGTCAAAGCAAGCCTTCAAGTGAGCTTCTTAAATATACAGGAAGAGTAATTCCCCCTTTCTTCATTAGAGCTGTGCATTCTCACCAACCTACGTGTCTCATCATTTACAGTCACTTTACTTATTAATGGTGTACATGTCAGAAAGCCTTGGTCTTGCATATTTAATGCAGAGATGAGACGTCTGGATTTCTGCAGCATTCATTCAGAGGCTTGTATTTATTTTCAAAAAGTGTAGGAGCATGTAGAGGGAGAATCATCCAAAACCTGAGATAACTTTATTTTATCCTGTCGGGACAACAGGATTGAAAAACCTAGACACCTTATTGTCCCTCTTTGTATTTTTTTTTATTGCTGATTAAATCGGCAGGAGAATTCCCTACAGGCGATCTGAGCTTCATAAATCTAGAAATTTACCAACTTGTGACTCTTTTTTTTTTTTTTTGTGAACACGTCCCGATGGGTAAAATGAGACTTAACTTCCTCTTGGAGATTGTTGACATTCTGTGAATAACAGAATCTGTGAGCCACAAGGCGGTTTCATGTGAGGTGTGCGTTTATTGCAGCTGCTGCTGTTATTCTAACTAATTTCTCTTCTGCAGCTTGTGCATAATCATCTGGGTGGCTACCTCTGGCTGTTTCTCCCAATATTAATGATTGCTTATGTCTGTTGCTGTTAATGGGATCTCAGGATAGGGAGAACGTTGCGCCATTGTGCCAGATTAATTCAGTTTTCTGTCTAACTGCTCATTTGTTTAATGTAGCGCCAGACTTATGCCATTTTGGAAGTTTTTCCAATTTTCTATTTTGTTTATTTTCCTTCTTCTAATTGTCTCCTTTGCACAGAAGCGTTTTGTGGGACTGCAGTACCTGGTCCCTTAAGACATGTGGAAAAACGTTGTATGTTACGCCAACAGCATATTCTCATAACATTTTAAAATTAATATTTTTAATCATCAACCACCCTTAGTTAACAGTTTAGGTCTTCTCTATTTATGATTAGCTAAATGTTTTCAATGGTTATTTGATTCTTATTTTTTTATCATTAATTTTTTTATTTTGTTGTGTTTTTTTTTTTCTTTTGGTTGACAGACCACTGTATTGCCTGGAATTTTTCCCAATAAAGCGCCAGCTAAAATCTATACAGAACAAGTTTGTATTTCCTAGAAAGTAACAATTGACTGTATAATTTTTTAATAATTTTGACTCTTCCGCTGTCATATGATGCCTCTCCAGTCTCTTACAAAAGGAGTTCTTTGTTGCAACTTTTCAGCTGCTTTGGTTTTGTTGCTATTTGCTAGACACATCAGCACTATAGCTAAAAACAACAAAAATATAACAAAAGCATTTCTGGACAGTTTTTTTACATGCTACCTTGGTATTGAAAATAAACGGAAACTATTGGATGTTGAAACAAATTACTACCTGCAAGTACAATAATGTTAATTCTAAATTTGTCAAGAATTGGATGTGAAATAAGGAACTGAGTCTCAAAAGACTCACCAGTTCACCGGTGAACATAAATGTAAAAAGAAAACAAAGTACATTTTTTCCAGAAAAAAAAAGTCATAGCAAGGTGAATGAGATGAAGTATTTAACTATTGAGTTGCAGTTACTCTAATCTCTTGTTGCGCACGAAGAAATCAATGAAACTATTTTCTTCTCAAGTCTGACACAAAGATTAGTTTTTCTCGTCAGACGTCTGTTGCACGTCCTCCTCCTCATTCCATCAGTCAGAAGATATTGCACGTTTCTTCTAAAAGCGTCTTGTCAGCTGCATCTCTTACATGAACAATTTCAGAACTTCTCCTTTCCTGCTTCAGCTTTTTTTTTTTCTCAAGTTGGTTGCTTCAACTTTAGGAAGTATAAAGTGAGACACAGTTTGCAAACAAGTGTGAAGTTACTAAACACGTACACTTTAAAGCAGAACTGGCGAAAGGTTCCAGCGTAGGTGAAAAAAAATTGTCTCGTAGCTGTGCAGACATGCAACAGAGCAATGCATGACAATGAGAAGGCCTCATTCTGTTAATATATTTGTTTTTTTTGTGTTTTGCATTTCAAACTGTCCTACCACTCTATTTCCTTTATTTAAAGCTGGTATCTGAACAACAGTGATGAAAGTTATCTACACTCGATGGGCTTGTTTTTTTTTTGTTTTTTTTGCTTCTGTTTTTTTTTTTTTTACGGTTGATTTAGCTTCACTTCCCATCATTTCTCATAGATCAGAGAGTCTCTCATCTTGACCTGGATTCACAAGACCCACATTCTGCTTTGACACAGAAATTTCACAAGGCATAAGTAACTGTTGGGATGAGCGGTGGACCACCGCAATAAATTCAGATGTCAAATGTAAAAAAATAAAGTCACACTTTGAACATTGTAATTTATTTGTATAAAGAGAGACTGAATTATAGATCCATTAAATGGTACCACAAACTTGACTTAAGCGAAGCTCATTTGAGATATCGGAAGGTTTCAGGCTGACTTTGTTGAATAGCACTGCTTTTTGCAGGTTAAGTGATGCTTTATTTTTATTTTTTATTCTAATAAACTATGAATCTCCCTATGTATCGGTATCAGAAATCGGTTTGATATCAGCCAAAAAACAAGTATCTGATTATATTGGCTCTCCAGAAGATCTCTGGTCCGGTATTTAGTCTTCCTCAGCATTTCTATCTCACACACACACCAATTGGTTAGTAATAAATGGCTCAGTTGTTCTCATGTCTATTGTTGTTCACAGTTGTTCTTTCTTTAATACCACTTGATCAACCCTTTTCTAACATTCCAGACTGCAAAATAAGTAATAAATGTATGCATGATTCATGCTGGTATTGTATTGGAACAGTATCGGTATCGGCCAACTCCCAAAGATGCAATAAACAGTATCGGATGTGGAAAATCAGGACATGCCTGAAAGAAATTGTAGAGGCACGGCTTGTGGGATCCAATCTATTTTATTTATAAGTCACCTCAAAAAAACAAAAACAATAGGTTTACCCAAAGTGCTATACAATATGGACAGATAAAACCGACACGATTAATATCAGAACATTAAAAGCAGAATAAGATGTGCTAAAAAGACAATAGAATATAAAAATAGAAAACAACAAGCCAACTTGCATTGTTTCAAAAGCCACTGAAGACAAAGTGCCATTTTAAGAGACTTGGGGTGTTTTCACACCTGATAATCTGGTAGACGGTTTGATTGGGGACCAAAATTGTAGAATTTGTTACATTTCCAGCTGGTGCTGGAAATTTGGGTCATTTGACACACTGCACTGTGTCAAATGATCCAAACTAATTGGAAAACCTATTCCCCACCTCCTGGTGGGGAATAGGTTCGGAGCAGGTGCTGCTCCGAAAATGTAAACAAAAATGGAGTGGCGTCAGGTTTTAGAGGTTGTAGGATTTCTCTTTTGTCGTTGGTGACAGACCACTTGCCTTTTCCCGCTCTCTTGCATTTGTTGTGGTTCTCTTAACCCAGAATGCCCAAACTAGAGCTTCTATAAACCTGATAAAACAGGACTTCAAGGCCTGCACTCTTAAAAAAACGGCAACAGAAGATTCTTGATGACAAACTTGTTCCACAAAATAAAATGTCCCGATATCCTCTGGACTCCAGATTCGATTCAACCAACAGAAGCTGGTCAGCTGATCTGAGGGCTCTTGGTGAAACATAAGGCTGGAGCAAATTGAAAGTGTGGAGGAGCAGGACCAGTAAGGCATTTAAAGGCCACCAGAAGGATTTTAAGATCAATTCTTTGTTGCACTGACAGCCAATGACGGAACAGACGAGACGTGTTGGTGTTTGTGGTTAAAAACGATTTGAACAAAGTGATCCCAGCAGAGAGCGAGTTGCAGGAATTTAGTCGCGTTGTGAGCAGAAAACATGAATTTTTATCTCCAACTCTGACAAGATGGGTTGTAGTTTAGCAACCCGACAGAACCTGGTGTTGATTTAGGCTGACGTTTTAGTGTGCAGAAGATTTTTTTATTACTATGCACAGAAGCAAACATCTCACCAAAATGACATTTTATTGCTTTAATGCCAAATATGTATCTAGGGTTGTTTTGATGGTCGTTATATTTTATTGGTTTCATATTGCTCATGTTTTATTTGCTCGATGAATTGTGTAAAAGGGAAAATAATGTTGAACCCTTTCTAAACATCCTTCAACTTTAGTAAATTCCTCTCATGGCATCCTACTTCTCTGCTTTAGAGCTTAAGCAGCGATTTCTGAATTGATTAATCTGCTGCTCAAAGCAAACATTTGGTCCATAATCCTCCTTTCATCTGATCCTGTTAGGGGTCACCACGATGTATCATCTGCCAGCATTTTCTCTACAATGCCGGGTTATCGTGAAAAATGTGTGTCACATCCAAACGAGTCCCGTATCCAACATGTGGTATTAAAACAACTCCGATAAACTGTTAACAATCAGTATGCAGGTTGTAATTTCATATGACTCAACTCCAAAGCACCAATATCAACAAAGGGTCTGTGTGTTTTTTGTTTTTTTTTCCCCCCTCTTGTTGATATGCTCCTAACTTTGATCGTTTGTCTTTCAGGCTCGAAATATTCAAACAGGAGAGCTTGCTGCTGTGAAGATCATAAAGTTGGAACCAGGTAGGAGTCGATCGTTATCTTTTTATGTCTGTTTTTTTTTTTTTTTTTTTTTTTTAAATCACACTGAACCATTAAATTATTGGTGGTGCTCGTTCTAAAAGGTCTGAATGTGTGTATTTTTTCAACAATTGGAATTAAATCCTAGTGATGTCTTAGAGGAGTTTATAGGGTGTTACAACTTTAACTGCTGTCCCCGTCTCTTGGGCTCTTAAGAAAGGAAAGATTTGGCCTATAATCACTATTTGTGTGTGTGTGTGTGTGTGTGTGTATGATGGGGGGCATAGGAAGACATTTATGACTGTGCCCAGCTCAGGGTCTGTGCCAGTAACGACCCAGTGACAGAGTTAGTGTGATCCAGATTAAAGGGATTACGAAGAAGAGCTTTGCACCATAGACGTGCAGACAAAACTGTGCTGATTACCGGCCAGGAAAGGAAGAGATTCACTTCTCTGTTTTTGGTTTCATTCATCTGGGCCCGGTCGGTGCTGGCGATAGTCCCCCTGTGGGATGATCAATGTGCTTTGTTTAAATTACACACTTGTTTTGTTTCCTCTAAAGCCCAGTTGGATTCAATTATCAAGGTTGATGAGATAGAAATAAGTAATAATTTGAAACTAAAATAATGACATTCTTTTGGAATTTTTCTTTTCTTGGGAGAACAAGCATCAGCATAACGTGGAAATTTTATGGCTTTCTAAATGATGTTTTGCATTACTTTGCAACACCCTCGCTATTTTTTTTTTTTTTTTACACTTAAATAGCCTACCAATATTTATATATATATATATATTAGCCTCATAAGGAGACTCAGCAGGCGTAACCCAAATTTCCTTGAATCAGAATCTTCCTAGTATCCAGTGAACCTTTTTTTTTCTTTCTGGTTTATTTCCCCCCACCACTGAGTCTCTTTTTATGACTAAAATCTGCCTTTTCTGAACCTCAGCAGTGTCCTTTTCTTCGGCGAGCTGCAAACTTTCCAGTAGGACTCCGAGATGTGCTGAGAGCACACGCAGAAGAATGCAGATATTATATTTCATCTGTGTGTGAATCTCACAGCTTCTTATTGTTCTTGCTTATCCTTTTCCCCTTTGTGTTTTATTGCTCAGAGCTGTTTTAGACTTTAGCTTGTGCCGCTTCCTTCCGTCGGTCAATCAGCAGTTCCACGACATGTTTCCTGGGATTTAATTGTCTTGTTTACATCTTTGAATCACCGCAACTGAGGCCACTAGTAAACACAAGGTGTTGCTGGAGAGAAAATGGTGCCGTTACACAGCAGGAATGGCAGCAGAAGGAACATTTATAGACTTAACATTAAACATAACATTTAAACTTAATTCTGCCTGACTAGATTGAGTTCAGTTCAAAACATTACCGTTGTTGTTGTTGTTGTTGTTGTTGTCGGATGCCTCATTACTGGATTATCTCCCAACTCAAGCAGTTTTTTTATCCTTTGTCTTCATTCTTGCAAAGAAAAAGGGAATAATTGCTGTCAAGTACGGTATTAAGTACAATTAATTTATTAAACGACTACCATTCATGTTTGATTCATTTGTTGTCTCTTTTGACTTAAAGGTTTTAGACTTCCAGTGTCTTTCTTTAGGAGAAAGATACCTTTTTTTTTATGCACAGCTTTTTGGACGAGTCGTTTCTCTGCGTCAGAGCTAAACTGTTTAGGGTGGATCTTGCAACCCGACAGGTTAGACAAGAAGTAGTAGTGCTGGCTTGAAGTACGCAGCTAGGAGTGTTGAGGCCCCCTGGGCTGGAGAGCGCTGGGGTTCATCTAAGTGATCATTGAACAAAGTGACAACCAAAATGGCGTCAATGTTAGTTTTTTTTTTTTTTTTTTTTGCTAACTTGACGCACCAAGTCTTGCATGTGTTGGTTTTATCAAACGACGTGACAGCCTAAGCTTCTGTTCAGCAGGTTTGAATAAACGGTAACTTAGTTTTCCAATTTCTACCCAACATATTTCTCATTCAGACCTCTACATCTACATATAAGAATTCTTTATGAACACAACATCTAGAGACTTGTACACAATGAATTGAAATTTGACACGAAGAGCAAGAATGTGTGTATTCAGAGTAGAGAGGAAGTGGCTACATTCTCAGGCCTGGACTCATCAAGAAGAGAGGTCTGTGGGGTGACAAGTTACTTTTTTCTCTCTTTTAGGTCAGACTTAGTCACGTCATTGCAATTGTATTTGCTTAAACATTTGTCACTCTTTGCTCTATCATTAAATGCATCTGGAAACAGCTCCAATAGTTCCTCCTTCTCTTTCTACATACCGAACACATGTATGCATTTTTTTAAGTTCTGCAACTTCAGTTTCAGGCCGGCTGATGTTTATTGCTGGAAGGTTTGGCTCTTATAAGTTTTCCTTCAGACTTAAATTTAAGCAGCACGAGGGAGGTTAAAGTCCAGCGGATAATTTGGTGTCTCTATCATTGTGTAGAGTGACAAATATTTATAACGCTTTAAACTTTTCACTTAAACCATGTTACAACCATAAACTCCAATGTGCTTTATTTGAAATTTTGCGATAAAACATGCTCACAGTTGTAAACTGGAAAGAGAAATAAACCATTGTAGGAAACCTTCTCATGGGTCAAATGTTTTTTGTTTTTTTTTATTATTATTTTTTAAAATGTGATTTAATAATGAGGGTCCATCTGAAAGTATATGTTTATGGGGTAAGAGTTCATAAGTTTCTTACGTCTTCCTACTCCTTTTCAAGCATGTTAAGATTAAATAATGTGGTACAATATACTGCTGTTATGTTTGAAATTAATAAACAAAAAATGAAATAAATAAATAAAGGAATATGACCAAATTCAACTTTACGGCCAAGATCAGATCGATCGTTTCAGGCCTAAGTGTGACGAGGTCGAGTTATTTTTCAAAGAAGAATATGCAGTGATGTGCAAAGTTGGTAGAGAGACAGTCTGAAACACCACTGTCAGCTGTAATTGCTGCAAAATGGTTCTGTGGAGTATTAAATTATAGATGCTGAGTACAAATACATGAAACACTTTTTTCTTTTTCTTTTTTCTTTCTTTTTATACTGTGAAAAAAAAACTACCTGTTCTAGATCGTGACCTGCATAGTTTATACTGTAGAGCTCTGCACAGCTGCACTACACTGATTAGACCGAGTTCTGATGGTTTTTATGAGTCTGTAAGAGGAGCACTGTTTATATACCATCCTGAAAACTGAATTCTCATATTTAGTTTTGGGAAATCTACACATTCTGTTTGCAGATATTCTGCCTTTAACTCGTCATTGCGTGGAAATAGTGTTTTTCTGCAGCGCCTTATGGCCGGATACTTCTTAACCTCCTGTTAATACATTCCAGGTTGTGTGTGCACAGCTGGGAACAACTTGGCTTAAATGTTTCTTTTCTTCACTTCCTATTGGTCATGTGCGTTGCAGTACAGTCAAGTGGAAAGTTGCCCTGGAAATTGGCCTTTACTGCAAGCTTTATATGATGCAGTACTTGTCTGCTCTGTAGTCTTTAATATCAGTGATGAAGAGCTGGTTTGTTTTGGTATTTCTATGAAGTTAATTGAGTCTTTTTGAAGGCTGAAGCTTGCATATGGCACTATTTTTTTATTTATTTTTCTCCTTGCCTCATTAAGATGTTTTCAACAAATCAGCGACTAATAGTCTTCTTTTTAGGTTTTGCAAAAACCCACAAACCAAATCAGTTGATTACCAGTGTGTCTGCTGCAATAAGCAATAATTTAAGTCAAGTCCATCTGCAAAGCACGTTTCAGCATCAAAGTGTTTTACAACATAAAAACATCATACAGTCATCAGTTATGAAATGAGCAATAAACATTACACTTTGTCAAATCCCATCATAAAAATCCTCTAACAAATATTCATCAACACACAAATGAGTTTCTCTAGATCTTGCTAAAACATTAGTTCTTTAATCCTGGAAATGTTTGCCAGGTGATAGAAGGCTGACTTTGTAATCGTCTTTATGTGGCTGTGCAAATTCAGGTCAGAGTCCATAAATTGGGCCTGAGCTCTAGTTTCTAGCTGTAATAACAGATTCTGTGACTCTAGATTGTTTCTTTTTAGGTCCAAAAACAATAACTCCGGTTTTATTTCTGTTCAGCTGGAGAAAGTTTTGGCACAGCCACACATTTATCTGTTCTAATAACCTGTTTAGTGCTTGCATGGATTTGAAGTAACCTGGTGGCATCGTAATGTAGAGCGTAGTTATGGTAACTAATCCCATTTCTTGTTATAGCCTGAGCTAGTGGAAGCACATAGATATCTAAATTGGAGGGCTCCCAGGTTTGAACTTCTGTCCGCTTCAAAGAAATGACCTATTGGCACGAAGAAGTCCCTGTTCTTTATGCAAGATTCGAACATAAGTACTGGACCGGAGAGTCTGACCCAACTCTCCAGTCGTTTTAGTAATATGTTGTGGTCAACAGTGTCAAAAGCTGCACTGAGGTCCAACAGAACCAGCACTGTGGTTCTTCTACAGTCTGTGTTCGTATGGATGTCATTGAACACTTTGATGAAGTCAACCTGAGTACTGTGGTCGGCCCGGAAACCAGACTGGAAGATGTTAAAGCTGTTGGTCATTGTTAAAAAGCTATTTATCTTTTGAAACAACTTTTTTCAATCACTTTGCTGATTAATTGAAGGTTTATCGCATGATAAATTAAAGTGGGCTCAATAATTTCCATTCTTTTATTTATTTATTTATTCGCGCAATTTTGTTTAGAGATTTCATAATCCATTTTAATTATGGTTTCGGTGTGTAATTCTTATTCTCGTTTTGTTTGTTTTTGGTCGTTTTATTTCAGATGTTCAAAATATCTTCCAGTTCCACTGTGAAGTTTTCTGTACAAAATTAAAGTTTATCGGTCTTTGAGAGGCTGAACTTGCATCATTATGCCAATTTCACCAAAATGATCTCGAAACGACAATATTATCATTTATAGCAACAATTATGGGGACAATTTATCATCTATCCAAATTTACTATTGTGTCAGGCCTAGTTTATATACTTATTGAATTGTTTTGGTCCATTACAATTGCTTGTATTGTTTTTTGCCCTTTGAGATCTAAATATATAAACGGCACTATAAATAAAGTCTATTGCTGTTTATTATAATTTTCATGCAGTCCAATTATTTGTCAGGTTTAAGTATAATAAATGTTTTTGTTCATGCGTCATGTTTTTTTTTTTTTTTTTATATGTCTCTTTGTTTTTAGGAGATGACTTTTCCATCATTCAGCAGGAAATCTTCATGGTGAAGGAATGCAAGCACCACAACATTGTGGCCTACTTTGGGAGCTACCTCTGGTAAGAGCCAGCTGAAAATAACCCTGCCTTAGTTTTTTTTTTTTTTTGTCTTTTAATCCAGACTTTTCTGCTCTCTCCCAGTCAGTCCACGGTGAAACATTTACAAAATGTAAACGCCACCGTTTCTTTTTTTTATTATTATTTTTTAACCAACCGCCACATGAATGTCACACGTTGTGTATTTAATTACTTCATCACACTAAAGCGTGAAACTATGACTCGAGGGTTTCAGTGCCCGGGTGCCGCTTTTATGTTTTACAGGGGTCCGTTTTTTTTTTTTTTTTTTTTTTATAGGCTTTTTATCTTTTGAGGAAGTAGACTCGGTCCGCCCAAAACTGCCTCAGAGTTCCAGCAGGTTTAACTGGATTTGAAGGCTCTGAACGCTTTAAAAAAAATTTTTTTATATGGCTGTTAGCTCAAGCACACAGGTTGCAGCGCAGCAGGTCTGTCTTGTGTAGTCTTACCGCACAGAGCTCAGCTGGGTACGGTGGAACAATAATGACCAGCCCCACCATGCATTAATTACAGGAACTATGTTTTTGTGTGGCAACATTCAAGGTTATGTTTAATGTAATAACTCGACTTGTTTGCACACCAAGCAAAAAGAGGTGTGAAAAGTAACACTGCAAGTGGAGATCTGGTGCTAGCCAGAATTATGTCTTCTGCTTCAACAGTCTTGCTGTTTTTGTTGTAACGTTCATCCCATAATTAGATTCTGGATTTAACATCTGATACCAGGTTAGACATCCTGTTTACTTGGTAATGACAGCAAGTTTAAGAAAACAACTAAGAAAAGTTTAGAACAAAAACTGTCCTGCTTTGGTCAATTTCCCAAAGCAAATTGACCAACTTTGCTTTGGCAGTCAAACAAACTTCTCATATTGAAAACAGCAAACTTCAGTGTGTTTTTGCAGGATTTTTTTTCTTTTTTTTGTGTGTGTGTGTGTATTAAAACAGATAATAGTTCATAACTGTAAAGGAGGTAAGAACAAATGAACAGAAGGGAATGCATGCAAATAATAATGTCACTTGAGGAATCTCTTAGGAAGTCCTATATGCAGGTTCCCACAAGCGATGTGGGACAAAACATGTAACAGAAAGTGGTCAGGTCATATGAGTCCAAATTAAATTATTTGGCATATATGTAAAAAAAAAAAATGGTAGAAAATTAGGAATCATGACACACAATCTCAATGGTTGCAGCATCAGACTGTGAGGATCCTTTAGCTCTGCATGGCCAGGGCTTTGGATATGAAGCCCTGTTTTGTTTTGTATCTTAACTGACCTACAAAACGTATCCGACAGTACATGTTTGATCTTATTGTTTATCTTATTATTCTATTTTTTTTGTTTGTTTGTCTCCTCAAGTCGAGAAAAACTTTGGATATGTATGGAATACTGTGGTGGCGGATCCCTGCAGGACATTTATCACAGTGAGCTGATTCATTCCGTTTCTGAAAAGTCTTCTTTTTGAGATCTACTGTTTGAACTCTACAAGAACTGAATGACCTTGTGTTTTTACAGTCACAGGGCCTCTGTCAGAGCTCCAGATTGCATACGTCTGCAGGGAAACCTTGCAGGTAAATGTATTCCACATTAGGAACACAAGTTATATATTATTGTGTATTCTTAGTTGTTTTTTCCTTATCAATGAACTCATAATTAATCGACAAGCTGCATTTTCTTGAAAACCTGAGTTTTCCCTGGTATCAAGAGGGCTGTCTGTCTTTCTGTACCATAAAAGGTAACATTTTTCGTATGCTGAATTAAAAAAAAATAAATCTCAAGCTATTAAGGTGAAACTAAAGGAGTTTGTCAAGTTTTTATATTTCAAAACAGAAATGCATAAAATGTATTTTTCATCCCACACTGGACTCTGTTCAGACCGTTTCTCTTTCCTGTTCTGGCATGGCCCGGCCATCTTTGTTTCTGTATCAACTGGTTCTTAATAATGACCACTGGTGCCCTATTATGAATGGCAACCAAACTACAAGACTATAGGAAGGTCTAAGCAAACGTTATTAGTTGATCGATTTGAACTAATATTAATCTCATAAACTATTATTGACAATTAATTGTAAATTGGTTGGTTATTTGTTTGCATTCCTAATCCAAATGCATTTCATTAATATTGCAGTGTATTATTGTGTCTAGTCAACTTTTAGCTGAATATTATTTCTTTTACAGGGCTTGGGGTATCTGCACATAAAGGGCAAGATGCACCGTGATATCAAGGTATTATTACTTTCATCTTGCTGCCTTCTAATATTAAGGCAACACTTGTGTAAGTGGGTAAGATTTATAGACGCTGCAGTACTAGTGTAAATATCTGCAAATACATCAGTTGTTTCTGAAGCAGTCCAGTTTCATGAAACTCTTTTACACCCCCCACCGCAGCAGAGGTGCGAATTTAAAAGGATATGGGCCGGTCCAGCTGCAGTTTTAGGTTTCAGTTTGTGCTCGATTGTGCGTTGTGCATGCTCAAAACGCTGGAGCCTCACTCATATGTGTTATCAAAAAGGTCAGGGCTGGGCCTATTATCTTTTCTCAGCTCTATGCAGCAAGCGCTTCCTGTTTCCTCTACTCTCACCACAGGATGCTACCACAGAGTCTGTCAGTCACAGCCAACATAAACAATGCTAAAAGCTGCGATGGCGATGTAATGTTACTAGAAGTTAGACCTGATGTAGTCGTTGATTCAATCAGAGCAGCTGCCGACACATGCTACCTTGTTATGAAACCCCTAACGCCAAGCTTAAAAAACATTTTTTGGCGATTTGTCAACAGGGTGCAAACATACTCCTAACAGACAACGGAGATGTGAAGTTGGGTAAGAAAGACATCTAAGCAACACCACATTAATGTTGCTTAGAGTTTAAAATCAGTTGTTGTTTTATTTGCATGACATGATCTGAAAACTCTCCCGAATTTTTGTTGCAGCTGACTTTGGAGTTGCTGCCAAAATAACAGCTACCATTGCAAAAAGGAAGTCCTTCATTGGTACACCTTATTGGTAAGTGTGGCTCCTGTAAGAGTGGCGATGC
Source organism: Gambusia affinis (assembly GCF_019740435.1). Lineage (NCBI taxonomy): Eukaryota > Metazoa > Chordata > Actinopteri > Cyprinodontiformes > Poeciliidae > Gambusia > Gambusia affinis. Next base: position 7,033,511 of record NC_057883.1, read on the forward strand.
CAGCAGCGAGATACGCTTCATCTCCCGTCTTTTCTTCGTTCAGGATGGCTCCTGAGGTTGCAGCCGTAGAGAAGAACGGCGGCTACAACCAGCTGTGCGACATCTGGGCTGTTGGCATCACATCCATCGAGCTGGCGGAGCTGCAGCCTCCGATGTTTGATCTGCATCCGATGAGGTATGTCGCACCCGTGGCAGCCATCGGTCAAACCTTCCTCATGCGATTCTCGGTCCGCTTCCTGCTTTTGTTTTTCCTCGAGGGTTTTATCACGTCTTGGTGACTTGTGCGGTTATCCTGTTAAAACAAAGTATGCTTAGGTTATGAATAGAACATGATGTATGTCGTGTCACTAATTTTGGGACACCTTCCTTTTGACTCGATGCTTTGTTGTATGCAGGGCTTTGTTTTTGATGTCCAAGAGCAGTTTCCAGCCTCCTAAGCTAAAAGACAAAAACAAATGGTGAGTTTCTGGGGAACAATCCATGTTCTGTCGGTATGATTGACACTTAGGGTAATCTGTTTCAAACAAGGATCCTTTTTTTTCTGTATACAGGTCTGCTGCTTTCCATAATTTTATTAAAGTCTCTCTCACAAAGAACCCAAAGAAGCGGCCCACCGCAGAGAAACTTCTACTGGTACGTCTTTGTTTTTGGATGGGTAAAAACAGTATATATGCTTGTTTGACTAACTGAGATCATTATAGTGGAAAAATGTATTCCTTTTTAGAACTTGAACCCAATCAGAAGAGAAGGCTTTCACCGGTTCTGTTAAAGCTGCAATAGAACTTCACTACCTGAAAAAGAGCTTTTGTTGGATTTTGCTTACCTTTTGTTCTTTAGGGTCTTTTAGAGAACTATATATTAACTTTCCATTGTTTAAGTTTTTGTTTATATTATACGGTTCCCTAAAACATGCTCTTCTGTCATCCCACAGTAATGGCCTCTAAGAGTTCCTGCTATGTAGTTTTGGAGTTTTCTTTATGTGGTGATGATTCTGGACAGCAGTAAAAGTGATGCTAAAAAAAACTAGCATTCTCAACTGCTAATCTTAAAATCAATGTTTTTCTTCCTGCTTATTTCGCCAGCATGTGTTTGTGGCTCAGACTGGGCTAACGAGGAGGCTTGCTGTTGATCTGCTTGATAAGATGAATAACCCAGACAACCACCAAAATTACAGCGAAGTGGACGATGATGACCTTGAGGTAACGTGGATTTTGTCTCATGTGCACTTCACTTTTTCAAATTTTGTCATATTAAAACCACAAACTTACACTTGTATGTTTTATTAGTCATTTATGTGATAGGTGAATCCAAATCAATACATAATCAATACATTATTGTGAAGTGGCCTACTTACAAAACACAATTTATGGTGGTAAATACTGTACTTTACTTTAAATACACCATCCCTGTGGTGAAACATGGCACTGATGGCTTCATGTTTTGGGGGATGTATTTTATTAGCAGCAATTATTTAGATCATTGTACATTCATGTGTCAGAAACGGCCAATCAAAGTCAACCTACATCCAACTAACAGCCTAAATTAAATTAGACTTGTTAAAAATTAACATTCTCTCTGCTGTGTTGCAAAAGTAGGTAAATCTTTTAGACCCCATAGCATCTGCAGCTGAAACCTCAGCAACCTGTGACAGTTTGCGGTTGCAGCATTACAGAATGTAAACAAGTTAAAGGAGTGTTGGTACTTTTTGCAAGGCAGCCTAGCTTTGATTGTTTTAGATGCATTTAGATTTAGCGATAAATCTAAATGTATTAGCAGATTTGCTAACTCTTTATTTGAAGGTGTGTGGATAAGACTGACACCTGCTATGAAGATGAAGGAGTCTTTATGAATGTCTATAACTGTCATGAAGTGTCTTTCAGTAAATAATTACACTATTAATGCAAAGTTAATACACTTAACATTTAGTTGTTCAATGTAACAACTTAAATGTTACATTTAATGCAACATTTAAGTTGCATTAAATGTAACATCAAAAGTCTAAACTTTGCATTATTTGGTCAATAATGATACTTTTCACTAAAAGTTCTATTAAAATGTATATAAAAAGACCATTACAATTGTCAACTTTGCATTAATAGTGTAATTATTTACCGAATGACACTTCATGACAGTCATAAACATTCATAAACACTCCTTCATGTTCATGACAGGTGTTTTATTTCCAAGTATCTTTCAAGTTCAACTTTATTTGTGTAGCACATTTCAGCAACAAGGCAGTTAAAGGTGCTTTACATAATATATAAAACACAAAAATACAGTCATGGAACTCACAGTCTTTGCAAAAACGGATAATTCCTACAGTTATTTCTGAACCCTGACGGACCCTGACTTATTGAAACTCCCCAGTGACATTATTATTATTCCAAATGGGGTCTGCGTCACATCTTTGTGGCAGCCAGGGAGGTGGTACCAGCACCATTTAAGAGGCCATTGTGGCTTTTCTCACACTGACAGCAGCAGCACTGTCTTAGCCATGGCAAAGGAAAAAAAAAGAAAAACACCCAAAGGCTATTGACTGCAAGCAATGGAGCTTGTAACAAACAGCCGGCCTCTGGGATGCATATTAATGCGGTGATGCACAAGAAACGCAGTTCTCAGCAGTGCATGACTGACTGGCAAAGTTTCCAAATTATTTCTTGAGATTATTTTAAAAGAAAATGTCACAACCGTCCCAAGTGACTCAAGTTGGTGCAGTTTGACTATTGCGTCATTTTGAAGATGCTTGCTGCTTTAATATCTCGTTTGTAATGTTTTCCAGCCTGTCCCTGTAGTCCGACACACCATCCGTTCCTCAAACAAACACCCTAAAGTGGAGAGGACGCGCTCCGAGATCGACTGTAAGTGCACACACACACACACAAAGCCAAACTCCGCCCGCTCCGGGTCGTGCGTCTGTGACATCACCAGTTATTGTGACAGTCAGCCCAGTGAGTTTCTGACAGTCATCCCACTAATCTCCTGGCAGTGCCTGGCATGTTTCCAAACCACTGTCTCTTGTAGTGTGTAGGGCTGGTTGTTGTTCAGAATCTCTCAGTTCAATTTTGGTTCTTTGGGTCACAGTTAGAGTTGGTGTCAAATCAATTCTTTTGAGTAATCTCAATTTCCACAAGAGAAGGAGGATTGTTTACGTTTACATACTTTTCATTTGAATTTTAATGTAGTGCTGTCTTTAGAGATGCGCTGATCCAATATTAATATCTGTTCTGATCTTGATATTGAAAAACATTATAAATCGGGTCAGACGATGTACCCGATCGATAAGGGCGGATCTATTCCGTCTAATTCTATGCCTTGTGAAGTCGTGCTTTATTACGTATTTTACATCATATTTAGATTTTCTAATTCCACTTTCTGAACTATTTGAAAGGAGGCTTGTTGCAGTTTATGTTTCATGTTTGACCAAGACAGTTAAGCTATTGTTTTTGTCAGTTTCTTTCTTATTTATTTTAAATTGGCTGTTCTGCTCCTCAGATCAAATTAATTTAAAGTTGTGATCTTTTCATACGCCTAACCAAGATTTTGAAGCTATAAAGCGTGTCTTACTGGTGCACAGTTATCAAATGCATTTGTAATTCAGTACATTCATGTATGTTAAAAGAGAAACATTTTAAGCATCGTTTTTCTGTCGCATTGCAACACTAAACCTCAGGCATCGGTATCGGAAGTGAAAAAAGTGTCATGTTCTAACTTTTGTACTCCATATTGAGCACTAGTGTTATTGTGTTACTGTTTTATTTTCAGGTATATATATATTAAAAAATGTTAATGTGTAGACTGACAAAGTAATGTATACCACCACAGCTGCTAATATGGGCAGGAAAATTTTAAAATAAGTAGTACATAAAGTTATAAATAGGTACTTTGATGAATTATTTGTAGGCTTCTTATTACTAAATCAAAGTATTTAAAACGACATGGAACAGAATCAAATTGTGGCCCAAAGAATCAAGATTGACTCTTAATCACCCAGCCGTGATTGTGTTAGAGCTTGTCTGAAAGGTCATGAAGGTCACTAGTAGAATTCAGTTTCAGATACACCAAAGTGAGCTGGCGATCCAGTGGAAACATTAAGTACCATCTTAATGTTTCCACACCCTCCAGGGAAGTTGTTGCATTGTTGTAGAAAAGGTAGAACCCTGTGTCGTGTCTCGATTGTCAGCAGGTCGCAGCCATTAATCACGTCACGGGTGTCTGACACTGGCGAAGCTGTCCGATGTCACATTTGTTTGTCAGCATTCATACCTTCACTACCTTTAGTGCGATCATTCATGCTAGATCTGCTGTTTCATCTCATTGTCTGATTATTATCTGACCTTCCCTCCTTCACAAAGCGAACAGTGGAACAGGCCTTGACCATCCAGTCTCGAGTCCTAGTGACTCTGAGGGAAACAGGGGGGATGCAGGTTAGTGGCAGTGCAGTGAGACGGTGTGTTTTAGTTCCCAAACTTGTACTGTATTAAAAAAATGACATGCCAGAGTTTTAGGTTTGAAATTCATGTGACACTTGAGATGAGTTTTCTGCATGAAGCGGTTGCCTAAAGTGGCTGTAGCTTGATGAAAGATCAGTGATGACGTCTCTATTCTTGTCACACTGGCGAATCTACTATAAATTTAGAGACGACTAATAAGGTGCTGACACAGAAGTTAAGTTTTTACTCGCATGTGAAAACCTGACCCCTCTGCTTTGCTTGAAAGCTTTCATCTGTAGCTTCGTTGGGCATCGCCTCACTTCTGTGTTTTTAAAATACCTGCAGCTCTTCCACATGAGCAGCTTCAAAGGGGGAAACATTTGAAAATCTTTGCTCTGAAAGGTTAAATTACAAAGTTCCTTTGTTAGCAGGAAGCTGATTATGTATTGGCAGGTATTGCAGAACTCCCCCCCCAACCAAGATGACATTGCATTTATTCTGGACTCTAAAGCAGCCTCGATGGTTGATGCAATGTGACCCAAAACCCAAACTAAGAGGATTTCTTTCAACATTTTTTTTTTATTGTTTCAACATTTCCAATGTGAACAGATCCTCTTTGTTTTTAGACCCCAAACTACACTGCAAAAACATGAAGTCTTTCCAAGTATTTTTTTTGGCATACTTTCTAGTTCAAATGTCTTGATTAAAAGACAAAACTAACTCGCAAATAACATTTCATCAAGATATAGGAGCTTGGTTTAAGTCAGGGGTGGGCAACTCCTGGTCCTGGAGGGCCGGTTCTCCTGCAACTTTTAGATGTGTCTCTACTTCAACACACCTGAGTCAAATAATGAGGTCATCAGCAGGACTCTGGAGAACCTGACTGCAGCGGAGGTGATTCAGCTGCTGGATTCAGGTGTGTTGGATCAGTGAGACGTCTAAGAGTTGCAGGACACCAGCCCTCCAGGACTAGGATTGCCCACCCCTGGTTTAAATCAATAATTTCTTAATATTGATTAAAAGTACTACTTCCACTGGCAGATTATTTCCCTCTCTGGGAAATAATCCAGTTAAAAGTAAAATTATCTGCCAGTGGAACTTCCACTGCAATTTTAAGGAATTACTTCCTTAAAAAAAGCTCTGATATTTTGCGGTAGGGTTTCATCCAAGGTAGTTTTGTCTTACTTCAAGTTTACTGAGATATTTGCTCTAGAAACCAGACCAAAAACACTGGGAAAGATTTTGTGTTTTTTGCAGTGCAAAGCTTTAGTCCACACAGCTGCTCCTGGAATCACCAGAAGCAGCTCAAACATATTTGGATTTTGTTCTTCCCGGGGTTTTTCTTTTTTGCTCATTATGTTCTCTGTGGTGTTTATCAAAGTACCTGGTAACAACGCACTGGAGACTTGTTGGTAATATTTGCATGCCCCGAGTGTTGAGTGCTGATGCCCTCTAGTGTTAAAGGTGAGAAAAAGGAAACCCAACTGAACCCAACGATGTTTTTCCATTCGCAGTTGACAAGGTCCAATTTCAGGCGCCTCTTCTCCCAAAGGAAACTGAAGCTCATTCTGAAATGGTAATAAATATGGTTTGCTAGTTAAAATCAATATTTCATTTTATTTTATTTTTTTTTAATTACTTGGTAATTCTTTTGGAAACATAAAGTTAAGCCAAAACTTCTTTATACCCCTAACAAAATTAGCATAATACAGCCAGGAATATTAGAAATTACAGGCATCGTCTAAATATATTGTTTAAAAAGCAACCTTGTTGGGGGGGTTATCTAAAATTAAACAGAATATGTCAGTAAGTAATTATAGTCAAAAGTTTTTGTTGGCAAAAAGGCTGTAAATTCTTCTTATGACTGCTGAAAAACAGCTTTTTAGATGTTTTATTTTATTTTATTTTTTTTTTTGTTGTTGTATGTTTCCACTCCCTCCAAAGCGATAGTATTATTTCTGGTCAGAAAAAAATAAGTTGGCAAAATTAAGATCATTTCAGCTCTAAATCATTAAGCATTATGAATAATTTTGGCATTAATTTTCTGCATTTTAAAAACAGAGTCCTGTCTGAATGCATGCTTGCTTCTCCGCAGGATGTGAATAAAGATAACGACTTCCCTTCCCCGTGGAGCCCTTTTGCAGATGGAGGAATAACATCCAGGTACTCTATGGAAACCGTTGTCATGGGAACTGCTCGCATTTACTCTCCGCCTCACTCACTACTTGGCTTTCCTGTTATGATGCACCTTTTGAGACTAATTGGCATCAATGGATCAAACGCATGATTGATTGATTTCTTCTCTACTAAATTGTCTTGTTTTCTAATACTAACTTGCTTTAGTCACTGTGGTTTAATGCTGGTAGTTTTCACTCTCCCTGTCTGGAGTTCAGGATGTTACGCTGGTCTTTTAAACTCCTTCTCACTTGTCTGTGTTCTTTGACTTTTTGTTTATTTCCCTCCCACTTTTCTCTGTCCTCTTTTTGCCCGTCTCTCACCGTTGTTGTCCTTCGAAGGAGCCTTCTCAAAAGCGTTGAGGATGAATTGTTTCAACGGTAACACTAACAGCTGTCCTACCTTCCACTAGCCACTTCATGCTTTGCTCCGTCACCTCCCTGTTTTTCTTTGTATTTGCCTTAAACAGTCAACTCCCACAACTTTCATCCTTGTGGCATAGAGTGTGTGATGCTGTGTCGACATGGGAGTTTGCCGTTAGTTGAGAGTCACAGTGTCTTGCAGAACTCCTTGCATTCCTTAAACTTTTTCACGTTTTGTCATGTTACAACCACAAACTTCAAGAGATGCACAAAGTATTGCGTCTTTGGAAAGTCACAGGGCAATTAAGCTGTTTTAAAATGTATAAATTGAGTTTATATTCATTCCTCTTCAAATCAATACATTTGGTTTATATATTGATAAGTCACACATAGATGGACTGTTGCTTTATTTAAAAAAGAAAAAAAAACTCAACAGAGGCAAATTTACACCACAGTAAAGAGAATTGAAAAAAAAATTTCTAAAAATGAAAAATTATGCATCTCCCTCAAGCGCAGGGTCTATTGAAGTTTTTATTTATTTTCAGTTTGTGAATCAAGTCGTTTTGACTTAGCCACTCACACTCATGGCAAATTTTAGTATTAGGTTTTCCAAATATTCAAAAGATAATAATTGGCTTAATATGTACATATTATGTCACCTGATTCTTTGTCTTGATGCATCACATGAAATGACGACACGCTGAAAAGGTTTAAGTGGTCCAAACACTTTTTCAGGACAATCTCGAATAAATCTTTTTCAAATTATTCGAGAGTAGGAATATTGTCTTTAAATCAAGGACAAGTTATAGTTTAACTCTCTTTTTTTTTTTTTCTACTCCCTTTTGTGTATAGAATAGATTTAGGAGAAGTGCGTTCAATCAGAGCCTTTAGAGTTACCCACTTCACACTGATTCTTTTTTTATCCATATTCCACAGTGGACACATCGCCCATCTGGAAGACGCCTTTGAAGAAGTTGAGTTGTGAGTCATGTGCATAAATGTTTGCATACATTCTCCAGAAAATTAATTAATTTGCATATTGAACATCTTTTTGTCCAAAAATCTCTTTCAGGTCAACACTAAAACCAGGCGTACCTCCTCCTCTGCCCCCAAAGGTCAGACTGTATTTCTTCTGTCGTTCTCCAGTTTGTGCTGTGACGAGACTCAAACGTTTTGCTGGAGTTTTTTTTGTTTGTTTGTTTGTTTCCTTAGCCGCGGATAAGCAGCCCGGCGGAGGAGCTAGGACTGAACGAGGAGAGATCGCTGACAGTCCGTCGGTTCCCGAACTCAGAAAACGGCCCCAGCCAGGCCTCCCGCAGACAGAGCACACCTGAACAGAGCAACAAGGCGGAGCGTTCGTCGTCCGACTTCCTGTCAGCGAGTGTCAGCAGCCCTGGTGACTTATCTCACTCCTCTGATGCCGGTGAGTCTTTTCACTTCTGTGAAGGGGATGACTTGTGTTTTGTGCTTTTTTTGTTCTTTTCCCCATCACTAGTACTCTTGGAATTATTTTAGTCTCTAAATTCAAACTTCCTCTATTTCTACAAGCTCCAGTTAAATGTGAATCTAAAGGTAAGGTAGACCAATTTGCTGTGATTGTAGGAATTACACACCAAATCGCTAATTGATAATGACTGATAACTCAGTGCTCAACTTGCCTCTTTATGTGACAGATTATGATTCAGATGGAAGTGTGAATGGAGATGGTCCTACACCGACACCACAGCACCGGAAGGAGAAAAAGGATTTCCCTGTGAGTTGAAAGATAGTTTTGTGGAGTAGTTCATCACAGCGTTTTACCTCTAATCTGTAGTTTTATGACTAAAGACCATACCTGCTGTGTACTTTGGTTCCAACACTAATTTATCAAAGTGAAAATTTAGTTTCTCAGAATGTATTAAAGAAATTGCGAAAAGGTGAATTATTGAAAACGCATTGTGTCGCACCCTAACCTGCTATTAAGTTGAAACCCCTGTAATGGTTTTCTGAGCCTCTTACTGGTCTCGGTGTGGGTCAGAGGGACAGTCATTGGGAAGGATGCTGACCGGAGGAGCTGCTTGTTCAGAGTACTGCATCCAACCATGTTTATTGAAAGCTTAGTGGAAGGAAAAAGTCCAACAGGGCAAAGGAAGGTGCTCTACATCTCGAAAGAGACACCAGACCCAACAATGCCGGTGACATTTCGGCTGCTGCCATGGCAACCTGGGTTTCCGTTAACCGCAGCAGAACCACAGGTTGATCTCCTCCGTGCCACGTTGCAGTAATGCAGTAATTTATGCAAAAAGAGCCCCAATCAAATACTGAGTGCATAGAAACGATTGTACTTTTCAGGAGGATCTCTGTTGACGTTTGGTAGCAGTTTAACTTTCTGAGAAATGTTGGGTTTTCGTTATCTGTAAGCCATAATCATCAGAGTGACGACAAATGAAGGCTTAATATGTTTCACTTTGTGTAATAAATCAATACAATGGATGAGTTCAACTTTATGAAATGAGGAACAAAACATTTGAGCTTTTTCATGATTTTCTAAGTTTTGTAGATGTACCTGTTTTTGAGGCACGGTGTACTGTAAATATGGCTTTCGAACCCAACACTTTAATTTGAGAAAACGGGCTTCTGGTTCGCAGCCGTTTTCTCTTCGTCTGGACTTGTGCAGAACATAAAAGATCGTGTTCCCTGTAGAACAGAACCATTGGTTGGCAAATAGTCCTGCAGCTCCTTCTGTTGTTGGCAGGTTCAGGTTTCAGTCTCATTAATCTTGGAGAAACGTCTGGTTTTTGTAACGTCACTTTGACATATTTTCTCCAATTATTGGTAACTGTCTTGACTGTAGTGTGGTGCGTTTATGTATTTATACAACTGGGGATTTTTGTGCTCTTCTCCTGACTGATACTTTCACTTTCAGCCTCTCAAACAGCTTGTAAAGCTTAAGGATGCAAATGTCATGAAAATGAGTACTAATCCAGATGAACTCAATTTCTGCTTCATCACATTCATAATTATTGGCAGTTGAGAACACACAAATACCAAAACCCAAAAATAAATGAAAAGTATTCATTTATTGACATGTGGAAATGATCTAAGCATGCTATTCCAGGTTTACTTATATTGTTTACTACTTACAGATTTGTCCTTTTCCAGTTGAATGTCAGAGGACAGATGACAGATTATCTAAAGAGAGTCACAAAGTCACAGAAATTCAACATTTTAGCAGCCCTCTTGTCCTGCTGCTTGCACTAAAAGTTCCTACTTGTGTGTGTTGTTTTTTTGTTTTGTTTTTTTTTTAATCAGATCCAGCGTCTCACATTTAGTTTTGGCCTGTATTCCTGCTGGTCGTGCTTCAAAACTATTCACGTTCTTCATTTAACGCCAGAACTAAATTACGGCTTCGACTCGTCTTGACTTTGGGTCTCCAGCAGTTTTGTTATCTTATTGTTCTCGTTTTCTCTGCTCCTACTTAGAAACCAGCAATAAACGGTCTGCCACCCACTCCTAAAGTACTGGTGAGTCAATCATCTGCATTGTCCCTCACCGTCTCTGCTCAGCCGCTCCGGCCTGGTTTTGTGCACGCTGTTATTAAACTCTCGTTGGAATCGCTGCTGCACATTCTGCAGATATTTGGGGTCCGAATAGCTTTCTGCTTTGTGGTTGGGCTCCACTCTGGCTCATTAATTCCCCGCTGACATTTTGGCGCTTCGCTGCAGCAGCAGCAGATGCCGCCTGTTTTCAGCTGGACGGTTTTCTGTTGCAGATGGGAGCCTGTTTCTCTAAAGTGTTCGATGGCTGCCCGTTGAACATCAACTGTGCCACATCATGGATTCACCCAGACACCAAAGGTGAATACGAGGCAGCAGGTCTTGCTGATTTCAGGAGTTTTGTGCTTGAACTAAACTTCATTGTTCTTGTTTTAGATCAGTACCTCATCTTTGGAACAGAGGACGGCATCTACACGCTAAATCTTAACGAGCTGCATGAAGCAACAATGGAGCAGGTAACATCCGCTAAAATCCAACTCTGAGACGTCGGTCTTTCAGTTTTTAAGTTAAATTAGTTTCCTATTAACGTCTCAGTTTTGACACTGTATTGTTAGTAGTGATTATTCATACTATACCCAAACAAACGTCCGCTAAGTTGTCATCCTTTTTTGCTTTGCATTATTTGATGGCTCTGTTTAGCAGGATGTAAAACTGTGCTGATGTGATTTCCATGAATTGGAAAGGAGCAGAGTGTGCGATTAGGATCTAAATGTTTCCAGATGACTCTGTTCAAAACAAGTATCTGGAAGACGTAGATGGAAACCCAATCTGGAGACGATCCACTAAGACAAGATGTTTTTCTGTTACAGCTTTGGGTTTTAACTTGACCATGTCAACATGTTTGTTTATTTACTTACTTAAAAAATGACACCCAATGTTAACAATTTCAAATATTTTGCAATAAAGAATGAACTTTAATTCTGGCCTACTATAAAGCCTGTGAAAGTATTCAAACCTTGGTTTGTCACAACCACAAACCTCAGTGCTTGCTCTGTTTTTTAATAGGATCTTGTGACAGATTATTTGTGGAAGGAAGTGCATACTGTTGGAGTTCATTCATTTTTGTCTCTGTGCTCCACCAGCTCCGTTAACCAGTTTCAGGACCCGACCAGAACCTCCCCCGAGTGTGAATTACCTCGAGAAATAGTGAAATTTGGTTGTATATAAAAGCAGGCTCTAATGCCGAGAAATGATCAAATGTTACAAGCCATACATATCATACACATGGGGCAGATACAGAGTTACATTCACCGTCCGGCGCTGGGGCCACTCTGAGCTCACCTTATGGATGAAACCAAGTGAGGCAAAGACTATTGCGCATGTTTAGCTTTTTAAACTTTCTACAATCTGTTCCCTCCAAGGGTTGTCTAATCGGTTTCCGTCTGTTTATGTATGGATGGCATCAGTCATACATACACATGGTTGTGTACGCTGTGGTGTGTAGATTAAAAAGTAGGCTAAAAGAGATGGAGAGAAAGAGAGAATCTACAACAATACAGTGCATTTGAATCCAGATCAGCTCATATTTTGCCACCGTGTTTCGTATCCATGCTGTAAACAAACATACTGCCACCATTTTTACACTGTGAGCATTTTGTTTTTACCATAATGTTGTTTTTATTTATTTATTTACATTGCCAGAATGTTCCATTTTGGCCTCCAATGAGCACAATATCTTCTTCCATTTTCCTCCATGCCTTATTTTTTATTATTTTATGCTTTTAAAACTAATCAGCATCTCTGGTTGAATGTAAATGTTGAGATCCTTTTACCTGATTTAAATTAAGGTTTTATTATTATTTTGTGGCTAAATACAGATGCCACTCCATCATGAAGATAGAGATTAAGATAGATTTGTGGATTGTATGTCTATTAATTAATTTTCCACCCAAACTGTGGCTCTCTGCCTCTCTGTCAAAGTTTGACTGTTTCCCTAATGGACGGCCATGTTTTTTATAGGTTTTAAGTTGTACTCTTTACATTGTGGCTGATGGATTAAACATTGTATATCAGAAACTTCTACACTGTAATTAGTCTGTTCCAGTGAGAATTTCTTCTTACTTTTCTCCTTTAGAGCGAATTCTAAACTTTGTACTTTTGTCTGTGTTTTTTTTTTTTTTTGCTAGCTCTTCCCAAGGAAGTGTACATGGCTGTATGTTATCAACAACAACCTGATGTCTTTGTCCGGTAAGCAGAGAACCCATCGCTCCTACTTCCCTGCCCTCTGTTATAACCGTCCGCGTCTTTTTTCCGCGTTAGCTTCTGCAGTACAGTAACACAGAAGTGACTCACATCCTTCCACCCTGTTGTTTTTGTGAAGAGTAAATGGATTTAAGCGCTTTTTGTCATTTGTTTACAATCTCACCCTATCAAAAAAAAAAACCAAACAAACGAGGAGAGGAGTGCCATGTTTGATGAGAAACCTTAAATGAGCTTTCATTTGAAACCAAACTGTCTTTCCTAAGAGCCGATCCTTTGCTCGGTTTAACAACCGAGGATGAGGTTACATAGAGTTAGGTCTACTTGCGGTTTTACCTTTAGCAGTTTGCGCCTGGGTATACTTAACCTCTGTTCTCTTCTCCTCTTCCCTTGGACTCTGTCCATCCTCCTATCGCCTGGCTTGATTTGATATTCTACTAACTGGCTTCATCAGAAGGTAATCATGCTTCACATCATCATCAACGTCATCAACACTGCTGGTTTTGCCCTCTGTTCACGTCTAACCTTCTTTATGTGTAAAGACAGTTTGTTAGGACGATGAATAATTCATGTTTGAATTAAAAGTTTGTTTACTTCTTGACATGTTGGGCGTTTGCTGTGAAGTTAACAAGTGGATTTTTTTTTTTGTGTGTGTGTTGTAGGAAGATCCTTCCAGCTGTACTCTCACAATCTGATTGGGCTGTTTGAGCAGCTGAGGAAGCCCGGCCTCGCAGCTCAGTTTCAGACGCACCGCTTCCCGGACAAGATTCTGCCCAGGTCAGATGTCCAGCCCTGTTGGTTCACCTTCACGGTGGCCGTTGTAGAACTGGAAATGTCGAACATTCCCTCATCATCTTCTTGTTTTTTTTTCACCTGACCTCCTGAAACTTTTGCTCACCGCAGTGTTTTAACGATTTTTCTTCTCAGGCGCTTCGCCCTGACAACCAAGATCCCTGACACAAAAGGTTGTCACAAATGCTGCATTGGTGAGGGACTGTTTCTTAGCAACTCATCAACCACACTGTTTCTATAGATTACAACCATTTCCAAGCAACTCTCTACTTTTCTGATTTTACTTCAGCATTTAAAAGTGTTTTGTTTATGAAAACATGTCTCATCTAGCATAGTACCATCTTTCTTTCAATATGACAGTGAGAAACCCGTATACAGGCCACAAGTACTTGTGCGGAGCTCTTCAGTCTGGCATTGTCCTTCTGCAGTGGTATGAGCCCATGCAGAGGTTTATGCTCATCAAGGTCAGTTATTATCTTCCTCCCGCAGTTAAAATGCATCTTTCACTTTCATTTACACTTAAAAATAACCATAATTTTTGATTATTTCAGTCACGTAGCATGTGAGCGGGTGTAAATATTTATCATAGCTCAACTCGACCGATTCTTTATCTGCTAAATGTCAGAAGGATTTCTAAGAACCTGTAATCGCCAAACTAATCCTGAGTCCAACCCTGTGCTTTTTGTTTTTTTGTTTGTTTTCTCCGACGTAGCACTTTGAGTTCCCCGTTCCCAGTCCGCTCAAAGTGTTTGAGATGCTGGTGGTCCCAGAACAAGAGTATCCGCTGGTGTGTGTCGCCATCAGCAAGGGCACCGAGCAGGGCCAGGTGGTCCACTTTGAGACCATCAACCTGAACTCTTGTTCCTCCTGGTTCACAGAGGGAACAAGTAAGTCAGATGTTCCCTTTTGACTTGTTGTCGTCATTTTATATTTACATGTTTATTGCGACAGGGTGCTCGGCTTAACACGCACAATTTCTGTCACACTACAATTGCGTGAATCGATGTTTGATGAATTTTACTGTTCTGTTGGGACACTGGGATGGGATTTCCACTACATTTCAGATATTAAAATATTTAGTATATACTGTAAATAGTGTTAAATTTCTATTTATTTCATCATTCTCTACTTTGGGCTGGGCAATAAATTAAATTTTGGGAAAATCTGGATTAAAGTTGTAATTTTATGACAACTCCAAAATGAAAAATATAAAAAAAAATTAAAATGAGGAACGTTGAGCATCTTGTGAAGTTATACTTTGATATACGTTTTACAAAGGGAATCGTTTTGGATTTCCTTTGTAAATCGGTAAAGCTTCTAGAAGCTTTTTTTCCTCATTAAAATGACATTTTTTCTCTTAATTTTGATATATTCTGGTAAAATTACATTTGTATTATGCCTATAGTCTCATTCTCATAGCCTGACCATAACACTCTGTCATACATCTCACAAAAGAGACTATTGTAATAAAAACCATCTTTTGAAAAATATTTTGTCATTTATAATTTCTTTTTTTAGAAAATAAAGCAAGAAAAAAAAATTAAGATCAGATTTGATATGAAAAGATCACCCAGCTCTGAGTATTACATCATTTTTTGTTGTTTTTTGTTTTCTAACTATGTTTGAAATCAACTAATAAACCAAACAAACTAAAGTTGCATATTTATTTGCTCTCCTGTTTTGCCTTCTCAGCTGATCAGCAAGTGGATGCGATTCATGTCACACAGCTGGAGAGAGACACCGTGTTGGTGTGCTTAGACCGTGAGTAATTTTGTGGTGACTTGGTCTTAATTGCCTTCCCCCCCCCCAAAGATTAGATTCATAACAGTGGGTTTCAAAAAATGTTTTTCCTAGAAAATGTAAAGATCGTCAATCTTCAGGGCAAACTGAAGTCCAACAAGAAACTGGCCTCTGAGCTCAGCTTTGACTTCTGCATCGGAGCAGTCGGTAAGACTTCCGTCTGCCTCCACATCAGCGGAAACCGTTCACGTTCATGCAGCCATGTTGAACGTTGAGGTCGGTGAGAAATACGTGGCTTCTGTCTGGATTTCAGCTCCAGTTGCTGCTGTTTTTCTCGTCTTGGACCTTTTAAAATTTTACTTGAGAGGCTTTTTTGGGTGGTTTTACTGGGTTTTGTCAGGTCTCCTACGTCTCGCTGGCTTCCTCCAGTTATGTCTGTTTGTGTGTTAACTCGTGCTCGTTTGTTGCAGTGTGCCTTCATGACAGCGTCCTGGCCTTCTGGAAGCATGGCATGCAGGGAAAGAGCTTCAAGTCCAATGAGGTAATACCACTAAGGCTTGGTGAAACCTTTTAGGAACCAGTAAAGATGGTAAAAAGCAGATTTAGCATGCTTGCTTTAGCTTATCGTCTTCTTCCCCCCCCCCACTAATTTACTAATTATATTAGGAACTATGATTTATTTTTTTCTTACCAAACCCAATTTCTGGCTTTCTTTTCTTAAAAAGGTGTCACAGATGACAAATGAAAATGTTTTTCAAAACCTGACTTTTATTTCTGTGAGTTGACCTGAATTCAAAGTCCAAAAAATAGTAGCGAGATGGTAGGATGAAAACCTAAGGAGGGCATTGGTGAACAAAAATCCAATCAACTTATCGCTCGGCTCCATTGGGAACTTAAAACCAACATTAGTCAACATTTTTATTTCTGAATTCTGTCCCGTTCGCTGGGAAAATGAAGAAACATCTCTTTGCCTCAACAGTCGAGCCTTGGGGTCTCGTTCATTTCTGCGTTGAAACTTGCCGTTTGCTCTCCGGTGGAGCCGGACAAAGTGTCTTTGTGTCCAGCCGAAGTAAGGAATTTGCTCTCCTTTTCACGGAGGGCTTCGGCGTGAACCCGATCACGAGTCAAGCAAAACCGCACAATAAAAGTTCAAGAGATCACAGGGAGGTGAAGCGTCGTTTTTATGAAAGCGGATACGGCGGCAGGCGCCACCCGCAGGAGCAGCGCCTGTGTCGGCGCCGGCCCTGGAGCAGTCAGCTGAAACTAAAAGGTCTTTTCTAAGTGTGTGCCCGGCCCAACTCTACGGTTCTCCCATAGGAAGGATTTTAAAAACTCCAGCAGCCATGTAAAATTCATGTTCACTCATAAACACAACCTGTCGCACAACGGGGAGCGGCACTAAATAATTCAGCCTTTGTCTCGTTATGATTCTTCTCATAAGACATTAAAGGGGGGTGGGGGGTGGGGGGGTCAGGCCTGGTGATCCACGCCAGTCTCGGGTGGATGCTCCTCTGAACACCCAAGACCTTGTAGTTGTTTGAGACTTAAACGGATCAGGTCTCTCTTCGGGCCAAGGGTTTACACCTCGCAGGTGTCGCCCATCCACTATCTCACATTTGTCAACAAGTATTCATGACAAGTCAGCAACTGAGACTTTTGAAAGGCTTCTGGTGGGTTTTTTTTTTTGTTTGTTTTTTTTTTTTTTGCTCTGCACCTTGGAATTGGTTTGCCTGGGATATGAAGTGGTGGCACTAGTTCTTGGTGAACAAAGGGTTAAAAAAAAACCCGACATAAACCCTCCTTAAACAGGTGGTGTTTGATCCACTTGTGGTGTACAGACTTGAAAAAACTTTTCTTCTTTCATGAAGCGAACACTCCGGGTTGGTTTGGTTTGAAGTAGTGAATGAAAATGTGGACAAATTCTCAATAACCAAACTAAAACTAACATTTATTTTCTGCTAAATTACTCCTCTCTATTTATATTTTATTCTGACTTTAAAGGGACATTACACCTGTTTACATTTTGGCAGATTGAGGAAATATAATTTTCTCATCCTGTTAGACATTTTCTAATGCAGTGTGTCCACGCATCCTTAAGTCTTAAATCCATTCATCTAAAATGAAGACCTTACATTATTTTTAAAAAATGGAAGTTGGCCTTAAATATGTTCATCACAGATCTTCAATTTTGTCGAGGCAGAACCATTTAATCTCGTGGGACTTTTCTGTCAAACACTTGAGCCTCAGACAGTTGCGACTGCTCCTAGCTAGCTGCTAATGTAGCCTTACCTAGCTGGCTTTTTTGCGTCTATCGTGGGTTAGTGTAAATTTATTGGTATTGGCTGGACGACGTTCATCTTCACCAATGTGAGCATTATGTGGGGAAAAAAGGTTGGCGATACGATATAAAAAAATATGAAGTTTTCTTTTGTGGGACTGGTCTTAAATTTCATTTGTGGTGGTCTTAAATAGCCTTAAAAAGACTATTTAGAAGAAACCCTGTTATAAATTTTTGCCGATGCTATTGATTTTAATTCGGTTATAGCTCCAATTTTTTTTTTTTTTGAGAAATGTTTTTATTTACACTTTATCTCATCTATGCAAAAGCTTTGCCTCTTTGGAGTTAAAAGGTTATTTTTTAATATACTTATACTACTTCTGTTACTATTTCAGCGTGTCAGATTGTCGATTAAAAATCCTGTCTTGTTTAATTTCCAGGTGACTCAGGAGATTTCTGATCCAAGCAGAGTCTTCCGCCTCTTGGGATCCGACAGGTTAGCGCAATTATTTACGGCCGACGCTGGTGTGCATGAATGCAGTTTAACATTCAAATAAACAAAACCGATTAGGACAAATCTACCTGACATGGTCAAGATACATTTTTAGCAAATTGTTTTAAAATAATTTTCTTTTATCACCTTCTTCACCGTTTGTTAGGCTTTGTTTCATTATTTCCATCAACTCAGCGTCTCCAGATTCTAACTTTCCCTCGGGTCTCTTTGGTTTCCATTACCTAGAAAAAGTTTCCGTTTATCTTCTGTGAATTGTGATTTAGTCTCTCTTTTCATATTTATTGCCTTTCTCTACAAAGATTTGGCATTTTCCCCCTATTTTCTTTATGTTTGAGGTTTTTTTTCTGTGAGATGATTTACACACCAGTCCTGTTCCCTCAGTAGTTCCTCAGTTTTACACGGCTCACAATCGCAAAACCAAATAAACAACTTTACTCTTAGCAGGGAAGATGGCAGAGTAAAGACGAAACCAGTTCTGCTGACAAAATGGAGTAGCTGCTTGATTGTATTTAAGCGCAGTCGAGGTTTGACGGTCTGTTGACCTTTTGTCTTGGTATCAAAATATCTTTTTTATCTGCTCCAGACAAAGCTTCAGGAACAGAGACCTTAATCCTCAGATGTTATCAGACAGCAGCTGTTCCCAGTTTAATAAGTAAACGAGTTGAATAATCAACTGCTGGCCTAATTGGCCTGCAAATCATTGCTTCATATTCGATGGTCGGGGCGGGGAATGGGTTTTCAGTATTAATGTGCAACAAAGTCACTTCTGGGAAACTTTAGAAGTTAAAGTAAGATGATTTAGTTCCCACCCCAATGCACTGGGTGAAGGTGGCTCTCTAAGGGGCTCTGTGGGGTTGCGGCTGGTGCCTAACGAAGCCCGTGGCACCAGAGCGAGTCTTCCGTCCGCTGCCCAACCCGCCATGTTTTATTCACCGACGCATGGGCACTGCCAGCCTGGTTTATGTGTCTCCACGGCTCTGTAATTTCATCTAATGGAACGGCCAGTATAGGCTGCGGCTGAGCTGCTCTCCTGTCACCACGAGACAGATTGTATCTGACGGCGCAGTGACCCCCGTCCTGATCTGACATCATACTGTTGCTTAACATGCATGACTGTTGTCTGTACACTGACAGAGTGATACACTCGCCACGTCCTACATGTCTAGTGTTAAGCTGGCAGAGCAGTTCGATTATCAGGAATGCTTTTTTCGGGGGGGGGGAAAAAAAAGCCTTCAGATTCGTTCGTCTATAATTTTTGCATCCCGTTTGTAGGTTTATTTTGTGAAGTTAAAACAATTTTGACATTTAGTGATTTGAAATGTTTCGGACAGTTTAGTTTCTGATGTTGGCCTCAGTTGATTCACCAGCCGCTTGTCTGAGGAGGGTGGAAACGCAACGTTTGTGTCCTTCCTGTTGCAGAGCGGAAGCTTGAGGGATGAAAGAAACATTCAAGGGAAAGAGGAAACGAGACGAAACTATCTAGTCACTGCTAATCTGTCGTAGCTGTAATATAATTTGACTTAAAACTATTTACAAACATTAAGATCAATCAAGGCGATTCATATTAGCAGAGATGCATTGATCAGAATTTTCATATTGATTTCTGATGTACAGCTTTGACCTGCAGGTACAGATTTTTGTCAACTCTATTTTCTTTTTCTTTTTTTTCCCCATCTTTTGCTCTTTGTCGTTTTGTTGTTTTTCCTTCACATAAAGCACTTTGAATTGCCTTGTTGCTGAAAATGTGCTGGATAAATAGAATTACCCTAATACAAAACCAACAAAAGAACACCGTTTAAAATATATTTTTGTCTTGTATCACCTTCATTGATGAACATTTACATGACAATACTTGAGATTATAACCAAGTGGCTAATTTCCATCCTAGCCCCATTAGTAGGTGGCTGTATTTGATGTTCACTAATAATGAGAAAAAGCAGTCTCAGACTACTGCACAAAAAAAGGAGAGAAAATGTTTTCAATTTTCTGTATATAAAGGTTCAATAATTTTCCATTTAAGTTGAATAGCGTTAGCATAACGGCACTAAAAATAGTCGCACACTGTTAAGCTACGCTACGCTAAACAGGCTAATCATAGGAGTAGAAAAATTAGCATGCTGAACGTATCAATGTGTTTTGTTTGGTTTTGTTCCACTGATCATTGTAATCTAAGACTGCAGTGCATTGACATGAAGTTGAAATGTTCATAGTTTAACACTTCTTTATTTCCCCGTCCTCCATCTCTCTCTCTCTCTCTCCCTCTCTCTGCCTGTCTCTCCATCAGGGTGGTGGTTCTGGAGAGCCGGCCGACCGATAACCCGTCGACTTTGAGCAACCTTTACATTTTAGCAGGTCACGAGAACAGTTACTGAACGCCCCGACCAGACAACGGGTCAATCTTAGAAAAGCAAATAACGTTCCACAGTTTTTGGGAGATTTTGGACCTTTTTAAAGGGAAGCGGATAACCGGGGTGCTTTTTTTTTTTTTTTTTTTTTTTTTTTTTTTTAAGATAAACCGCTGGCCAGTGCAAGAGGAGCCTCTTCAGTGTGGATTCATGCGTAGCCTTAACACCAGCAGGAACGTTCACCGTAGCGCACATCTCGATGCAAAAACCGCGCGGAGCTGGACAGAAACAAACCAGGCTCAGACGAACTTTGTTACAGCGCCCAACAGTTTTCTCACTTGTCCAGCACTGTGGAAGCCGTCTCGAGGTTTTACTGACGGAAGTGCCATTTAAAAGTTCACACACGCTGCGATTGTATTAGAAACAGTGGGAGATGAAATCGTTTCTGTCTTCTTTTTTTTTTTTTTTTTTACTTGTCACACATAATTATAGCTGGTGACAGACACCAGAAGGCTCAGGAGGAGATTTTACAGTCGGAGCTAACGGATCACTTTTATAGAAACCCTTGAGCCTTGTGGGTTATTTAAGCAATATTTATTAACCTCATCTTCAGTCATTGGGAATGTCGGCTTTCCAGACTGTCAGTTTTACGCCGCATCAGGATTAACTACCTAGTGATCAGTTCCTGATTAGCTGTGGGTTATTTTTTATCTGATGTGTGATGTAGTTGCATCTCCTGCTCTGCTGCATTTTTTTAGAACTTGGATAAAATGTACGTTTTTTTTCCTTTTCCCCTTCACTCTCTTCTTTTATAGACCTTTTACTTCTCTTTGCACCATTTAAGCACTTTTGTACATTTTTTTTTAATTTAAAACAAAATGACAAACTGAGGGACAGTGCTTGGTTTTATTAACATCTCTGCATTCCCTTCGCAAAATGTTTAATATGTACTTTTTGTAATAAAAAAAAAGCTTTTAACACGGTAAAGCCAGTTGTAGGTTTTCTTATTGTGACGGGAGATCAGAGGAGTGGAAAAGCTGGAGATTCTTCTGGGATGAGAGATAACAAGTGAGTATTTGTTTACATCATTTCCCCTTTTTAGGTCATCTCTTCTCTGACTAATTGGTCCCACTGTGATGGAGCTGCGTTTTCCTGATTGCTACCAGATAGATGATGTCACTCCTCACCTGAGAAGTAAACATAAAAATTTATCATCACTAAACTAACATACTTTAGTTGGGAGTTTTTGTTACTTAGAGTGAAATATATTCATGAATGTGATAATCTCCGGTATGGGAAAGCTTTTTTTATTCCCCTGTCTCAGTAGGTGGAGTCCTCTGTTGCCATAGAAACTAAGCTTGAAGAGCCATAAATGTGTCAAAAGTCGTTGCTAGTAAGAGTCTGAACCAGACGTCAGGTGATGGCACCTTCAAAATAAAAGCCGAGCAGCAGGAGAGCCACCAGCTTGTTAACCAGGCAGGAACGCAGACTGAGGTCAAAACGGTTTGACCTTTTCTACCTCATGCTTCATTCAGTGCATTTTTATTAAAATAGTTGTTCACATTAAGATGGAGATTAAGGTCTTTTAAAGAAAGTGAAAATGCAAACGTATTGTTGGATTACTTCAAAAGTTCATGTATTTCAGTAGCTAAATTGAAACGCATTCAGGGTTTCCCCCACAAAACCTGCCAACTCCAGTGGTTGGGACATTCATTCATTCATTCATTCATTCATTCATTCATTCATTCATTCAGCGGCCCGCCGAGTTTTTCAGTTAAAAAATTTTTAAAGTTGACAGAAAATTTTAAAATATCACTTGACAGTTGTGTGTCATTGAAAGACTAGTGGATTAATACCTGAACACCAACTATGAAGCCTTAAAAAGGCTCTGATTTTAAAAAATAAAATAAATTAACAGTGCAAAGCCTGGTGGCCGCCAGACTTATAAAACACTGGGGGAAACCTTGATATATTAATTATATGCAGACTTATATTTCAAGCCTTATTTGTGTTAATTATATAATCTCACACAACTAATGGAAACAAGACATTTAAGAGCATAATTTTATCAGATTGATTAAAAAAGCATTTAATACAGAAATGTGGGCTTAATGAAAAATTTATCCAATGCTTAAAGGTTATTTACTTTTCTTTAAAATTTATTTTACCCCCCTTTTTTCCTCCGGCCCCCAGGTTCTGCTTTACGGCCCTGTGTTTGTTTGAACGATTATTCCTGAACCTCAGCGTGTTAACCGGTGATTTCCCTGCATGTGAAGGATATAAAGCAGCTCTGACTGAGCCGACAGTGGCAGCAGCTGCAAAATGTTGAAGCACAAACAGGAGCATCATCGTCTTTGATCGGATGCTGCTAACCGTCTACGTATTTATTTATTTTTTAATAAAAAAGGCTGTCTCATTTTGACAAAGCATTGCCAAGCTCCAATCTCTGTGTATTAACAAGGTTCAGATACAAAATGTTAAATTGTTGCTTCGCCTCCTGTTTAACTAAATCTGAATTGGCTTTACACTGAAATTTTTTTTATGAACATTAAGTTCATTGTTTTAATCTTCCCCAGATGATTTATGGCAAACAAAGCTCCAGGAAGCCCTTCCCCGTCATTTATATGCGTCTATAAGAACCTGCTGCTGCTTATCGAGCTCGGTGCTCGTGGGGAGGGTATTTTATTTTGAAAATCTCGACTGGAAGAGGAGTAAATTATTTCTGACTTGAGGCCTTAAATACACGCCCCTGTGGCAGCTGTGGGGTAGTTGATCTGCGGGTGTCCTTCCTCCAGGTTGCTTGCAGGGGGGGAAACAGAGGAGCCTGAATAAACTTCTGCAAACCAGTAAGTGTTGCTTTAATCTGGAAAAAAAAAAAAGTAATCATTTCCGGTAGATATTGTCACAGAAATTAATGGGGGGATTTCCCACTATTCTGGATGGTTATACTTTTCCATCCTATATGAAAACACTTTTTTTCTAAGTATACAGAAAATTTAGATATTTGCACATTATTATTATTATTTATTTTATTTATTTTTAACTGTCCTATTTTTTGATTTGAAGTGCATTGTTTTGATGGCTGGTTCACTGTTTGTTTTCTTTCTCTACACCCACAAGGTAAATAACCCGACACACTTTGCATTGCAAATGTTTCCTTATGCAATCCAAATGTTAGGAGAACCGTATAATGTTCTCCGGAGTTTAAAAGGTTATCTTAAGCATTTAGGACTCTACAGAGAAACCTTAACACACTGTTAGGTAACAGTCAGGCACGCTTATACTCGGTGATGGGTCTAAATGTTGTTGTTGGGTTTTTTTTGTTTTTTTGTTTTTTTGTCCAATCAGAACTGTTTTGCATGTTAATCTGCGTGTGATGCAGAGATACAAAAGTGACCATAAACATAAACTTAGTTCTGTTTGGGGGTTGCGTTTTAATGCTACAAAAGCACCCGGCGGTCAGATTACTCTCACTTTCGCTCTCTGTTTTCCCTCCGACTGCCAAACCTTTCCCTCTTGTTCTCCAGCTGCAGAGGGAGCTCCCGCCTCCTTGCACGCAAAGGGTAGAGGGAGTGTGTGTGTAGTGCGCGTTTGTTTGTTGCCCTAACTTCGGACGAGGATGGAGAAGTACGAGAAGATGGGGAAGATCGGCGAGGGATCGTACGGCGTCGTCTTCAAGTGCAGAAACCGGGACACCGGCCAGATCGTCGCCATCAAGAAGTTCGTGGAGTCCGAGGACGATCCCATCATCAAAAAGATCGCGCTGAGGGAGATCAGGATGCTCAAGGTGAAAACAGACTGCGTCACAAGCGACCTGAATAAGGCAAAAAAGAAAAAAAGGTCAACTCATTTTGATGGATGATAAATTGTCCCATGTGATCGCGGTAAACGATAATATTGTTGTTTTGAGACCGTTTTCAAGTAATATAATTGTAAGGGCGTAATGCAAGAGCTCATTCTCAAAGGTCAATGAACCTTAATTTCTCACAAATATTTTTAAACATCCAAAATAAATGAACAGAACAACTGAAACAATAAATGAAATTAATTACGAAGTCTCTGTAAGCAAAACTTTCCTTCAAAATAAGGGTTTGTTGAGGCCAAAGCCAGACTGAAGACAGACAACAGAATCGATTAATCACGTAAATGAAAGTTATTTAGTTTGTTTTAATCCATCATGCGATGAATCGATTTATTGCTCATTGCAGGAGATCTAGGTTTAATTGCCTGATGAATATTATTTTTATGGAATCAAAAATCCTCAAAGAGCCTTGCTTGCAACAATACAAACTGAACTCTATTGTAAAAAAAAATCATAAAAAGTCTGCCTTACTGCGAACAAAAGACACGTTTGTGTATTCGTCGGCGTTTTAATTAGTCATGCAGAGTGGAGGGGGGTGGAGGCTTTGGTAATCCGCCGGACACCAGGATCTCATAAAAAGGGCAGGTTGTCGGGGGCAACGGCATGTTTACGAGCTCCAGTTCACTGTCGGATGAGCGCAGACGCCGCTGTCAGCCCGGGGGTCTCCGGTCAGTTTCTCCTGACTGAACCGTGGGTGCTCTGTGTTTGTATTTGTTCAGCAACTGAAGCACGCCAACCTGGTGAATCTGATCGAAGTGTTCAGACGGAAGCGGAAGCTGCACCTGGTGTTTGAGTACTGCGACCACACCGTCCTGGACGAGCTGGACCGCCACCCGACCGGGTGGGTGTGTCTCCTCACTACGCAGATTGTCGTAATCAGACGTTCATGAGTTCACTGCGGTTTGTTCATTTTGACTGATTTGGGGGGTTTTTATGCCGTGCTCTGGAAAAAGTGTTCACCCCCCTTTTAACATTTATCTCTTTACAATCTGAAACTCCTCTGTGTTTTATGTCCTAAAGCAGCACAGAGTGCCACACGTTTGTGGTAAACGGGTTTCAATGTTTTGTTTAGCAGATGAAAATTGTTGGATTAATAAGTATTCACCTCAGTAGAAACCCTCTTCATCACAGCTGCCAGTCGTTTGGGTTTTGTCTCTACAAACTTAGTTTTTTTTTTCTGTTATAAAATTATTCTTATTACAAAACAGCTCTGTGAAATCACCTGGAGAGGATCTGGGAGTAGCAATCTTTAAGTCTTTGTGACTTTGTCTTTTGGATTTTTGATATTTTGTGGCGATCATAAAAGTGACAGTTATAAGGGGGGAAAAAAAGCTATTTACAACTTTTTTTTTTAGGCAACACCGTTCTTAAAATACAAACCCGTTTTAAAACAGGCTTCTAAAGCAGGACACCAGTTACATAAAGTGATGGGATTCATATGACATTTAATCATATTTTCCAATTTATTGATATGTATTGATGGGGAGAAGAAGAAAATTAGTAAAATTAACAATCCTGACAATACACACAGCTTTTTGGAGTTTCAAACCTCACTAACTGGAACTTATTACTGTCAAAATATTAACAATTCTTATAAGATAAAAAAACAACAACAACAACAACAACAACAACAAAAAACAACAATCTGGTCTACCCTGATGAAGAATGAAGCTCCAACTTTTAAAAAGTGTTCATTTGTACCAAGTAACTGAATGAAGCTTAATAAATTAACTTTGAACGTAATCTGATCATTTGTGGCCAGTCAACACATTCAATTGGATCACCTGTTTTATTTTTCAGTGCGTAAACAGTTGTAAAAGTGTTCATTTTAAAAAGAATCATGAATCAATAATGATGTAGAAGTAAAAGTCATCCCCATGGTACATTAAAGGTGATTAATTTCACATCAGAGAGAATTTAAAATGGGTTATAATTGTTTCTGCAGCGCTTCTATTAAAGGACTTTATTTTGAAGGGATTATTTAGAGAGAGAGAGATCACAGCTGAGCTCATGATCAAGGGATGGAAAAGGCCACTTCAGGAGTTCAGAGTTCATGTTTTCGTTGCCATAAACATAAAAAGCAGCGAGTCGCAACTTGACACCAAAAGAATGAAACTAAAACAAAGTCATCTGCTAACGTTGTGGTTTCCATCAACCAATACACGTCGGCGTCCGCCATGCCCTGTTTTGATGAGCGGCGCTCTCGTCTCCAAGGAGACGGGCCGGTCCTCTCCGGCACGCTGACGTCGACGCTCGCTTAGGGTCTCCTATTAGCAGGCAGCGCTCCGGCCGCCTCCTTCCTCCCCTCTGCCGCCACGCATTTACACAAAAGAAGAGACGGAGAGAAAGGGCGGAGATTATAATTGATCGACACAAATTAGCCATTTCCACGGCAACGGTGATCGATGGCGACCCCTGAGCCAAGAAAGGCTCGGCGCTGAGCATCGAGGCTCTCTGTGGGAACAGGAGGTCCGTTGTTCGCCGTCGTCCACCGGAGAGAGGAGGAAGGTGGGAGGCTTAGCTACTTAACAGGTTAAATATCATTAAAACCAATTTAGACAACTTTGGATAAGTATTCATGACGCTTTGACTTTTCACTCTTTAGTTTATCCACATTGGTAGAGTGGTGCACACATCACAAGGCTTGAATCGCGAGAGCAGTTTTTTTTTAGAAATAAAATAAGACAAACACAAAAAAGGACATGGTGTTTAAGTAACTGGAGTTTAATACATTCAGTTTACAGCCAGGAACTCGCGTTACCTGCCGTTTACTAAAGTATTGTTTCATCTGTTCTTTAACGTTTTTACTGTCATTAAATAGAACATCAACTCCAGAGCTGCACACAGCTTTCTTCTGCACCTTAGTTCAAATCTTTGGCATCTATGGTAAGACTTTATTTGAAGGGGTGTGCATGAGAGGGTGAGCATCATAAACAGGAGACTGTATGAATGTGTATGTTGTCATGAAGTGTCATTTGGTAAATTATTAATCCAAAGGTGCACTAAGAGTTGCATCAGAAGAGTCCATTAAAAGTGTCAACTTTGCATTAAAAGTGTCATTATTTGCCTCATGACGCCTCATGACAACAGTAGCAAACATGCATATAGACTCTGTCAGTCTTATAGTATAAATAAACAAAGTGTCATCACATCTATTTTTAATAGCTTATCTAGTAAAATAAAAATGTGTATTATGACTAAGCTACATATTTTGAAGTAAAATTACAGATGCTCTTGTATAAACAATATTTATGAAAAACACAATTTAAAGGAATTAACAGGAAGCCATCCCAGCATACTTGCTGGATTTTTCTAACACTTGTAGCATAATGACGACGCATCAATGCGAGCTGCTCTGTTTGGAGTTGAACTTTCTTGCTCCACAAAACACAATATGAGCCAAAAACAAAACAAATGCTAACACATCGTCCCCATGATCAAAACACAGTGGTGGCACCGTCATGCTGAAAGGATATTTTTATTTTTATTTTTCCTTCAGCAGGAACTGAGAAGCCCGTTACAGTTAATGAGAGGGATGCCACTAAATGCAGGTCAATGCTGTTTTTAGAAAATGTGTTTATGTGTCAGAATGGCTCAGTCAAAGTCCAGAGCTGACTGCTCTGGACTTTGCGAGGCTTAAAAAACCCCCCAAAATGTCCGTGTCAAGATGTGCAAAGATGCACCCTAGAAAACTTACAGCTGAAGTTGCACTCAAATGTGATTCTACAGACAATTGAGTGAAGGAGACTGAATTCAAACGCAGGCCACACTTTTCAGATTTCTTTTTTTTTTCTTTTTTTTTTTTTTTTTTTTTTTGCTTTTTGCCACTTTTTTATTTTATTTTATTATTATTTTTTTAAGGCTCAGGCTGGTGATTGCAACGTGACAAAAACGTGACGAGGTTTACGAAGGGCTTTACTTACCACATGTTCCCCCGTGTTTATTTTGATTTCAATAATCATCACTCAGCTCGCACACTCTGCTATGAGAGCGTGGAGATCTCCCCCAAGAAGACCGAGCTGACGTTTCCGTGTTTGATTTTTCCGCAGCGTCCCGGAGCACCTGGTCAAGAGTATAACCTGGCAGACTCTCCAAGCCGTCGACTTCTGCCACAAACAGAACGTGAGTGAGCGCGCCGCGTCTTCCTCCCTCCCTGTGCGGTTCGTCTTACAGGCGGTCAAAGCTTTTCGCTCGACTTGTTTTTTTTTTTTTTTTTTTTCAAAATTCCTCTGCGCTCTCCTCCCCTTCCTCTGCTCCCCCGCTTTATGGCTCCTCTTTAAAGCCAGGATTCCTTCCCCTTGGCTGAGCAGCAGTAAACGTATCGCCTAGTGGCAACAAAGCCGCTGCACGGGGGGCCCCCGGCACGACGGGGTCCCATAAAGCCCAGAGAGCACCTCAGACTTTTCTCTGCCAGCTCCTTTATTCCCTCCGGTGTATGTTAGGGTTGTAAATCGGAATTAACTGGCAGCAGTTTAGAAATGTTTTATTTTTTTAAAGATTGTGTAGTGATGCCGCTGCTGTTTGCGTCGTTGCAGTGCATTCACAGAGACGTGAAGCCGGAGAACATCCTCATCACCAAACACCAAGTCATCAAACTCTGTGACTTCGGCTTTGCCAGGATTCTCAGTGAGTTGTTTTTTTTTTTTTTTGGTTTATTTTGTTATTTTTTGCAGCAGCTGGTAAATTGTCGGTGCTGCCGCCTAGTGGTGGTTCAACAAACTTTGACGTCGATCTGCAACGACTACAGTAGAAGGTCAAGTCGGTGAGATATTTCTCCCTATGGCAGAAGTGATGTTCACTTATGTCTTAACTCAGATTTCTATTTTTTTTATTTATTTTCTTTTTCTTTTTTTTTCTTTTTTTACAAAAATAGTATTTACATGCAGGGTTCGTGTTTGAAATCTTTGAAAATGCTTCAATTCAAAGTAGGTGTTTTAAGATTTGGAAAGTGCTTGGTTTTTTTTTATCTGCACGGTTTTGTAATAAAGTGCAACGTTTGTTTGTAGCACATAAATTTGGAAAATGTCATTTATGGTTGAAAACGCATATTTTTCATGCACTCAGCAGAAACAGAGAAATGTGTTTTTTTTGTTTTTTTTTTGTTTTTTTTTTCGTAGTCTGCAGTTCAATTGGAATAAACGTTTCTCGTTTTAGGTCAGCTAGATTCACCAAAAATGATTTCTACTTGCTCAATGCCAGAAAACGTTTCTCAGAGAACATTTCTTAGATTTTTACTTTATGACTTTCTTTGTATATTATGCTGTATCATTTTATTGGAGCAGGAAGCTCATTTACTTCTTTGGATTGTTTACAAGTAAGGAACTCAAATTATTCCTAATGGCTCAATGACTTATCGATGTGTGTAATTGAAATAAAGTTCAGGTTATATTTTCTACATTAAGCAACGTTTTTGAAATTTGGAGGATTTTTATTTATTTATTTATTTTGGTTCTTGTTGTTAAATTAACGTTTTATTCTCGGACCAGTCAGGCGTATACGGCGTGTGTGAGGCACATTTCTTTATATTCTACATGAAGAAATATTTTTAGCTGAATTTGTCCCTGCAGTAGAATGCATAATATCCTCACTAGACATTAATAACAGTATTAAAATATATTGTACAGTGGTCATTTGAAACTGAATGTTTTGAATTCTCCCCAAAAGGTCACAGCATGTCTCTGTTTAAATCCTATTGTATGAAACTGAGGGCATTAAGTCAAATTAGTTGCATACTTGATAAGTTGAATATTCTTCTAAAAACAACTCTGATCAGCGTCACTAGATTGTTAATATTGAAGAAATTCAGATGCTTTTTTTCTGTTTTCTTCTTCATGAACTCTTCCTTACGATGACTCTCTCTCTGTGTTTTTCCAGCGGGGCCGTGTGACTACTACACAGACTACGTGGCGACCCGCTGGTACCGGGCCCCGGAGCTGCTGGTGGGGGACACCCAGTACGGTCCCCCGGTGGACGTGTGGGCGATCGGCTGTGTGTTTGCCGAGCTGCTCTCGGGGATTCCTCTGTGGCCCGGCAAGTCCGACATGGACCAGCTGTACCTGATCCGGAAGACTCTGGGTGAGACAGCAGTTGGATGATTGAACTTTTCTTCTTCTGGAAGCCAAAGTTTCCTTTTGACGGGCCATTTAAACTGCAGAATGTCAATGGCTGCAATAAATCCACTTTTCCCTCCCTTTCTATTGCGCAAAAACACTTCTTCTTTGTCATGGGAATTTTCTTTCTTTCCGCAGGAGATCTGATCCCTCGACATCAGCAGGTTTTCAGCAACAACCAGTTCTTCTGTGGCGTTTCCATCCCAGAGCCTACAGAGATGGTGAGGGCTCAGTCTCCCTGCATCACATGTTCCTCTCAGTTTTCAAAACGTTTATCCAGATAACAATCTGATCCGAGTTTCACTGATTTGCGTCGTCACTGCTGGATTTTACAGGAACCTTTGGAGCAAAAGTATCCAAATCTCTCGCATCAAACTCTCAGCCTCATGAAGGTAAGACCGCCGCTCTTCAAACTCAAAGTCACTTCCTGCTTTGGAAACCGCGCCCCCGGTTGCTTCTCATTTTCTCGCGTGTTCACCCCGCAGGGTTGTTTGAGAGTGGACCCGTCTGAGCGGCTGACCTGTGAGCAGCTCCTGCGGCATCCCTACTTCGACCGCATGAGAGAAAAGAGCGAGAGCACGACGCGGGAGCACAAGAGGACGCGTTTGCCCCGGAGACACCTGCCCCCCGGGGTGAGCAGCACGGATGAGATTCACACCAGTCACTGTGAGAAACAGTGGGAAAATGCTCCCGTTCAATCTTTCTGGACATTTTGTCAGGATTTATTTATTTATTTTTTTGGGAGTTACAACAATGGGAATTTAATTTTGTCAAATTTTTCCCATAATTTGACAAAAGATGGACAGGTTTGAATACTTTGCAAGGCACCACGCGCGTGTGTGTATATATATATATATATATATATATATATATATATATATATATATATATATATATATATATATTTAAATCATTAATTACTTCTAAAATCTGACTATTTTCTTTCCAGTATTTGCCACAGCTGACCAGCAGCAGCATCTTTCCCGCTCTGGACAATAAGAAATACTACAGCAACCTGCGCAAGTTCAACTACCACCTCCCAAACATCTAGACGCGACGATCCTGATCCCGGTCTGAAGTGACGCCGGACGCCTGCGCTTCCTGAACCGCTCAGGAAATGAGGCAGAATCTTAAAGACTGTAGTTTCCATCCATAGAAAAAACAAACAACTGACTCAGCAACTTTTTAACCGTACTTGCTCCTCACAAGGCGTGCCGGCTGTCTCTTACTGATCCTGTGCACTGTACCCAGCGCATTCAGTCGGATGTGTTGGTTCATGTAGCTTCGCCAGACTTTTACGCTGATATTTTTAGACAAAGGGGAGCGCCGCGCCACGCTGCTCTGCTTGCTGTTAGCTGACTGAGGGTTAAACTACACTCTACTGCCTTGCCCAGTTTGGCCCAGTTTGCCAAAATGTTGTTGTTTTTTTAACAATACAATGGACTGTCTTAAAGTGAGTTTTTGGTAGCAAGATTACTTCTTTCAGTAAGTTATGATGAAGGGGCGAAACAAAAAAACAAAAAAAAATCAATCAGTTCTACAAACAATATTTATTGACACACAGCTGCAACCATTCCTATTACAAGCATTCATTAGTCCTCATTCTCATGGTTTGTATCAACCCAATGCCAAAGTATTCTACATAAGATATTACAAATGACAAAGTCCTCCACGTTTTCACAATAAACTGATGAACTTTAAATAAGCTTGGAGTGCCTGAACTGCTCTGGGATCAGTCCAGGTCCAGCACTACGTCCAGACGTGGGAGCGCCTCCTGGAGCCTCTCGACCGTGGCGTGTCTGTCTCTGATTCCTGGAAGATCGCTCAGAAACAGATACTCCAAGTTCCTGAAGGGAAGTAAGAGGTCGTTAATCGCTTCTGTGTCACTGCTTTTATTTAGCAATTTAATAAAAAAATAAAATAAAATCTTTGCAAGTGGTTTTAAAAAAAAAAAGCCTCATTAAGCCACGAACTTGAGTCTGTGGAGAGCAACAAGGCCCTTGTCGGTCACGTTTCCACAGGACACCACCTCCATCATGTAGAGGCTGGCCTGCAGGTTCTCTATCGAACTCAGCCGCTCCAGGCAGGCGTCCTCGATGTAGATGCACTTGTTGAATTTCATTTCCTCCACATATTTCAAGCCATCTAAGCGAAAAGAAAAGACTGTTGTAACAAAAGCGCATAACGGTTATTAAGTAGATCTACCGACAGCAAATCGAATGTTGCCTTTCTGTTGTGCAAAGTATGCAGAGCAAGTAAACTCAATTAAGCAATGGATGAGTTGAAAGAAGACTGAGCGGATCGCTCTCTGGACCGACCCAGGTAGTCGAACCCTCTGTACATGATGCAGGATTCTGTGGCGTCGATTGCCTGGATCTTGTATCTGCCGAGGGGCCCCGTTGGGAGTCCATTGTAGTCGTGATGCCAGCGGTCGAAACCTTCGAACCGCACTTTGGCACCACATCTCAGCAGCCACTCTGCTGCAGCTCGGTCCGGACCAATCGCTTTGATCCGCTCATAGTCCACCCTGAACAGGAAGAAATACAGAGCCAATGTATAACGCGTTCTGATCGCATGAAATCGGACGTGTTTTGGGAAGACAACTGAGGTTCCAGCAAGAATAGGCCATTTAAAAAAAAAGCTAATTTGATTTATAAAATTATTTTGGATTTAAGATTGAATCAAAAATCAGTGTGCAAGACAAAAAATGACATCCGAAGCACTAAAGAACACCAAACCACTTTAAATAGTAGCAATAAATAAATAAAATAAAAAATGGCTGTCTCTTTTCATGCACATTTAAAAAATGTCAGTTCTCTACTTATTCACCATATTACAACTATCAGGATGCATATCAGTTGTAATATTGTACTAATTGTAACTGCTTTATTGTTTTAGTACATTTCATACAAAAAGGCCCAACACTTTCATAGTGTTCTACAAATTAATTTGCAACCATGGTTAAGATGTTTAAAACTCCTTAAAATTATTGGGGCCTGCCCATAGCAATGCATAAGGAGAGCAGTGACTGACTTGCGAAGCAAGTCAGTCACTGCCTCCATGCATTGCATGGCAGGCACCTATTGTTCTACACCCAATAGAATGTCTCTTTATCGTAACTTATTCTTCCGTCACCGTGAATGCGGCTCGTACCGCTGCGAGCCCACCCACAAAAGTGGTATCAAAACGTGCGGCTCGATCCCGGGAGGTGTGCTATTACTTTTGGTGGTATTTGGAGTTACCATGGCGACGTAAAAAGCAAAAAACGACCCCAAAATCACTAACGAGCTCACCAGGTGAAATCTAAATGCGTCAAGGGGCGAGGCAACCTCTAAATCCTGAAAATACCCTATTTTTGAGGATTTTCTGTGTAAATCATAACTTCATGTAGAAGCATCATTCAAACTTCATTTTGTAGATCGTCCGTGATCTCTTTTAAAGTGAAGAAAGCACGTCAATATGAATTATGGTTTGTCCACAACTTCTTTCTAAGCGACCCAAAGTTTTTGATTTTGGAAAAATCAGAGTGTGAAGGCCGCTCCGCTAGAGTGAGAGTCAGAGCGACATTTTGACCCCAAATCATTTTTTAACTCGCCCTCACGCTCACAAATATTGCATGATTGGTATGAAACTCGGTCATGACATTGATACGCATGCCTGCTCCGGTCAAATGTTTTCAAAAATTATCTAGCGCTTACGGTTTTCTCTCCAGGTGCTTCAGACCAAAGTCATGCGCCAGGGTAGCAGACAGATCTCACTGATTCACTTCCATGTATTTCTGAAAAATTTCAGACCTTGGCACACACTTTTTTTTATCTCATCGCTGTTAATACTGTGAGTGAGGTAGAGATATGAATGGCGGGACTATGTGAGACGACAAATAGCCCTCTCATATGCTTCAAACGGTTTTAGAATATGTATTACGGTTCCCGAACGGGAAGGATTTGTTTGCAATGCTTTTTTTAGTCAAACTGGCTGGCTCAAACAGAGAATTGTCTCCCCCTGGATGTCTCACTCACAGCTGGCAGAGAGGATTATTTACCATGGCAACGGAACCCAGAGCAGGGAGAGCTGCTGAGGACTACAAATACGCATCACTGTAGCTCGAACTAGTAGTTCAGTTAAAACAGAGGAGGACTGAGCTGGCCTTTACAACTACTTGCTGCTATGGGCTGTAAATAACTCATTTAACTCAGTCACTGTTACACATGGGATGAGTTTGGCCCTTTGAAATGAAGCTTACTGAAAATTTCAAAATAAAAGCCCTTAAATTTTTACATCAGGTAATTGCTCTTTTTGGCTTTATGTGACTGGTTTATCCAAAGCACTGTTACACATTGGATTAGTGTGGGCATTTAATATGAAGCTGCAAATTTCAAAATAAAAGCCTCAATATGCCCCTAAGTAAATGACAGTAAACATTCTAATGATACCCCACATGCTACTGAAAGTATTTATGCTTACATTAGCATTTTGGCTAATTTGAGCTTATACACTTACTTTATCATACTGAATGTTGCACGTCCAGTTTACTTAACATTCTTGTGATTCTCCACATGCTATTGATTACATTGCAGCTTTCTTTAGCATCGATGCTAATTCTTAGCATCAGAACGCTGGGTCCAAACCGACGGGCACACTTTGGCAGGCCCCAGTTAAATTTCTTCAGGAATTTTCTAGTTTTCTTCACTGCTGTGCTATTATCTCACGATTAAAGTTTAAATTTCAATGGGAGTAAGAATATATATATATATATTTATTTTTTTTAAATAGCATTTATGTATTAGCAAAAATAAATTAGCACTATTATGCTACCGCAAGCTATGTTTTTTTCTAAATTAACATGAGTTCCTACAAACATTTAATTGGTAATTTTTGTTTCTTTAGGGTTTAGAAACAATAATTAATTTTTTATGATATATAGAAATATATATATTTAAAACAATTACTAAGACCCACTGTTAAAATTTAAAAGCTGCAACAAAAAGTGGCACCTGCGAATATTTTAGGTAAAAATAACCTTTGAATGTTTTGCATTGCATTGGGATAACAGCATATTTGTCTACTATATTTCTTTGTGTTGTAACTCCGTCACCTGTTAAAAACAGCATTGAGCCAACCCCAGAAGCGTCTGCGACTCCCCTGCCTCTGCTTTAACACAGACTCCACTGTCCGCGACAACAGCCCCATAACTGTGAGCTGCAAATTAAACACAAAGTTAGACCATTTTCAGGTCTCCGGTTGGTGTAAAATAACAGCGGAACAAGGAGGAGAAACTATAACTCCGTTTCAATTGTCTCTCACCTGTCCTCCAAAAGCGCAAACTACTGTTTACGTTTTGAACGCCTCCATTTCTGTAACTCTTGACCTCAAGCCGTAACAAAAAACGTGCCCTCCTATTGGCTAGACGTACCTACGTCAGTAGTCTGCGGACGAACCCCGCCGGAGGCGTGGCTACGTCTTGGGGTTGCCTCACGGGACACACAGCAGCGACATAAATGGCTAGCTGTGAAAACAAAAGAACAACACAGAGACAGATTTCAGAAAGTCTGTTTGCCCGCCGCACCATGAAGGAAAAACTGTGAGCCTCCTTTCAAAGTACCAACAATGATGGGAACACGGAGCGGCGGGGTTTTAAACGCAGTTTGTGCGGTGCAGCCGAAGCTGCTAAAGGGCATTGCAAGCAGACAGCTCCACAGGTAAGACTGACAGAGAGGGGTGGCGTTCAGAAAAGAAGGCTCGTTTTTCAAGAGAATGTTAAAAGAAAAGCAAATAAGGCTGAACGTGTAGCATGTCATTGATGGTACTTAAAGATTTCTGAGATCTGTAGGTTTCTGATTTCTGTGTAAAGTTTTGTGCGCTCTTTAAACAAAAACCTGTGAGCATGTTTGATCTGTCTTTAAAGTTTTATTTACATGCATATAAAGCTATGTGCGAACTATATTCCTCCTTCCAACAAAAAAAAATCTAAATATTCCTCAGCTGCTTTAATGAAACTTTTATTAACTATTATGACGTTTATGTAAA
Organism: Gambusia affinis; assembly: GCF_019740435.1. Lineage (NCBI taxonomy): Eukaryota > Metazoa > Chordata > Actinopteri > Cyprinodontiformes > Poeciliidae > Gambusia > Gambusia affinis. The sequence continues at coordinate 7,069,881 of NC_057883.1, forward strand.
CATCATATCTAAAAGCAAATCATAAATCAACTTCCTTAAGGGATACCACCTAGAGGTCAGATAACATCACAGGTAGCATTAGGTACTTACAACCAAACAACCTTTGAAGAGCTCAGACTGTTTCTGTAGTTTCTTTAAAAGCGTCTTAGACACAAAAATCTTGCAAAATTTCCTTGAAACGTTGTCACTGTTTAGCTTGTTTTTTAAAGAGTTGATGAATAATCATGCTGTCTTTTTTTATGTGCATTCAGCAAAATTAACTTCTTCCATGTTGAAGCTACAACCTTTCATGTATTTCAATGGGATTTTATGTAGACAAACACAAAATAGTTCACTGTTGTAAAAATTCTTTCACATGCTCTTCCAAAATCACCCAATCTCTCTCCGATTGAATGGTGGGCATCATTGGCATCCTTCCCATGGTTCTCAATTTGAATGGGTCTGGGCTTTGACTGGGCCATTCTACCATATTATTAATTATAAACCATATTGGCTCTGGCTCTGTGCTGCCGTACGGTGAACCAGATCTTTGGCAGCCAGGAGTAAGTTTTCTCTTCCGTCTTATCGGCTCTGAAGACCGTCCTTGACACTTCAAAGGTCTCTCGGTCATAAAGCCAAGCTCAGTTAGACATTGAAACACTGAGTCAAATATTAGGCTCTGCTATTTTTTTTTTCCCTTCCTGTGACCCAGTGAAGGTCCAGTCGGAGTTTGAACAGGTGCCTGTGTTTTTCAGCACATACGATGTGGCCGTCGTCGGTGCTGGCATTGTGGGCCTGGCCTCAGCCAGAGAGCTAATTCAAAGACATCCGGCGCTCAGCTTTGTCCTGCTGGAGAAAGAGAAAGAACTTGGTAGGCTGGGTTTTTAATGTTTTTATTACTAAAAATTAAATTATGCAATGATTTCAGTTTCACCACTTGGGTTATTCTTCAAAGCCACGACATATTCTGCAAGGCAGACGCAAAGAAACGCAGGAAATGTATAAAACCGATCAATGTTTGTGCCACCAGGAATAATATCTGTCAATTTTCTCGTCCTACCAGCCATGCACCAGAGTGGACACAACAGTGGAGTCATCCACAGTGGGATCTACTACACGCCGGGCTCGCTGAAGGCTCGGCTGTGTGTACGAGGAGCAACGTTGGCGTACCAGTACTGCGAGAAGAAAGGGATTCCTTATAAACGATGTGGAAAGGTGGGTTATATTTTGACCCGTTTATTTTAGATGATGTCCGTAGCTAAACATGTATAGCAGAAACATGACTACACGTCTTTTTAGATGCATTTTGAACCACGTGGGGTGTTTATGCAGGTGCTATGATCATCCAACTTAAAAAAAAAAAAAAAAAATCCCAAAAGATTTGGATGCTCAAATTTCTATTCCATGTATTGTGAGTTTTACCTCAATCTCCACATGGTCAACATGACACACAGGCTGAAGTATATGTTATGTATTTGAATCCTTATGTGCAATTTTGACCCTGTGATGATGCACACTAAACTTGTGCACCCAACTCTTGTTCTCAAAACCTATTGAACTCTTTTCCTTTTATCACCCCGCTCAATAAAAAACACGTTTCATTGGCATCAAGATTCCAAAATTAATTTTAGTTATGCAGCTGATGAGTTAATGCAACCTTCTGTAGATCTTAATTGTTAAGCGTTTAGCTAACGGAACATTTTTCCCCCCTCCTCCGACAGCTAATCGTGGCTGTAGAGCAGGAAGAAATTCCCAGACTGAAAGCTTTGTACGAACGCGGGTTGAAGAACAAAGTGCGCGACCTGAGCGTCGTCGACGCCAAGGGGATCCGAGAGCGAGAGCCATACTGCCGGGTAAAAATGTTTGAGTTTTTTTGTTGTTTTGCGTAAATGTGAATTTATACAAAATTAACTTTTTTTCACTTTTTGTACTTCCATTTGGGTTTCTACTGCTTCTAAAAACAGAACAAGTGCTTAAAGAAACAACAACAAAAAAAACCGACAGCAACAAAAAAAAAATCACCCAAATGTTTTTAGCTCTGAAATGCATCATCAGAAATCAGCAGAACCTGCCCCTTACCTGGCAACCCACGCTGAGCTCCAGCTGGTTTTACCGCTGTACAATGGCTGCTGGAATAGACAAGTCTATTCCAGAATGCAGCATTCTTGTAGCTTGTGTAGGAGGCTCCACTTCTGCTTTTCAAAGATGTACGGTTGTATAATTGCGCATCTGTTTGCAGCCATTTTCACGTGTGAGTGTAAACATTGAGTCGGGGGCATGGCCAGCAGTAAATTATTTGGATTTTAAGTGACAGGAGCCCCTAAAAGAACTGATCAGACTAAAATCTTATTATCTAAGAGTGATTTTTTTTTTTACAACCCCCCCCCCCCAAAAAATGAATGTAATGAATTCATATAGGCCATAGAGATATCCTAACCTGTTCAAGGGAGCTTAATAGGTCATCTTTAAATTTAGGAAAACGCTTAAAGGAAGAGGCTAACTTCATAATGCCACTTCTCCAGGGTATAATGGCTTTGGATTCACCCTACACCGGCATCGTTGACTGGCGGACGGTGGCCCTCAGGTACGGCAGAGACTTTGAGGAGGCAGGCGGCGCCGTGGTTACCGAGTTTGAGGTCAGCGACATGTCCGTGGTCAAAGAGAGCCCAGCCGGGAGCCCCGACGGTAAGAAGCAGAAGAGAAAAAAAATAAAAAAAATCTTTCTTTAAATAAATAAAACAGTGTTTGCATTTTCATCTTTTTCTCTCCTGTCAGGAATGAAACATCCGATTGCAATCAGAGATAAAAAGGTAGGACCTACTCAAGATGCAGAAAAGCTTCCAAGCATTTTAATTTCGTTCTGCTGTTCCTCAGTTGTTTATTTTTTATTTTTTTACCCGCATCCTTTGTGACAGGGCCACGAAGTGCGGTGCCGTTACGTCCTGACCTGCGGAGGCCTCTACTCGGACCGGCTGTCGCAGATTTCTGGCTGCAGCAGGGAACCGAGGATCGTCCCCTTCAGAGGAGATTACCTGGTGCTGAAACCAGAGAAGCACTACCTGGTCAGAGGAAACATCTACCCTGTGAGTCTGCTGAAGGCCCGGACGCAGTGGCTGCGTTTTCCACAGGAACCTTTCCCAGGACCCAGGGAGCAGTTCTGTGGCCGGGGCTGTTGTTACTACGGCAACCAGGGTCTAGGGCGAATAAAAATCCTAGGAATTTTTTTTCTATGCTATTTTCAAATACTCTACTCACAAGTCATATATTCTTTTAAAATTAAAACACTATATATATACAGCAGGAGAGATTTGTATTTGTTGGAAAAAAAAAAAATATCGAAACCATTTCACTGATTGTGTTCATAAACCAGTATTGTACAGCGGTTACATTCAAACGTAGCATTTGTCTTGTCTGCTATTCGTCTGTGTGCCTGGGATGGATTTCTCTTGATATTCCTCTCAAGGCTGCAGTTCTCCCTGGTGCTTCCTTCTTTTACCACACTTTTTCCTTCCTCTCAATTTTCCGTCGATGTGCTTGGATACAAAAACTCTGTGCAGTCATGAGCTTTATTGCAGCTTTCTCATTTTCTGAGACGCTGAATTTTGGGTGTTCGAAGTCTGCGAGCCACAATCATCAAAATTACAAGAAACACCGGATTAGATGATTCTAATGTTTCTGATGAGTTTCTCTTTCTGAGGAACTCAGAAACTCTTCATATTGTGTAAAAGTGCAACATTGTTTTAATCTATTTTTACACAACATTCCTTTTTTTTATATATTTTTAAATGTACTAGTATGTTTCTAACCGAGACCTGCAGCACCTGAGTCCTGTTTTTAGATACTTTGAGGGGAAACTTAAATTCTAATTTAGATTCCTCTTTTTAAGAAAAATCCCAAGCAGTAAAAATATAAATAACAACAAAATATTGAAATAATCCTTGCTTAAAAGTGGGACTTTTTTAAAAGTTGAAAAAGCTTATTTACATTACACTTAGATTTAGGAGGAAAAAAAAAAGTTTAGTATGGGGGAAATCTTTAACTTTTGAAATTACTGTAAGTGAGCTTCAGTAGTATTTTAAAGACCATATATGACCTTAATTCGAGCATCTTAAGGGTGATTAGGCAAAAAAAAAAAAAAACATAACATGAGATAGTTCACAAAGCCGCTGTACTTTAAAAGTTCCCTTTCTCAGTCTGCCAGGGATGTTTTATCTTGAACTAACTCGCGTCTCATTCAGGTTCCCGACCCTCGGTTCCCGTTCCTCGGCGTTCACTTCACGCCGCGGATGGACGGCGGCGTTTGGCTCGGCCCCAACGCGGTGCTCGCATTTAAAAGGGAGGGCTACCACCTGTACGACTTTGACGCCCGGGACTTTGCGGACGCGCTCTCCTTTAGGTAATTCTGTTGAGCTTTTCTTGGAGGACTGCAGCAGCTATCGATGGTATCTTCGTTTTTTGTTCGTTTTGTGCGTTCAGAGGCCTCCAGAAGCTCGTGCTGAGGAATGTAACTTATGGGCTCGGGGAAATGTACAGAGGAGTTTTCATTGGTGCGCAGATTAAGATTCTGCAGAAGTACATCCCCGAACTTTCTCTAAGCGACGTGCTCAGGTAGTGGGAATTTTTACATTATATGCTTGTTGTATTCCTATTATTTATTTATCTATTTATTTTTTGCGCTAACCCACTGATCCTGTCCAGAGGTCCAACGGGAGTCCGAGCTCAGGCCCTCGACCGGGACGGGAACCTTGTGGATGACTTCGTCTTCGACGGTGGCGTCGGAGATTTAGGCAGTCGGGTGCTCCACGTGCGCAATGCCCCCTCCCCGGCAGCTACCTCCTCCCTCGCCATCGCCGAAATGATTGCGGATGAGGTGGAGAGTCGCTTCGCGCTGTAGACGCTCGTAACGAAACTGGAGGGGCGGGGAAGTGAAGAAATCCAGCCACAAATTGAAGCTTTCTGAGCCTCTTGAGTTAACGCCAGGCCCTTCGTTTGACTCTTTTTTTTGTTTTGTTTTGTTTTTTTCACTGAAGTGCTGAAACGGGCCATAAGCTTGTTTACTCTTTCACATCAGTGGAGAAACTCATCTTTACCCTCTGCACAACCTTCTGGAGACGTGAAATTAGAAATGGTTTTCTAACTTTTAAATAAATTTGTTTAGCGTCTTACCTTGTAGGTATTAAACAGAATGTGGACATAAATTATGTGTTTCTACTAGTTGAATTGTGGTGCTGAGATTCTTTTTTTTTTTTTTTTTGAGCTTTTGGGTATGTTTGAATGTCTGAATAATCATTCATCTTCGGAAATACATTTGTCTGCACAAAAATGCGCAATCTGTGGGAAAAGGATGTTTTTTTTCTTTGTTTTCAGTTGGTTTTAGATTCGACTCAATGTCAAATCTATAAAGTGCTTTTTGTCGTCATTTTCTGTCGTTTGAAACTGTGACCTCTTTTTTTTATTTTCCAGAAGTCGCCTTAGGGCGTTCGCCCACTGCTGTAACTAATGCACACAAATCTCTCTGTGTTATTTAATTTCATATACTAACAAATGAATACATGAGTAATTTTTTACAGGAAATATATTTTTGGATTGAATGTGCATGAATGTTTGCGCCTTTCTAAAGTGCAGCATCGTAACAATGTGGCACTAATAAAATTTTTAAAAAGTTCCAAAGGAATATCCTCAAAAGTTTAACTTTTGAGGATAGTTTTAAATGGGGAGACTATTTACTATGTTTTTTGCAGTTGAGACTACAATAAAATAGCTAATCAGTTAGCATTGGTTAGCATTTTGGCAGAGGATTTAGTTTAACGTAGGTTTTCTTTCTGTTTGATTTGTTGATGTGCAAATGCACCCATTTCAAAATAAGTACAGTATTCTCCTTGTATTGCCTTTTAGTAGAGGATTTTTTTTTTCACTCTGAACTCACTACTTTAGCTTACTGAACTTTGTTTCTGACCAGTAGGCATTGTGTTTTTTTTTTTCTTGCTTTCTTTTTCTGTTGTTGACTGGAATTGATGACGGCGATCATCCCATAGGCCAAGTTGACTTTTCGGGAGTCGTTAAAAGTCAGAGGAAGCCTGAGGTGATGCAGCAGCTCTGCAGGAAACGATGCGGGAACTTATAAATCATCCCGGTTTAAACCTTCTATCTCATGGGTCTTATTGCGGCGATCACCGAAGATTTTTGATAATTAAACCTGGCCGTTCTTCCAGTCTGTCCTGGTCGTATTCATAAACCTCTTCCATCTGTTTAATTGTTGCCATATTTTTCCTGAAGTCCATGCAGAGTCTCCTGGCACAGCGGCTTTGCTTCAGTCATGCAGAACACAAGGAAATGGCTTTTGAAAGTGGAATATGATGTAGAAATATCAGAATAATGCTGATTAGCAGAGGGAAAAAATGCAAATGAACCTACCCAACAGATTGGTTGCCTTGTGTGATGTCACCAGATTTTACTATGGTTAAATAAATAATTATGCAATAAATAAAAGCACAATAATCATAATGGGATATTGTTATATGGATTATGAGTTACATGCAACTGCTAGATTTTACGAAAACGTCTGGGTCGATGCTTTAAAATAGTCTAATAAAAGTTGTCCATTCATCCCACGTTTTCTTGAGCGATGTAGAAATACAGTTCCTCCACAAGAGGGCGCAATAACAATAAGCTCAGTCTGTGAACCTTAGTGTTGGCAGAAAATATGTTTAAATTAGCTTTTCTTTGTGCAAGCAGCGATGTTTTTGCTAAGAAACTTTGCGTCATGGTTTCCGAATAAATTTTATTTCTAAAAATTCAGTTTTTTACTTACAGGGTATATATTTGCCCACATTTTGGCCCAACTTAAAACAAAAACAAAGAAAAAAAAAAGACGTGTTTTTGTTATATTTTGTATTTTTTGTATCCGTTATTGTGTGAATATGTGATTCATATCCAAGTGTTTCTATCCGGCTACATGTGAAATTACGCAGCGTGCGTGTCTGTAGGACGGATGGGTCGCGCAGCTGCAGCAGCAAACAAGCAGCGGCAGTAGCCGAGTTGTTGCGAGCGATTCCGACTTCTCTAACCAAAAAAAAAAAAAAAGAAAAAAGAAAAACCTTCGACTTCTTTTTATAGCTGCTCTTCACCCACCAAAATGCCTTGGACTTCCCACTGTTTCTTTAAAGGAATATACGCTGGATATAACATCTGGTAGTTGCGGAAAAGATGACTAATTGTGAAATGAGCCGCGAAGAAAAAAGTGTGCCTTGTTTGGAGCTGAAGGGGTTGTGTGCCACAACATAGGAGTGGAAGCGCATCGAGGCCAGCAGCTGCTTGTAGCACCAGCTAGCTGGTTAGCTTACAAAGGTTACAGGTGTTTAGGTAGCAGATATTCGAACGCAACTCGTAGCAGGTAATAAACAGGGCGCCTGCTTTTTGTCGTTACTTTGAGTAAAACGTGCCTGCTATACATTTCCGTAACCAAACTAATTGGCACAACACTCAGCAACATTGTTATTAGCTGTTAGCTCTTCAGTTAGCCGAGCTCAGTGTTTACAGCTATTATTAGCCACCGAGCTAGCGAGTTAACTTCACGGCTACATGTGCTTTTTTGGTCGCGAGTTTTTCGTTGTCAACCCGGACTCGACGTGGGACTCGCAGTGTGGCGGTTAAGCTTTATTCTGCATATTTTTTTACACAAAACGGTGACTTTTTCTTCCCCCTACCCCCATCTCCCCACCAACCCCCGAGCCTGCTCCGGACTGACCCACCCATAAGGACTATCTATTCGGGGCCGATGCTGACAGTTCAGCCCGGATCACGGCAACGCCAGGAGCCGCTACAGCGATGCAGCCCCAGCAGATGTACGACTTTTCGAGTGAAGAGAACAGTCACAAGTGGAGAGGCCTCTTCGTGCAAGCTCTAAAAAAGGTATCAGTCTGACAAAACATAAGTAAGATCCACTAAACCATTTCCCCACACATTCCCTTATAGAGATGATGTGGTGCGTGAGTAGAGTACAGTAGCGTTGGATATGAATGAACATCATAATTTAATTAACTTTTCTATCTATCTATCTATCTATCTATCTATCTATCTATCTATCTATCTATCTATCTATCTATCTATCTATCTATCTATCTATCTATCTATCTATCTATCTATCTATCTATCTATCTATCTATCTATCTATCTATCTATCTATCATTGTAGAGAAAGTTAAATAAATGCTGACAGTTTTTTTTTTTACTTTTCCATTAGTTTTGTCACAGAAAAAGAAGAAAAACTAAACATTATTGTGGATATAGATGCATTAAAAAACGAGAGCCCACCATTGTGTCAACATCCCTGAGCTCTAAATCCAATTTGGCTGCTGCATTTTTGACAGCTGTAGTAATAAACATGAACATTTGCATCTTTCCCCACCCAAATACACAAACGACTTGTATCTTTGGTCATCTTCGTCTTCTGTTTGTGCAAGAATGTTGTGACATGCAGTTCATGTCTTAAAAGCCTCTAGTTGAACAGAACATTGGTGTGTTTGAACTACTTATTTTGGATGTTTGTTGAGTAATTTCTGCGTTTATTTGGCTATATCTGTATTCAGATTATTAGTAATCTCCTGGTATTGTAAAGAGGCCATGACCAGTGTTTCAAGGACCTTTGGAAGAGAATGGGGCCCACAGCATCATGCATCCTCCTTCGTACCTAGCAGCAGGTATTGGGTTTTTTCCAGTTGCATACCAAGGCCTGTACCTAAACGCACCATTATCACTTCCACTGACAACTGGACTGAAAACCCAGGACTGAAAGAAAAAAACCCAAAAACATAATTTAAAACTTTCAAAAGCGTGTAACTTCTCACGATTCTTAAAAAAATGCAAATGGTATTCTTGAGGATTTCACATCCCTGTTAAGGATAAAAATCAACATCAGGCCAGGCTACATTACCTCAAACCAATAGGAATGCTCTCCTGAACTGATGTCTCTCCTCATTGGTTAACCTTCTGTGTGATTATTGAAAGACTTTGGTTGCTTAAGTTCCCTAATGAAGATCATTTTTTTTCCCGCTACGATTTTGAAGAAGTTGCTCAGGGTTTCCCAATCTTTGCAGTGCAGTGTGTTTCACACTTTTCTGATATGTAATAACATACATGACGCAGATTAAATACCTGTGGAATACTCTTTAGCTTGTGTTGTAAAACAATTTATGGCACATTTGTTGCCGGGTTATTTTTTTCCCAACGTAGGTCATATAGTGAGAATGTACAACCCCTGCTTTAAATAGACACTTTGCGGCGCCTTTATGATACTTGCATCACATTAAGTTTCTATCTCTTTTAAAAAAAAAACAACCAAAAAACGTTTTTGTTTCATTTTTTTAATAAACGTTCAGCAAACGATTACTTTGATTTTTAACGTCCTTTGTCAGCAGGATTGACCCGTATCAGTTCCCGTTTTTACTCTCCCTTTCTTTTTCTTGCTTCATCTCGGCTTCTTCCCATCATCACAAGGCTCGGTTTCTGTTTTCTGCTCCGAACGAGAGCGCTTCTGACGACGTTTCTGTCGTCGGCCGGGAGACGGAGGAGGGAAACTTGATTTGCCGCTCAAAGATGAGACAGAGTAGGGCCTCCTGCTTGTGTGCTCATGTTTACTAAAGAGACGGGTATATATAATCGGCTCTAGTAATAATAACAAGGCTACAATTCTCTCGCTGCTTTTAGCTGGAAATGGAAATGTGTGCTCTGACAAACAACAAAAACACTGAAAATATTTGAACATCAAGCTTTAGACTAGAACTGAGCTAAAACCATTTTCTCTAAAATATGATTAATTACTCAGGAAGGACATAAAATTAACTTGTAGTGATTTGTTTCTCAAAACAAATCACTACATTTAAATTGTTTAAATGTAGTGATTTAAATTGCATTTAAATTGTTTGCTATTTATTTGCACCGCACAACCAAAAAGAAGATATTCTTATGTATCACTAGACACACTTCATTTTTGTGCTTTGGATTCTATATGTTATCAACAGTGGTAATAACTGTTGGCTTTAAGAGAAGACATTTTATTTATTTTAATAGATATACATACATTGCCAGTTGGTGCACACTGCTGGTCAGCTGGATTACAGAAATCAAAGTTTTATCTCCGTTTGAAGAAAGACGGATTTGGAAATATGTCTGGTCCCTCATTGAGGACGTTGTTGTTAACAATCTCGAGTGTAATTTGTTTACTTTCTAAATGATGACCTGTTGGTTTTTTGACAAACATTTTCTAATTTGACAAGATGCGAGAGGTGCATCTGTTCAGCCGCTGACTGCAGGCTAGCTGCTACAGCTAATTAGCCAGCTGATACCCAACGGTTAGACCGCCGGTGGCGTAGTCCTGTGACTCTATTGTGTATCACCCTTTCGTTTCCATGGCGTTTGCAAACATTAAAAAGCAACAATCCTGCATCTCCTTCCTCCGCATACAGAGTTTGATCAGTAGGTTAAACGGGTCCATGTGGGTTGAAATGTCACCACGGCTCACACAGTTGATGCAAACTACATAATTACAGAGTCAAAGCAACTAGAGTGCCACATCGAGGACCCAAATACAACCTTACATAATAAAATCTGCATCTTCCAGTAAGCGGCGTCTGACAGACATCACATGCAGCAGAGACTGACTGTTCAGTCTCCCAGCTTCATTGTGCAAACCTCATGTTTGCTAACAATTTGACACCATCTGTCTCCTCATCAAAGTCACAAGTGAACGCAGCAACAAGGCAACTAATTACAGATGACTTGAGACGGGTGTACAGAAATAACTGGAAGCATAGCAAAGTCCTGTCACGAGCCCATTGGTCGAACAGAGTAAGGGTGGAGCTCAGCCATGTGTGCAGAGTACACTCTCCCAACAAACCGTACACAATGGGACAGGAACGCATCTCAGGCCGGCAGCAAAAGGACATAAACAAAAGATATAAACAACATAAATATTTACCAGCACATTTTACCGGCTGGGTTGTGCGCGATGACAGGCGATTGATTACGTGGCCCGTATTTTGTCTTTTTTTTTTTTTTCCAAAATAACCACGGAAAATAACCATGTTTCAGTGAAAACTTGTGCAGCTTATAGAGAATTTAATGAGGTATTTTTATCCTACAAGTATGAATGAAAAACTTAAGTTTCTGAGGAATTGGAGCTCTGAGTACATTGACCATAACTTTAAAAAACATAAATAAATTCTTTGCTCTAGTCTTAGATGTTCTTGTAGGATGCGGCTGAATCAACCTGACGACAACATGCCACACGCGTGGCATCCATGACTTTAGCAAAAAAGTAAATAAAGCTGGAAACGGATCGGTAAGCTCCAGAGGTTTGTCTCATTAGACAACCACATGCTGTGTTACGCAGAGGCAGCTGCATAACAAAGTGAAAGTGAAACTTACAGCAAATCTCTTACTCTTACTAAATCCATTTTTAACGTGAAGAAACAAACAAGATGAGACTGAGTCGTAAAATTAACATACCCGATGATAACGGAGCGGAGCACTGTGAGTGTCTCCCCACTGATCTGTAGTGCATAGGCAGTAAGCTGAGCGTTTGATACCCCAAAAACATCCCAAGACTTGAATTCAGAATTGTGAAACAGCAGCTGGGTTTCCATTGAACATATAATTGCACAATTTTGTGTTTCGAGAATAAATTTTCCTAATAGAAACATTTTGGTTTAGAAAAAAAGGATGATGTGGTTTCTTTTTGGCCGTATCGAAATTGGTTTATTTCACTAGACTGCAAAGGAAACACTGTTTTGCATCACACAAGTCACATGATCAACAACCGGACATTGCCACTGCCACAAACAACGAATAAGAAGACACAGGAAGTATTTGGAGCATACTTCCTGTGTCCTCCAAATACACAGTTTTTTTTTTATCGCATGAAAAAACATGTTCACATGCAGGCCTGTCACAATATAAAATTTTGCTGGACGATAAATTGTCCCAGAACTGATTGCGATAAACGATAATATTGCTGTTTTGAGACCATTTTAAAGTGATATAATAGCAACAATGGCATAAAAATACTGAAAAAAATCTCTCAATTTAAAATTCTAATGAACATTTAAACACTGGAACTGGAAAACATTTAAAATACCCAAAATAATTAAAGAAAACAACAGAAACAGCAAATAAAATGAACTATGAAGTTTTTGTAAACAAAATTATATTTTAGAAAAAAGGTCTAGTTGAGCTCAAAGCCCCAGACTGAAGACTTTTATAATTCAGTTTTTGGTAAAAAGAGAAAAACAATAAATCAAGCAAATTAAAATAGATTTTTTTTTATTATTATTAATCATGTGATTAATTGATTTATTTCTTATTTTGACAGGCCTATTCACATATGATTTGTGTTTCTTATTTAATGGAAACACTGCAGCTGCAAAAATTATTATTTTTTTTTTCTAACATTAGCAGAATATTGACGACGTTTAAAAACTATTGTAAATTTTGTGTTATCAAAAGTTTATGCATCAAAATCAAACTACAGCCAAACAAATGTTAAAGAAAATATCATTTAACTGTAATAAACACACGGTTAAATTTTTGCAGCAGTAACAATAATTATCTGAGTAAAATAATTTTTTTTATGATTTTACTAAAGCATAAAGAATATTGCCCCAGGCTCAGCTGCTGCAAATATCCCTGCAGCCTTTTTCCAGACTTGGATTTTCATTTTCTTCTTCTTTTTTTTTTTTTTTTTTTTACCAGTAACGTATCTACAAATAAATGACCCAGTCATGTCTTTTATTTGTTTGTATTACGTGAGAACTGGTACGATGAGTCAAGTGAAACTCAGAAAGCAGCTGGTGGGCTGAAGTGCCACTGTCATTGTCTCAACTTGCTGCACAGCTGCCGCCGGGAAAACCTTTGAAAGGCAGAAGTAACAGGCTTGTTATGGTTTTGTCAGACTTTGACTCGCTGCTTCACACGAATCGGTCCGAAAGGAGGGGGGGTATTTTTGGCGACGACTCGTCATGCATCACTTCATTCCCGAGAGATTATTGATGAGCGGTAGAAGAACAGGTTGAATCCTCAACATCATCAATGGCAAGATCGTCGGATCGATTATTGAAAAAGACCTTCAGGACGCCTGATTTGGGCTAGTATTTTTTTTTTAAATGGTAAATGGACTAAACTTATATAGAGCTTTTCCAGTCATTCTGACCACTCAAAGCGCTTTACACTAGAGTCACATTCACCCAGTTGCACTCACAAACACACTCAGTAGGAAGCTGGAATCGAACCTACAACCTTCTGATTGCAAGACTACTACTCTACCGTAGAGCCACAGTCGCCCACATTTTTCAAACATCTCATCTTAACTCTGTCTTCAGCCTTTACATATGCATAGCTTTCTGTCTGATCTGATTTTGTATCTTTTGCTGCTGTTTGGCAGCTGGCAGCAGTATTATTTTAAAATGGTACTTGTCTGACGAACGAAAGCAAAAAAATAATCAGCAATTCAAATCAAAGATTACGTCGATTTGCATTCTTGGATGCAAATCGATCCATCAAAGAATGATGCATTGATCATTCTTGCATCGATGCATCATTCTTGCGATAAGACTGGAATCAACTCAGACGGGAAATTTAACGATTCAATGTTTTTTGGTTCTTTTTTCCTTTTGACGTACAACACCTGACGAGGGTTTTCTAGGCGGCGCTGACGTCACTGTTCACTGATGATGTTAGAGTAGAGAGAAGGCTCACCTGGTTCACGTGTTTGAAAATTAACTGGTAGGAAGGACAGTGATGCCAGAAGGTGCTTAGCAGAAAACTGTAATTTCTATATGCTGAGCCATGTTTACGGTTAATTCAGGCTGTGAGAGAGCAAGACTGTGCAGATAACAGGAAGGTCTGATTGGAATACAGCAACCTCTCGATCACTTCCGTGCGTTTCCGTTACAAATGTGCTCCAAACGTTTTCAATAGGTCAAAGAACACAACTTCACAGTTGCGCTGTTTAAATTAAAATAGAAATGCAATGAAAACCACTTCTCAAAAAGCTTGTTTATTAAAAATCACGACAGATGTGAACACTTATGAGACGTATAAATATTTCAGTCGAGTATTGCAGCATTTTTGGAAATTTGTAATCCGATTTTTTTTTTATTTTTATTTTAAAGAAGTGCCATGGATTCACCGAAATGACAAACTCAGCTCTTGATGTAGTTAGTGTGCGATGATGCTGTGGGCGTGTTGTCCAAGGAGACCAGCTCCTACAAATAAGTGGTTGTTGCTGTATACAAGCTGGCATGATGTGAAAAAAGTGTTTCCGTTGCAGTCTTGCGAAATACGGCTGAAAAACATCCAAGCACAAAAACAGTGTTTATTGCTGTGTTCCCATAAAGTTAATTTATTTTCATTATTCCAATTCGTGCAGTTTTATGGTCAATGGAAACATGGAGTCTGTCTATGTAGCCTTAGAGTTGAGAGAGCAGTCTAAATGCTCCAGGGATTCATAAAGAGGCTGCCATTTTTAGTCATGCTAGCTGTTTTAACTATGCTTATCACTAATACAAAAGGTAAAAAATACTTTAATTAGTCTAAATACTGCTCTTATGATAGTTTTAACAACGAACTAAGACCCGGAATCAATCAATGCCAACCAAAATTGGTAAAGCATGACAAAAGCTGGATGTTGTTATTTGGTCACAAATGTCTGTTTGGTGAACATGCTTGTCTGGGACTCTTGCGTTCTGCCCAGAAATTCAAATTTAATTCAAAAATGCTTTATTTTCCAACAAAAATTTTATTGTATTTTGTTTTACATATACACCTGCCATATAACCAGTACAGTAAACAGGATCTACGAACACCCCCTTAGAAACATATCTGCATATACTCCTTTAAGCATACATGAGAAATTAGTCCACTGTTGAGGCTTCTTTGTTGCTCATTGTGTTTTGACTTTAAACTTGTCTTTAACCGGCGTCGTCATTGTGAGATATGTCCACTCCTTCAACAAAATTCCGGAAGGGTCTCCAAATGTCTTCAAATAAATCACCTTTCCCTTTCTGGAGATATGTTATGCGTTCCAAAGGCAAAGTCTTTAGCATTTGCCTAATCCATTGGTTGATACCTGGTCCTGACGTTCTCTTCCAGGATAGTGCTATCAGTCTTTTAGCCTGTAGTAGACATATATCAATCAACAATTGTTCACACTTGGTAAACAAAGTATTTTTAGGGTACAAACCCAAAATTAGAAAAGCAGGGTCAAGTGCAACAACTTTAGAGACAAGGTGGTCCAGAGTACTTTTTATGGCTTTCCAGAAATTTTGAATTTCCTTACACTCCCAAATACAATGAAACAAAGTCCCCTTTTCTTCTAAACATTTTGTGCATACATCTGGTATATTAGGGTTGTACCTATTTAAATTGACTGGTGTTATATAGATTCGCATTAACCATTTGTATTGCAGTAACCTTAGAGTTAACAGTTTGCTTTTGAGCCTTTGCACAGACAGACTGCCACTCTTCCAGTGACAGGTTTATTCCCAGGTCTAAGTTCCGTCTAGTTTCCGTGTTGAGTCCTCTGTTGAATTCAAAACCATAAAGCTATAGAATTCTGAAATCGCACCTTTATTTTTGCTAAACTTGCAAACCATTTCCTCCAACTGGGATTTTGAGGGCCTGGACAAATCTTTGATTTTTGTCCTAATGTAGCTTCTGAGCTGCAGGTATTTGAAGAAGTATTTTTTATCTATATTAAATTTCTGCCTGAGTTCCTCAAAAGACATCATGTAAGTTGAGTTTGCTTGATATAAATCGTTAATCTTATCTAAACCCTTTAAGGCCCACTGTTTAAATACAGAATCTGCTCTTCCAGGAGTAAAATCTTGGTTTCCCCATATAGGAGTAAACTGTGAGAGTATAATTGGTTCTTTTATGAATTTCTTTACGTCATACCATGTTTTGATCATATTTTTAACAATAGGATTAGCTGTTCTTCCCAACAGTTTTGAGACCGAATCAGCAAAAATGTATAAAGGCAAAGGTGGACTTACAGAATCAGATTCCATTTCCGTCCACTGAGGGGCATCCCTGGTATTAAAGTAGTGTCTAATAGTTCTAAGTTGGGTTGCCCAGTAATACCACCTCATATTCGGACATCCTAGTCCTCCCTTCTTATGAGGTAAGTGTAGGAGCGACAATCTAATCCTGGGCCGTTTATTTTGCCATAAAACCCAACAAATAACTTCCTAAAATCATCAAACCAGTTTGCAGGAGGCGGCAGGGGGACATTTTGAAAAATATATAGTATTTTTGGAAGCATATTCATTTTGAAGGTGTTGATTCTGCCAATCAATGATAAGGGAAGGGGCATCCATCTATTAATACTTTCCGTGATTTCTTTTGTTAAATACTCATAGTTCTTCTTTACAATCATATCTAGATTTGAAAATATTTGTATTCCTAAATAAGTGAAATCTCTAACAACCTTGAATTCTGAGCTTATTACCGGGGACATTTCTTTTTCATCCAAAAATAGTAATGAAGATTTAGCTTTATTAATACTATACCCTGAAATATGGCCATACTCCTCTATTAAATTAAGCAAATTTGGAATAGACTGTTTTAAGTTTGAAATGAACAGGATTATGTCATCTGCATATAATGAAAGTCTGTGTTCTACATGTCCAATTGTAATGCCAGCTATATATTCATGGGCCCTTACGGCTATAGCAAAAGGCTCCAACGCTAAAGTAAATAACAAAGGGGACAAAGGACACCCTTGACGACAACCTCGTTTGATAATAATTGGTTTAGACACATTCTTATTTGTTAATATTTCTGCAGTTGGGTTTAAATATAATAAGTGAATCCATTTTTTAAAGTTGTCACCATAACCAAAACGATTTAAAATATTGAATAGATAGACCCATTCGACTCGGTCGAACGCTTTCTCGGCATCTAGAGAAAGCAGTGCAGCTCCAGATTTTACATCCAAGCCATGAACAATGTTTAGAAGCCTCCTCACATTGTGCAGACCTTGCCGTCCCAAAACAAAACCATTCTGGTCCCTGTGTATCACTGAAGGAAGTGAGTCTTGTAAGCGTATTGCTAATAATTTACAGAGTATTTTTAGATCAGCATTAAGCAGGCTTATTGGCCTCATGTTTTCACATTTATTGCTGGGTTTCCCAGGCTTGGGTAGCACAAAGATTAAGGCATTTGTCATAGATTTTGGTAGACCACCATTGCGATATGCCTCCTGAAACATCTCAAAGATAGGACTTATTAATTGCTTTTTAAATTTTTTATAAAAGTCTATAGGGAACCCATCAGGCCCAGCTTTCTTCCCAGCCTTCATGTAGTCAATAGCCTTACCCAGCTCTTCTTTTGTGATTTCAGCTTCCAATTGTTCTCTATACACTTCATCTATTGAGGGAATATCTAGCTTATTTAGAAATGAGTCATGTTCTTGAATATTCGAGGTGTCTTGCGAATCATACAGCTTGTCATAGTATTGTCTAAACTCTTCATTTATCTTGATTGGGTCTACTAAAGTTTCCCCTTTACTATTAAGGAGAGAGGTTATGTTTTTTTGCACTTCCAGTTGTTTTATTTGCCATGCCAAGAGTTTCCCTTGTTTTTCTCCTTGTTCATAGAATGATTGATTTAATCTTAGTAAACTGGAGGCCGCTCTGTTTGCAGATTCTTTTTCATATTGTGCTTTTAATAGCAGCAATTCCTTCTCTATTTCTGCGTTGCTGTTTCTAAAAGTTTGAAGTTCTAGTGATTTGATCCTGGATTCCAATTGTTGTCTGCTCCTACGCTGTTCTTTAGATTTTGAGGCGGTGTAACTAATTATGTAACCCCTCAGACATGCTTTAAAAGCGTCCCATTTTATACAGGCTGTAGTTTGTGTGGTATTGATACTAAAATATTCATCTATTTTTTCTCCAACATATTTAAGAAATTTGTCATCCTTCAGCCATTTCTGGTGTAAGCACCAACGGGGAGGGTCATTCAACAGGTTGTTATTACAGTATAATAGATTACAGGGAGCGTGATCCGATATTAGTATGCTATCATAGCAACAATCAGATATATTTGAGAGTAATTCCTTTGAAATCAAAAAGTAGTCTATACGGGAATAAGTCTTAAATGTTTTTGAATGACATGAGTAGACTATGTCAGTAGGTTTTAAATGTCTCCAGATATCCAGTAAATTTAATTCTTTCATAAAACTGCAAATCGTTTCCCTGCTTCTGCTGTGTGGCTGGTAAGCTGCTGAAGCCCTGTCCAAAATGGGGTCCAGAACACAGTTCCAGTCTCCCCCTATAATGTATTTTCCCGTCAGCGATGAAAGGGTAAGAAATAAGTTAGTATAAAAAACACCATCATCAGAGTTAGGACCATAGACATTTACTAAGATCAGGGTTTCTTGTAGGATGGACCCCTGGATTATCAGATATCTCCCAAATTTATCTTTAATAACATTGGTCACCTGAAACGGAATGGATTCATGAATTAGGGTCATTACGCCCCTGGCTCTTGATGTAAATGGAGCTACATATATATCTCCCCGCCACCTCCTACGCAATTTTATATTTTCTTCCTCCAAGAGATGTGTTTCTTGTAAAAATATTATTTTAGAGTTTAAATCTTTCAGTTTGTTCATGACTTGCTTGATCTTTTTTGTCTTATGTAAGCCTCTACAGTTCCAGGATGTGTATTTAATTTCTGTCCCCTGCATCATGTCAACTCAAAGGACACTGATGCGGTAGCTTCACAAATATGTCCAAGAGGGGTAACAAAAACAACAGAACCGATAACATACACCCACAATCCCTGAACTACTTGAACAAACAAAACCCCGTTCCCAACCAAGCGGTTAGTCCCTCCCATTAAATTCCTTCCAACCATAGATAGTATAGATCCCTATGATCTATTCTCACTATTCTTAACCTCTGCCAACAACTAAAAAATAAATATACGTATTGTACTCGACCTTCTCCCGCATTTTCAGCAGTCTATTTGTCCCTGTATAATTAAGGTGGTCCCTGGTATGTGTATCAGAGGTAGAACATCACAACAGAACATTGAATCTAGAAGTATAAGGTATATATATATATATAAAAAAACAACAGAATAATAACGAGCGTAACTTCACGCTGTACCATGCAACATTGTGATGCTCTAACAAAAAGGTATATTTAGCAGAGACACATTAACGCTACATTCCACCAGTGTTGCCTTATTCAGTCACTCCGATGCACTTATCTGTCTCTTCTGAATCCGATCGACGAACGTTTGGACCTCTGTTGGTGTGTTAAACTTGAAGGTTTCTCCTTGGTACGTTAGCACCAGTTTAGCCGGAGGATGATGCCATGTCTCAGACCAAGCTGGAGGCGCTATGACTCCATCGTACTGCTTGCGCTGCTTGTGTATCTCCGTAGCGACGTCATGGTAGAATCTCACCCGTTGATTTTTATAGAGAATATCCGTCTTTATTTTGCTTGCTTTGAATATCAGATCCTTTTGATTGTAATTAAGGAATCTCATAATTACAGTTCTTGGGGGAGCTTCTGCGTTCCTTTTCGGTCCAACGCGGTGAGCTCTTTCCAGAATCAGCGGACTTTTCAGAGCAGGTATCTCCAACACTTCTGGTAACCAGCTTTCTAAAATCCACAGGCATCGGAGCCTCTCTGCTTCGGGAGATTTACCAGTCTAAGGTTGTTGAGACGAGATCTCATTTCCATGTCGACTATCTTTTCCTCCATTAGCTTCTTCGTTTCTTCCAAGCTCTTAACTTTGTTAAGTAGCGACAGTTGCTCGTCTTCAAATGTAGACAAACGTTCCTCTGCATGCGTCAAACGTTTCGCACATTCACCCACTTCTTTCCTCACTGTTTCTATGGCCGTCATGACACCATCAAATCTTCCAGAAAACTCAGACTTTAAGCTATTAATTGCTCCAAGTATATCTGCCTTGTCGCCGCGTGGGTTATTCATGTCGCCGCCGTTATCTGCTAGCTCTTCGTCAACACCCTTACTGCTGCTCTGCTCCTTGCTAACTTTGTTGCTAGCTTCGTTTAAGCTAAGCTCCACGTTGTGAGGTCCGAAGTTCGTCAACCTGGACTGCATAGTTATTTTTGACCTATCTTTACTCATTCTTCCAGGGCCTGGCATAATGTCACCAAAATCAAACTCAGTTACCTTGGTTGTAGCGTTCAGTGAGTTTTAAAAGGGAATTTTCAGGATTCTTGTCAGGAGCAGCGTCGAACGCGACCTTCTACCTTGCGGTCATACCCGGAAGCCCACCAAAAATGCTTTATTAATCCCAAAGGGAAGTCGGAAAGTAAATGGAAAGTTCACGAAAAGGGAGGGGTTTCTTTTTATGTCCACATGAAATGTGATCATTTTTTTTAAAAATCCAGGGTTTGCCCCAGTCTATCATAAGCCTGGCGGGCCACCAGGCTTCAGGCTGAGCGTTGTTTATTTTTTAAAGTCTTATTTAAAATGTTTGCATTTTTAAGACTTCGGGGGGAATAATAACTGGTGCTCAGTTATTATCCTCTCAATCTTTTAATAACTCATGATAATCAAGTGATATTTTAAAATTTCCTGTCAACTTTAACCATTTTTTAACTCAAAAACACAGCGGGCCGCTGGATGAAGGATTGCCCCCAGCAGCCAACCACCAGGATTAGCAAGTTTTCTGGGGGAAACCTTAAAGTCTTTCACTAAGACCTTCTAAGGTTAAGAATATTGTTTCCTCTTAAGGTAATGCGCTAAGCATGCAGCTGTTTGCATTGTTGATGTTCTTTTGATATCCCATCATGTTCTGTCTGTGTATCCTGGCTCTTCTTAAGCGCTGTGACTGTGCATGAACGTAATTCCACCACCGACTTGCTACCGTTAATAATAACTATGGACTCCACTGGTCTGATGCCTGGCTGGCACAGAGACACCAGTTTCTATCCAGTGCCATGTTGAGGTAGTAAAATGTGGTTGACAAGACTCTCAAGAGAAAGACGGGTCACAATTCATGCACGTTTGTGACTGAAATGGAAACAATTCATTAAGCTCCAGTCAGAGATCTCTTTTGGTTTTAGTTTTTTTGTTTTTGTTTTTAGATGAAATTTTTTAAAATCCAGTGAGGTATTTCTGTGAAGTTAGTTTGCAGGGTCCTAAACTGGCATGCTGGACGCCTCTGAAGCGATCGCCTGTGTAGCAAAGTGACGAGAAGGGAACACAATTAAATTCATGAGGTGGAACCGCAGCTTTATGTAGGATGTTTTCTGTTAAATCATAAATCACGTCTTGTGCTTTTGTACGTCAGAAATGTGCCCTAATGTTTACCGCCACCACATCCTGTCTGCCTTTTGCTTCTTTCTTTTATTTAGTTTTTTTTTTGTTTTCTTTTTAAATTTTGTGGCTCTGGCAGATCTTTGAAATCAAAGGCTGGAAATAAAAACAATATTCTGTGAAATTACTTGAAGAACAAAGAAATGTCATCTGTTTTTGTTGTGTTATGGAACCTTTTTTTTTTTTTTTTTTTTTTCAGGATGTGTATTTTTATCATCACCGCTTCTGCAACCGTGCTTCAGCCTCGGGTGGAAATTAAAAATTTTCTTCCACCCGTCCTTATGGTTGGTGGAACAAAACTTGTTTCAGATATTTAAAAAAAAAATAAAAATGTTTCAACAAACCCTTAATTAAACTTTGGCTTCAATCGATAAACTTTTTGATTTAAAATAATTATTATCTATTTTTAAAAAACTACAAGGATGTTAAAGAAAAGTACAGCTGTGCATTCAGGGCTTAAAACTAAAATGTTTTATTTTGAACTGTTTGCCCAGTTTTTAAAAACAATTTCCAATTATTTTTATCATGTCTGGAAGCTAAAACTTAACAAAAATAAATTAGAAAAAATTCTAAATATTTGTAAGTGGAAAATATTTAATTCATCTGGCTAGAAATATAAAATGTGCTTTAAAAATGCATTTCCTCTTAATTCAAATGGTGGCTGAAGGTAGTCTATGGAAATATAGAGGTTTAACATTAAGAGTTGGTTGACTAAAACAAAATGACAAAAATTTAATCAAACTTTAGCTTGCTAGCTACCAAAGCACATAATTATACTTTGCTCTTCATAAAAAAGAAAAATTGGTTTAGCTTTATTCTTTATTTTCATTCTGTAAAAGTGTTTTTTTTTTCTTTTGGTTTTTTTGCTGACCTCTTTTCACCTTTTGGAAGATCAACCTTACCCACAATTCATCAGTGTACCTTAATTTGGTAAAGTCTAACAGAAATGGTGTCAGACATTTTGTGGCAAGCCTGATTTTTTGCTGCTATTATTAAAGAGAAGGTCTTTACATTTTAAAAAACCAACACCAATTTATGACACATTTGACAATATGTCTGTTGGATTAGAAGATTTTCCTCCAACGGCGCGTGCTTTTGGCTCAAGGAGATGCAAATGAATGAATTATCTGCTAGCTTAGAGAAAAACGTCTGTGTTTTTCCACATGGTGATTTCTGCTGACGCGGGCAAGTTTCTCTCAATCACACAAAAACACATGAAGCAGAAAGGCTAAAGACGCGCAAGAGTAAATGACCTCATTTGCACTCGTTGATGTCATGCAGCAGTGGGTTGCCACATCCTGGAGATGAGGCTGGCCGCTATGTTTTGATGTTCTTGGTAACAGGTTGGGCCTTCTGTGAAGCGGCCCTGAGGCTGTCTGCAGATAGACGATTGGGCTGATTGGAAACACTGGTCCCCGGCTCGTCTTGCCGGGTTAAATTAGCTTACTGGACCCTTGCTTGTCGTCAAAAGGGGTTAAGGTGAAGGATGAGTGGGCAGCGGTCACTCGGTCAGGTCACGACGCGGTCAAGGCGAGGCCCCTCGCCGCTGGGGGTTCGCCTGCTGAAGTCAATGTGTTGATCATGTGACTGCGTGTAAAGGAGCTAAATGTCCTGACATCATATGTACAGTGCTGGTTTTACATACCTTATATCAGATTATTATTTGTCAACGTGGCTATTTATCTGAACACTTTCTGCCTCTTTGAGCCGGTGTGTGTTGTTGTGTGTGTGTGTGTGTGTGTGTGTGTGTTTTGTATGTCAGGTCCCGGTGGATCTCTGCCTTATGGTTCCCCAGACAGTCTGGTTGTAATGGCAGATGATGTCATGGTATGAATCACAAACGGTGACACATGCTCGGATATAATAATGATTCCCAAACCCGTCCCCTCCCCCAACACACACACACACACACACACACACACACAACCCATATTACCTGTAACCTGAGCCTGACACAGTTCTGTATGAGCAGCCAGAATAATAATCAATTCAATTAGAAATATTATCCCTGTATTAACACCACACTGCCTTTATTACCTCCAACCTTACACTGATATTTTCTTTGTGCATGTTGGCGTAATCTTTTTTTAGGTACATAATGATTATTTGGAGGTTGGACAAAATGCACTGCAATATATCTTATTGATCTTACGTCACATCTTGTGCAAGAACGTGATTTTATGCTTTTAATTCATTGATTTATTTTTGTTCGTTTGAGTTGTACTTGACAAAATACTCACTAAGTTTCAAATTGTACATTTTCTTAAATGCACACAGGGTCATACAATGTAGCAAAAATTCAATATTTGGATAAGTGTCTGTTTTTTCCCCAGCATATTTTAGAAGAAAAAAAAATCAATAAATTTTCAATAGGGTTGTGATCAGAGCCATTCAAGAAGTTATGGGCTAGCCTCCAAAGTTTAACATTATTAATCAAATATTTCTATCTGTCAATTAATTGATTAGTAGGATAAAAGAAAATTTAGCTTGATCCATGTTAAAAATACATAAGACAATTGAAATCCTTTTATAAAATAAGAACATATTTTATTCCCTAACATGCAATAAAACAGCGTTCCTGCAGTGTAAACCTGATTATTCATAGCAAAGGCTGCTGCAGGTGAAATAAAATACTTCCAACATCAACATGTGAAAAGCTCATGTCCTTCTGCTTGACTTAACGCCAGTACAGTCGGTGTAGGGCAAATCTGTGGACTTTTAAAATTTATTAATTAAATTTTTTTGGATTAACTGATTTTTAATTTGATAGCCACAGGTGTTTAATTTTTATTTGTGCAGAAATTGAATCTGGTGAATCTAAAACTGTCACTTGAGGAGTTCTTAGTTTAACATATGTAAAGACAAAATGCAAAATTTATATATATACAAATATAGATTCTTTTTCCAGTTTTGGTCTAATTGTTTCGGCAAACTTGTCTTTTCTTTTTTTGTCTGTATACTCCAGCTAACGATTAATGGATTACTAAATTAGTTTCAGTAATCTGAAACGTCATTGTAAATGTAGACGGTGTTGGAGTCCCAGAGCTGCACACTTGGTCACATTTTAAAGTCAGCCCTGATAAAATGAACGTCATCATCACCTAGAAGAGCAGACTGTGTTACGTCAGGGAACTACAGACAAACTACCAGGCGTTTCTATTTCCTAATTTCCTTGTTTTCAGTTTGCTGCTGCTGCAGGCCGGACTCTCCATCCTCCAGCTTTGGCCCAATGCTACTGTTTAAGCAGCTTGAAGCTGGTGATGCTTCCTCACACTCGGCACCCACATCGATTCCTCTCAGTCTACTTTTATGATCTGCTATCCTGAGGGATTTTCCTCCGTGAGGGCAGAGAACAAGGGAGACGTGGGAGGTTGGAAGGGAAAGTGAGCACGGGGACTTCCGGTACGCTTCAGAATTGAAATGACCCATAAAACTATACAACACCCGAACGTGGCACAGGAGAACCTGTGATCATAATTAGAGCTGACTCTTCACAGCAGGTGTCTTGTTTTCTTAAAGGGCCCTACTCTCTCTCTCTCTTTTTTTTCTTTTCTTGAGTTGAGAAGAAGAGATGAGGTGTAAAAATGACTTTTTGCCTTTTTTTTCTGCACATCCTCATTTTGAAATGCGAAGGAAGCAGGAGGAAAATTGCCGGCTTTACGGATTGCTTAATTCCTTTAATGGAGCAGTGCTTAAAGAGTGATTCATGTGTCAGTTTTACAAGATAAAACATTTAGTGTCTCTTGTCCAGGAGATATCAGTGTAATTGTAAGTTTCTGTTAATGTAAGCCTTATCTTTTTTTAGTTTTATCTCAGCCATGCAACAAAATCTAGGTTTTACCTGCATCTCATCTTAGCCAGCACAACCTTGTAACAGGTTAATAATCCCACTGGATTTCTTTCCAATAAAAATAAAGGCAGGGTTTTCCTTAGTGTATTATCAGCCTGGTGGGCCACCAGACTAAGCTTTACTCATTTTTTAAGTCTTTAAAATGTTTGCATCTTTAAGGCTTTACAGTTGCTGTTCAGGTATGAATCTCCCAATCTTCCAGTAACACATAATTATCAAGTGATATTTTCAAATTTCCTGTCGACTTTACACATTTTTTTACTCAAAAGCACGACGGGTCTCTGGATGAATGACTGCCCAAACCACCAGGCTTAGCAAGTTTTCTGGGGGAAATCTTGAAAGGATTATCAATATCTGCATCGGTCCTGATATTGGAAAAAAATTCAATCAGGGATCAGTGACATAAAGGCAGATCTGTCCAGTCTAATTCTACACTTTGTGATCTGAGCGACATCTTGCTGTATTATTCATTTCACGTTATATTTAGAAAACCTGATTGCACTTTCTGAACCATGTGAAAGGTTTGCTGCAGCTTATTTTTACATGTTTGACCAAAACCTGTTGTTTTTGTCAGCTTCTTTTTTATTTATTTTAATCGGTTTTTCCATTTAACAAACTATTTTTTCTTACTATGGTCATTTCCTGTTTTATCTCTGGCTGCTTTTCATATTTAGATGTTCAAACTATATTTTTACCAAACACATAATTAATTTCTCAATGCAATAATAGCCTTTAAGTTGTTTGTTTTTAAGAGGCTGATTAAAGTTGTAGCTGTCAAAGTTCCCTTAGTAAATACTTTGTTTATTGGTAATACCTAAATATCTTGCATATTCTCTTCTAAAAAGCTTTAAGTAGCAGGAGCTTCTGCAGAATCTCGGTCGGCATACCTTTCAGCTCCGTCACGGCTTGTGTATTTGTTTGAAATCACTTTCCACCACTTTCGGTTTCAAGCATTGCGGTTCCTTTATCTCCCATCCTGACGTTGTTGTAGATAGACACCAGTTGTCAGTCGCGGGCCTGTGAGAAACTGGACAATTATTCTGTGAAACTTCGGGGGTTTCCCCCGTGCCTCCATTCAGCGCGGTGACTCACAGCTCCTGGTGTCCTGTGGAATTTAGTCAAGTGACCGATTAGGGTTGAAAGAATTTATCTCATAACCTACTTCCCCCTTTGATATCTATTTCTTTCCCAGTACAGTTTACACTCGTGGCTTATTTATAGCAAGAAGGTCTTGTGAGTGTGCATCAAAACAGTAATGATGAGCAACAAGGCCTCAAACTGTGGTTTCAGTGTTTCCAGCTCTTGTTTTAAGAAGCATCTTAGTGTAGTTACCAAGTTGTAAATCTAAACAGATGATGTGTAATCGCTGTGAAATTCCACCTTCGGTTATTTTATCTCAATCGACGAAATGCAAACTGTAGACAGAAAGGACATCCTGCTCCTCGCTGCATTGCCGTTAACTCAGAGGGCAAAAATGCTCAAAGCCCAGTCAGTGGTGACCTCTGAACATTTTACTAATGTTCCAATATCAGTGTTTTGTCTTTATGATTCAAATCTAAATTCAGGAACAAGGCAGTTCAAAATGCTTTGCGTAAAAAACCCCCCACAAAAATAAAAGAAACATCATACAGTTACTATTGAGACACCAGTAACATGCATTACATTTTAATGAGTGCCATCACCAAAATCATTGCTGCACATCAAATAAGTTGGTAAGTGTTTCATTTATTATGGTTCAGAAGCAACTCTGAGCAGGTGGGTTTAGCCTTGATTTGTAGGAACTCAGTATTTCGGCTGTTTTGCAGTTTTCTGGAAGTTTGTTTCAGATTTGTGGTGCACAGAAGCTGAATACTGTGTCTCCAAGTTTGGTTCTGGGGATGCAGAGCAGAACCAGAAGACCTGAGAAGTCTGGAAGGTTGATGGAACAACAGCAGATCTTTAGTGCATTGTGGTGCTAAACCGTTCAGCAAGGTTTCCCCCAGAAAACTTGGTAAGCCTGGTGGTTGGGCGCTAGGTCAGTCAAACATCCAGCAGTCCGTAGTGTTTTTGAGTTAAAAGTGTTTAAAGTTGACAGGATATTTTAAAATATCCCTTGATAATTGTGTTATTTGAAGATTAATATCAGAACACCAACTATAGTGATTCAGTGATGTATTTGTTTTATAAACCAACAGCAGTGGTTTAAAGTCTATTCTCTGAGCTGCAGGGAGCCAGTGTCGGGATTTTAGAACTGGTGTTATGTGCTCTGTCTTCCTGGTTTTAGTCAGAACACGAGCAGCAGCGTTCTGTATCAGCTGCAGCTGTTTGATTGACTTTTTTTTGGACAGACCTGTGAAAAGGCTGTTGCAGTAATCAATACGACTAAACATAAATGCATGGATGAGTTTCTCTGGATCTTTCTGGGATTTTAGTCTGCTAACCCTGGAAATAGAAGGCTGACTTTGTTACTCTCTTTATGTGGCTCTGAATGTTCAGGTCAGAGTCCATCACTACACCTAAATGTTGGACCTGATCGCTGGTTTTTAGTTGAAATAACTGAAGCTGTGCGTTCCTCTTTAGGTCCAAAGATAATAACTTCTATTTATTTATTTTTTTAGGTTCAGCTTGAGAAAAGTTATGGCACATTCACAGATAGATTTGTTCTAAGCATCTGTTCAGTGATTGGATATGTTCAGAGTCACCTGGTGACATCATAGTGTAGAGCTGTGTCATTTGTGTAGTCAATGGTTGTTAATCTTCCTGTTGCAAGGCGAGAGTAAATATCAAACCCTCTCCTCTGTTTTTTTTTTCTCCAATGGTATTTTTGTTCTCCTTGATGTCTCCTTTGGGTGCTATATTAGCATCTAAACCGACTGCATTCCTGCACCAGGGCACAGCCCAGATGACGACAACTTTTGGGAGGCTGGAAGGCATTTGTGGGATGTTCATTTCTTTTCAATTTCAGACCTGATGAAGCCACACCTTCACGCCTGGATGCATCCATAACCACACCCCCTTTACCTGGTATTTCCACATGGAGTAGTTTATATGCTATAACCAAAGCTTTTGTTTCATGTTCATAATGGAAGTGTACACAGTACGAACAATATTCCTTCTGTTGCGTCAGAAACACTCTCTACGTGAGAGATTCTCTTCGTCTTTCCATGCATTCAGATTAAATTGTGTTGATTCTTTCTTTCTTTTTTCTTTTGCTTGCTATGGTTTTTAGTTCTCCAAATATTTTATTTCAACTTCATTGCTGTACATTAGGAAATGTGTCAAAAAATATGAGTAGAAATGAACATTTTTGTAAATATTCAAATAACCAGTTTATCTTTTTTGGGAATTATATGTTTTGGGATGTAGCCGAGTCTGAGTAATCCTGAAGAAATTATTCAGTTCCCTCTGTTCATATAAAGCTTTTTTACAACAGTGCACTTGGCAAAAAATAGACAAGAATGAGTAATTATTGCATCAATTATCAATAAAGAGCAAATTTTGCAGCAATTGGTTGCTGTGTGGTAAATCTATTGTTAGTTTCACAAACTCCTTAAAAATGGACTTGCACCAAAACCTTAATTTAATGACTAAAAATAATTGTATTCATAATTGAAAATATATTCTTGATAAATAACACAAAATATGTAAGTACAATATTGAATTGGTTATGACGATGTGAGACGTTGGTGGTATTAACAAGGAAATGCATCATGAAAAACATACGTACATGACAAATTATTAAATCTGGAATTACAGCGACAACCACACAATTTCTATATGAAAAAGGAGTGAGTAAATAAGTAAATAAGTTTACCTTTTTCTCACTCCTCTTCAAGGTAAATGCACTCTTCTTTGTTTAAGTACACAGTTATGTAAAACATGAATTGGATGACTTGATGTATGTATATTTACTGTATATATTTCAGTGTAACTACATATTTCTCTGTTCCTCTCTTTAGAGGTATAATATGCATTTTATTCTTTTGTATGGCTCAAAATAAAGCAACAAATAAAACTTGTTTCAACGTATGTATAAATGCTGTGACCTTTTGTGTAGCAGTGCATTTGGACTCCTAAATATAACTGTTGGAACAAAGTACCTTTTTTTGTTAGTTTATTGCGTTTGTCAGGATGTTCCCACAGCCGTACGCGGCGGCAGACCTCTTGCAGAAACGCTGTGCAGGGCTCTGGAATAACTTTACGGCTTTGATAAACCTTCCTGTTGGGCGCTAAAAGTCTCGCCGTCTCTCTTGCTCTTTTGCAGCATAAATAAACCGCAGACTTGTCTTAACCTGTAGCAGAAAATTATTAACTCCTTAGCTGTTCCCAAATGTCTGATTCTTTTGAACTCATTGTTGGGGATTCTCTTAGAAGAGGTAACCTTGAGTTTTCTTCACTCTTTAACGGCATCCGTGTCAAAGAGGGTTGTCAGTCGAAATAAGGAGTTCCCAACTGGCCACTAAAGCCAAAAAGCAGTCCATTCCTCTAGCCAGTTTAATTATTTTCTCTATTAATATT